>NW_026623338.1:1633691-1688135 GCF_030028575.1 Malurus melanocephalus | reverse complement strand
TACAGAACAGATACTACAGATACTATGCTGGTATGGGCTTCTCATGTGACAGAAACCTCTTCTGCAACTTGAAGAATTTAAACCATTATTGTTATTGTTCCTCCCTTCTTTTCATAGCTTGTTACATTTTAGCACCATTGATATGTGAAAACAAACAAAAAACCTTTCTGTCACCTCAWGCAAAGAAACACCAAGTTAATGTGCTCAAACAACAGAGACACATCCAATGGCAGAATGAACTGGATTTTCTGCAGCAGAACAAGCTTCYAGATTATTTGCACAGATCCAAAGATTGAGTTGCACTGGTATATTTTTTTTCATCATGTTCCCCTTACCTGGGTTCTTTATAGAGTCTACTATGGTTTTGTAGTTTGCTTTATTTGCACTCAAACCAGCTGTAACATCTTCAATTCTCCACAAGTCTTTTTGTATTTGTGTTTTCTCCTGATGTTTGTAGTCAAAAAAAAAAAAAAAAAAAAAAGATAAATCAATTATACCTCATTTTAATTTATTATGGACTTATCCTTCTTTTGATGCCAAAACCAAACTTTTACTTCAGAACTACATGAAAACATAGGAGTTCAGAAATGAGTTAAATAATTATTTTAAAATRAAAACTACATAAAAGAAACACCACCAATAAACATATCTTGTCCACAAAGYTTATTAGAGCATTTTCTGACTCTTGGAAGACTTTCTATGGAAGACTGTGGAAAAGAGACAAGTCTGTGTTTTTCTACAATACTATTGACTATAAAAAAGACAGCTTAATGTTCTACATAAAACGAGCTTCCAGAACCTTTTAATTCAAACTTTGCTCTTGAATCCTATAGCTAACAAACCTAAGTCTGCTAAAGCAGCCTTAAGAAATATCTTTATATAGGGGAAATATCCAGCATTTAAAAAGTAAAAAACAAACCCAGAAGGGCTAAAAAATTTATTTTCTGCTCATATTTGAGTTGTTAGGCCGACTGGCCATGATCTGCTACAGGTTGAAACAATATACTGCTGCTGTTTCAGGACTTGGCCTCATCTTGCATCCTTTTTGCTTGACCAAGGTTTTCCAGGAGGAAAGAAAGAAAAGGAAGCTTTGTCTCCAAGGCTGGACTTTGCCTTGAACTGCATCTCACAGCCTGGCTCCTGAAGCCACCCTTTCAGTCATCCCAATCATCAGAAACAGCTGCTGTTATCTAATTAATAAAAGCCTGTTAATCCCAAACTTCAAAAATTTGCATCAAGAATAAGCTTGATTGGTATTTGTAAAACCAATACCATTAAAGAAAGCRAAGGCAGTGAAACACTTTAGTTAAGAATTGCTTACAAACTTCTCAAGAGCTCCAGAAATCCATCACTTGCCATGAGCTGCAAAATAGCTACTAATTAATCCTATAAAGCTGAGAGTGAAAAAAAAAACCTTCAGTAAAAGCTGTTACACCTCATAGAGCTAAGGAAGGCAAATAAATTGCTTTCCACTTTCTGTCTTCAATCAGGAAATATGTTCAGCCAGGTTACAGATCAGCAAACAGGGTGCCAAGAACACAAACATTTAAATGATGGAGAATGTTATTTGCCTGTAGTAAACTCACTCGATAGATGGCATGTATCATGAAAGATTGTCAGGACACAAACCATAAATTTGCACATTTCATTTCATTTTTCTGAGATTAATCATACTACAAGGAACCAAATGATGAATTTACAATAATCAAGCCTCAGAACTGGTGAAAAAACCCACTACATTGCACTGAAAATCCTGCTTCTGAAACCACTCAGAAAATGTTTGATTAGCAATGTAGAAAAGCCAGACCTTTTAATATTATTTCTTCCCATTACTTAAATATTGATGCAAAGAGAATATTTTAGATCTAAAATGGACCAGGGCTGAACGATAAGCAGATGAATTAATTTTAAAATTATGAAAGCCAAGCTTGTAGTTTACAGAGGGGTATAAATATCCTTTATTGGCAAACATGAAAAGGTAACTTGGAGAGAGAATTTTATTTCTGTAACTTCCTTCAAACAGAAACATAATTTAGAATGACATAAAAACAGAGGAGAAACACCAGCTAAGAAGTTATCACTGATAACCCATCTCAGTTAAATTCAGCATGCCCAGACCCTCCCCAACCCTTAAACAAAAGACAATGAAGCTACGTTCTAAAAAGCAAGATTTACTCTGACCAAGCTGCTTGAAACATTTAGGTTTTAACCTCTTAATAAATGCTCTGTAGTAACAAYATCAGTGGTCTCCTACAGCAACTTGAGCCTGAAAACTAACTGAATTTTTAACAATACTCCATGAAGACTGCATTTTTTTAAATAAAGTGTATATTAATTTAGTGCTATTGGAAAATGCTAGATAAACAATCTCGAGTCTACGTGCCCTTAGGCAGAGATCAAAAAAATTCTAACTATTATGGGTACTTTAAGTGAGACTTCTTTGAAGGAATATAGTTTTTTATAATATTCAGTACTTTCTGAAAAAATCAGTTCCCCCTAGTATCTCTTAAATAGGTATTCAGAAACATTTTTTAAAACTTAGCCAAACATATCTGTGCATACTTATATATATGTATATATATATATATAAAACTATACACTCATACAACTGATAATGTGCTTATGGCTGTGTGGGTATTTATAATTAATCACTTATGTGATATGAGATGATAATCACACTGAATTAACATTTTTTTCTGTGCAAATCACATTCCYTTCCATATGTATTGGTGAATCCCATGCCACACATTAAGCATGCTCAATGCCTAACAGGAAATTTTATCTTAAAGTAGTCTAAAAAGGTATATTTTGTTCAAACCTGTAATTTTCCTTTGTTAAATGAAGTAACTTCATGAAAGGAGCATTATATTTTAATATTCCCCTCAGATTTTTTTTAAGATGTATTCTACAGCTGAGCTCAATTACATAATATTCTGATTCCAGAAACCAAATCACTTCCCCATCCCCAAAATGAAAAGTAAATTAAAATGTAATTTGAAGATTGATGCAATCCAAAAAAGTTTTACAATTCTTGCTTTGAAACAAAACATTTATTCATTAAYAGTGAAAATAAACATGCTTTAGGTTATATCTGATCAGACATTTACTGCAAATAAATAAGCTAAAAAAAATTAACTAGTGAGCTCTTTTGGTCCAAGATATTTGGAAGAGTAGACTAAGATTTGAGAAAAAGGTACACACTATGTTCCTTGTGTTCTGCTCACACAAATAAATAACCCAGTGAGTATTCCCTGTYCTAAGAATAAAGCCACTGGTTGTAAGCAGATATGTAGAAATAATCTGGTATTCCACATCCATTTCAGTCAAGAAAATAACTGAGCTTCAAACAAAGCTTCTTTTTAAGATTTGAAACTGAATAATTGATTTAAAACTGAGATGCCTTTCAATTACTGATGGCTGTTAAACACTTATTCCACTTCACAAAACAATCTGCAGAGATATATCTCCCATAAATAGAAGAACATGACAAAGAACAAKTAATGACAATAACAACCAGTGACTGATGCTCTTAAAAATGGATCAAGAAGCCAACAATGTCACATCAAATAAATGGAAGACTAAGAAGTCCTGCACAGTCTTATAAATTAAATAGGTTATCAATGTCAAGATGTCAGCATATAACAAAAACGTAATAAAATAATGACAAATTTGCATAGACAACTTCTGAGAAACTATTGCACGTGCTGCAAGACAACGTGGTGGGGTTATTTCACCACACAGCCATGCTGCCACAGCCCCTGAACTCTGCAAACCAAACCACAGGACAGCTGAATGCACCGCAAAAATGGCAGATGAGAACTTGGAGCTCAGCCAAAAACATCCTCTAGGTGTTTCCAGCGTCTGGAAATGGACTCACCTGAGATACCAATGAACTGTTCATCTGCTCCTGTAAGGCTTTTTTCAATTGGCTCACATCCTTTTCTAATTTCAGATACTCATTCCAGGCATTTTCCATTTCCTGTTAACAGAAGGAATACTCTTAACACAGTGCTGACTTCAAAACCACTTTATCCACTCTCTAATTGAGCACCAAAGTGTTTTGAAGTTACTGTTGCTCTATTATAAAGAAATATGGAAAAAATAATAAACAAATGGAAAGAATCCATTTTAGTCTACATTGTTGCTTAGACTTATTATTATCCACCTCAAAACACCTCATAGTTTGCAAGATCAAGTCAAGAACCCTGAGTTAAACTCTGGCCAGCAACCTAACACAAAGCCAAATGGGCAGGTAACAGAATCCCTGCACCAGTACAGCCCTTTTTACCAGGACTTGCTATTTATGCCCACAAATACATTTTAAATGCTGCCTGTGAAAGTCATACATTTTCTACAGTCACAAATAGGCAGGCTCTATACACTTAAATAATACTGTCACTGTAGTGACCAGACCTTACCATAGGAAAGGTGTTCATGCAATTCTAGGAACAGTCTCACTAAGAGCTAGTCCTATATTCATGAAGAGGTAGTAATGATAGAATGAAAATARCATTAAATTACACTTGAATTTTTTAAATTCATAATATCAATGATAATTTTTTATTGAAATATCAACAGATTTCTCCCACTCCTTGTACCCTGGAAYAACATCCTGGAATCACATTTGTATTTTCAAAGGACTAGCTGACAGATTTGCAATKTAAGTCCACACATAATCTATAAAGACATTAAAAGGTTAGGGATTTCTGTTTGGATTATGGGGGTGGGAGTCAGGCATTGAAAAGTAAACCTRAAGAGATTGTTTAATTTTTTTGTCTGGTTCAGCATCCTGTATCTTAACCAAAAYTGCTCAGAACAGGTCTTAACTCCTTTATCCAGTGGCCCTATCCAATGACCAATACACTTTKAGTCTAACTGGGATTTTAATTACAGTTTTCTTGAAGCAACCAAAAGCACATACCGTTGAAACTTTGGATATTTCAGCCCGAATATGTATAAGGTCCTCTTGCAAAAGTCTCTGCTGGTATGATATTTTTTCTGCATGTTGTGGTTGGTCTTTGTACTGATCCATCTGCCTGTGTAAAACCTCCAAAACAGACTCCAGCTGATCCTAACAAAGAAGATGGTAGCAAGTTTACAACATTTACATGGAAATTTATGCATCAACCTGCAGTAATATGAAAGGTGTTTTCCATGCCTCAAGTCTTCCCTGTAAGCCAACAGAGAGAGGTTAGGATTGGCCTCCTGTTTCGGAGACTGACTTSTAAACAAAAAACTGCAAGAGCCTTAATTACCTACTATAACCAAAATTATCTGGTATTTCCCATTAAATCTTCCCATTAAGCATCCAAAACAGTTGAAAATACAAAGCACTGAGAGGGGAATTTTTCTATTTACACTCTGTACAAGAGTGTAATTTACAGTTTCAGAAAAATTCCCTTAAGCAGTACAGAGCTAAGAACAGCCCTACCACAGCCCAGTTGTTTGTGTAAGGACAAGTTCTCATTTACTGTTATAGGTGAAACAGTAATGTAGGGGTTAAAATATTGTCTAAATCATGAAATAGTMCCCAATTCATTTAGTCAACAGTAAAGAACATGGAATTAATTTTGCACAGTAGCTCTTTGAACAGTACTTKTATTTTCGAATACATTTTTTTCTGAACCACCTTAATTTATTGACAGCTACAGCTCACAGGTGAAGGATGATTTAAAATGGTCTCTTTCAAAAACATGTTTTCTTAGMATGTACTCAATCCTAACATCAAATCTAATTCTTGTTATCACAGAAGTTTATACACACATCCAGAAAAAGCTACTACAGTGCAAGCAGCATCCATTCATTCCATTATTTGTTTACAATTTCATTTTTTTTTTATGATTAGATATTAGTTTATATTTTATTTTACTAAATCGCTTTTAATCTACTTACTTTATTTTCCTTAAGGGCTCTTATTTTGTCCTCCAAGTCCTGCAGAATTCTGTCCTGCTCACAGAAAACACTTAGTTTCACCTGCAAATGAAATCATGCACATACATAAGCTTAGATTTTTAAAACCAAGAAAAAAAGGACCTACTCRTAATATTTCACCCCAAGGAGTTTAATAATCATCCTGTAACTGTTCAATAGAAATAGAAAAAGCAGTGTAAGAAGTTTTCAATACTTACATCAATATCACTTTCTGCAATCTTGACAGGTTTTGTACTTCTTTCTTTCAATGTGTCACGTCCTGTCACCTAAGAGGAACAGGTTTTCAAAATGTAAGAAATTTGTTGTAAGCTAAAACCTGATTATGCTTCAGCAGTGAAAAGAGACCTTTTGTTAAATATTCATTCTTATTAAGAAAAAGCTAATTAAATTTTGGGCACAAGTATTTTCACATCTGGCTTTAATTTTTGAGAAGTGTCAACAAAAAGGATTACTATTTTTATTAGGCTATTTAGTAACTCTCCATAGCTTGGAATTCTGTACAAAACAGCATAATCTCACTCATCTATGGTTACAAAAGTCCTTCTCCTGCAAAATCTAGTAGTTTGGCAGTTCTGCTCTGATGGCTTTCTTGAAGCCAAAGGACYGGAATWGTTCCTTTAAATGCATGATTGCAAMAATAGCAGCATTCATTAATGACTAAAAATACAACTTTTGTCAAGTGTTTCRTTCTGTAAAGGRTAGTATCTTCCTCAGCACAGGGGSAGTTTTACTAAAGACAGACTGCTATAAAAATGCTGTAGTGGAATTAAACATAATTAATCTATTTTACATATTTGTAATATACCAAATCTCTCATTCCATAAATCACTGCTTTCACATGCCAGTTCTGGTGAGACTATCTTCTCAYATAACACACTTTTTATATCAGTACAGAAACAATACTCAATTATACTTCCAACCTTCACAGTAACCTTAAAAATTAAGGCATGCCTGTATCTGTAGAAATTTTTTTATTTCCACTGTCTACATGGGACCCTCTTTGCAATCAAATGAGGTTAAGAGAATAGGAATATAATAAAGCTCACTAATAATACACTTTTTAAAAAGCCTTAAAATCTAATGATTTAATATTATCTGTTTAGAACACTTTTAAAGATTCTTTTAAGCAGACACTATCTTACCACAGGACCACCCAGTGATTAGTAGTATTCTTATATAGTATATTCTTATTCATATACAGGCAAAAGTTATGAAGAAACATTCACCTCAATTTCATCTTCAATAATATAAGAGGAGATGTTTTAATRCAAAAGCTGAAGTTGTTGGCTTTTTTGGTGACATAGGATGGGTATAAAGAGGCAGTTTTCTTTTTTACAAACTGACTGTCAATCTCCAGACTCRAAGATCTATAGTTTACTTATTAAGCTTAAAGTCACCTACAGGATCATGTCAGCTTTTTAAAAGTAATTWAACTTTATTCTAAGTGAGGTTAATACTGTCTTCTCTCCTCAAGTAGCAGACCCCATTCAATGACTTCTCATGTACCTCTGTGTGGTGAAATATTACTTTACTACCAACAAAATCACAAGTATTTATTGCCTCTAGAAACATTCAGTGGCTTTTTTCCAACAATGATGTGTTTTATAAAGAAAAAAACCTTTCTTTCAGAAGTATCAATGTRCTTACTTAAATGCTACACCCATATATAATAGTAACAATTGATTAATATTRACATAAAATACTAGCACATCAAAGCAATAATTTTGCATATTTAATTACCTGCAAGCTAAGGCAATGCAAAAGCCTTTTTCAAAGCAAGGGAATGAACATAAAAATAACTCCACAGGATTGTGGGATACTTTAAATCACATAATCAGAACTGTAAGGAATTTGTTAACTATCAAGCAGGGAACATGAGAACATAATGAAGATTAAGCATGCTTTCAAATTTTCAAAATTTCACACAGGAGTCACTACTTGACACATTCACTTTTAAAATATGATAAAATGAAACCAAACATTGAGGTCAGCCATAATTTTGCATACAAACTTCAAAAGGTGGGGGGGAAAAAAGGAAAAAAAAAAAAGGAATTAAAAAACAAAATCTTACAGAAAGCACTACTGTTTATCAAAAGACACCTGTAAAAGCCAGAACACTGACTGCTACTTGGAAAAGCAATGGGATGAGCACAYTTCAATGCAAGCAGTCTTACATGTATACTGGATAGTAACCCTTGTGCTGAGTTCTTTAGCACTTTGTATATCATGTTGATCAGAGGTCCATTATTTTCTATCTGTTTCAAACAAAAGTTCAGTCACAGCTTGTTAAAGATGCCAAGATTTAAACCCCCAAACCTTCCAACTCAAAACTCCACGAGCAGCAGTGATCAAGCACTCTGAGAGCAGCAGTGATCAAGCACTCTGAGGTCACCACCTAAGCATTATGCAGTGAATTGCTCAACCACAATTCCACATTGAAAAGTTCTATTTCCAAACCTCTAAAAGAGATCTTCAGAAAAACTGGATTTAGTGAAAAGAAAAAGGTTTAACTCCAGTTCCAAAATGTTCAGTCCTAATTGAAACTGTTTAATCAGGATGGGTCCAACTCAAAGCCCAGTGACCTCAGAAAACAGGCTTTTTAAGTCTTCAGTGTCTTAAAATGGAAGATATTACATACATTGCCTGTGAATTTGCCATTTTCCATAATGACTAAAATCTATATAATTTGCTTTGTTTCATGCAGTGCGCTCCTCTTTTTTCCTCATGTCATAACCAAAAGCATTGCTACATTGAGTAGCAAAATACAAATGTAACCAACACAAAGACACCTTCCCGAGTTTCACATGGTCCTTTTAATCACTCAGCAGCCAGACCTGAATTTTTACATTTCTGGACCACAACYGAAAGAACGCTTTTAAGAAATGTCCATTTTGAAAATTTACATCATTCCTTTGGAAGCACACTTTACATTTCGACTGTCATAATTTCGACAAGGGAATCAACTAGCATTAAGTTTGTTTTCACAGAAATATCAKGTGCCCCCATACCTTTCTCCTTCTGGCTGCGTTCATTACAGGCAGCAGGAAGGCACAAGAGGAGCTCCTGAGAGTCCAAATAACTCTTCATGTTCTAGCTTGCAACAAATTAATCTGGACAGAGTCCACRAAAAAGTTAAAACCCCCTCCTAAACATTTTGCTAGGCATATCACATTTTCAGAGGCTTGAACTGTGGCAACTTCAACAGCAAAAGCTGTGTTTTACAATGAACAAAGCATGATGATTATTAACAATTTCTCAGCTCATAGGACTTTTAAAATTGTAATTTGTCATAAAATTCATCTGAAGGCTTGGGTTGTGTTTACACTTGGCAAAGCCATGAACAAGCCTTACAATGAAATATGTCAAAACAATTTTAAATTAGTATATTAATGATTCCAACAGTTTACATATTAGACTACATATAAACCACCCATACCAAATGGTAAATACTGTATCTTTATACATAYACATCAGTACACCTACTAATATTTTACAAGCAGTATTTTCTATTTCTTTGTTTGATTATAGATTCAGGAATGAAAATATCAGGTAAGATTGAAATACACATCCTCACAGGTGCAGTGAGCTCATAGCCATACCCCATGCCATCAGAGAGCTCTGTACATGCAAACAAGACAGAGAACAAGGGGCCAAATTTCCCTCCACCTTGATTTTCAGGAAYAACACATGATTAATATATGGTAAGACATCCTACACACCATAGGAAATGGCAAACTTCTTTGCTAAGCAAAACAATTATACCTTTTTTGTGGCTCTTTTTTTTCTTCAAAACCTAGATTTGCCTTCAAATTGCCAATCAYCAAATGTAACAGATACAGAAGTAATTTAGACAGCTGATATGATCCTCAATATTGTATTCAATTATTTAAAAAAGAAAACCTCCTAACATTACTTGATCAGATTATGTCTATGGATGGATGGATGAATGGGTGCATTTGAAATCTTTTAGCTGTAATAACATGAAAACAAYGACAGGTGCTAATTAATCACCACATTTTCACAAGAACATATGGCATACTATAAAAACAAGGAAAAAGCCACCCTAAGAAGATTTAAAGGGGAAAAGCTGGATTAAGAAACAAGTTTAACTTAGAAGCGTTGACTTTGTATTGGTACCAATGCTACAGCAGAGAAACATTTTGAATCTGTTTGTTTTATTTCCCTAAACCCATGTATCATTCATCTCAGTACCAGTCACACCAGTTCTTCTTACACACTAAAGCAACATTTTCTGAATTTGCACTTTAGTTGTATAGCCACTACTAAAAAGATACTCAATATTCTAAGCACAACACGGAGTCAAGACAGTTTCCATCTCAGACTAGAAAGTTACTCTAAAACTTGCAGCTACAAAGATGATACAAAAATGGCAACTGGATTAAAAAAAAAAAAAAAAGGAAATAGACTCATGTAAAATCTTACCTTTAGATCCAAATACTCCAGATCCTTTTTCAATTGGATATAAGTGTCATCCGCCTTCAGGTAAGTACATAGGGAAAAAACAGTGCAATAAATTTGACAGTTTAAAACCATTTCAGAATAGTTGGATTTGTTATGTGTAAGAAAACAGATGAAAGAGGGAACAAAATAACAGAGTAGGAGTACATAAAAAGCACGTTTGCTCCACCAGCATATTGCTATTTACAGCTAAAAAATGGGCAAAATATTTCCCAAAAATATTACAGCCTCATTAACCACCCTCCAAACTTACAGATTTTTGTTTCCACCTTTAAAGAGTCAGAGAACTACCTGAAACAATACATTTTCAAAAGGTTTTTTTTTTTTTTCAAGATCAATTTCCACTGACTAGCCCTTCACTGAAAAAGTTACAGTGGTGTCYTCTAGCATAATATGACTCTTTGGGAGAAGAAGAGAAGATTTGTACCTGACTGAATGTCAGATGTAACTAGAAGATATCATATATCATTACAACACTTTTGATCATAATTCATCAACATTTTAAGATATAAGTTCCTTTGTTCAGGCAAAGTATGAAAAAGGTTTTGTGAACAAAATAGTGAAAAATATCTCATATGATTAGAGAATCTATTTTGTCATTTAAGTTAAGCATTCAGCTGGATCTTTGTTTTTCATTGCCTCACCTGTAACTGCTATCAGCTTAAYTTTATAGTTGCATTCATCTAGCAGTATCTTTATTACAGTCCCTACAGCAAATACATGCACAAAAGTCATAACTAAGTTACTTCTCCTCTTTWGAAAGGGGATATTTGCAATACAGAATAAAGTTTAACCGTTGCAAATGTGCCACCAGTAGTTAGCCAAAATGCCCAAAACTTCCCAGAATTTTAACTGCTATTTTGTCAGCATTTCATATCCTGGTTGCATTAAACTTCAGAATAAAAGAAAAACACAACTATACCTTTCTCAAGTTTTGAGCCAATGAGAATGTGTAGTTAAAAAAAGAAAAAAAWTACCCTTTATGCCATAAAATCAATAGATAACACTTGCATTTCTTTAAAGGCGTTCACTTACAATTCTTGTCAGATCAACATGTAAGACTGGCAGAGGACTTGACTAGAAAGTCTGCCCATTTTTGGAGAAATCCCTGTTATTATCACCCATCTCAGTGCAATTGTTCTGTAGGTGAGGCAAGTCAGGAAATGAAACTTCACAGTTCAAAAACAAATGCTTTAGTTTTGGGCCTTCACCAGTTCCAAGGAGAGTCACCAGATTTTACTCCCAGGTGGCTCCATTTTTGAGGCTCTAATAGGAACCAGAGCACTCTGTGAGTACATTTCTGTTTGATCTCACAAGTTCCACAACACCAGTGCAATCAAGAGCACCGTAGATGATCCAAGACACCCCTGAGCTTTATGAACCGATGTTCACCTGCAGAACTGACACAGTTACAAGCTCATATGGATGTACGGACTGGCTGATGCATTTCAATTGGCAGGTGATGCAGCACGTGGCACAGGGAGCCAATCCCACCATGAAAGCAGCACAAAGAAATGGGTTTGCTTTAGAATGGACTTATACAGTATTTTAACCCACATTTCTGAAGATGCAGCATTTTCAGAAATAGTATAAATACGTAGTATAAAAAGGAAGTAGATGCTTTGAAACAGTGCTTTGTAACTTAAAAATGCTCATCTTTCATAGCAAATACAGATAGCAAAGAAAAACCGCAAACGACCTGGGCACTGGAGAATACCAAAGAATGGGCAAGAAAGCACAGACTCGAGCATGCCACTGATGAAGCATTTGCAGAGTCACAAAATGTCACAGATGAGCCACGCAGCAGCTGACCTGATAGGTGGAATTAGTTGGCAAGTGCTGCAGTAACTGAGCGATTGTGTAATTTCTTATACTAGCCAACTTAGCCTGATGTCTCCTTAATCGAATGAGAAGCAATGTTAGCTCTTCGGGCTGCAGGTATTTAGACACATTGTAAAGAGGAAATTAGAAGTCTTCAGGGAGAGGAACTATAATTACATTTTTCACCTCAGTGCCCAGAAAGCAGTTACTTGACATGATTAAGCAATTATTTAATTAACTCTGCATTTGGTCACATAAACATAATAAAAGTTGAATCCTGTAGTAACAGACAGCTCACGTTGCGGATAAAGGCAAAATTCCTACAGGCTTTACAGGGTTAAGATTAAGTTCTCATTCGAGTTATTTATGCTTTAATTAATAAATTACGATTGAACACTATGGATTTTAGAACTTGGCTGCCCTAGTGYGAGGACAGGGCACTGTCTGCACTTACCGACTTGCCGTGCAAGCTGGGCGCGCTCACCGTGTGCGTCATGTAGCCCATGGCAGGCATGGAGCGGCGATCCAGGTGAGTGGAGCTCTGCAAGAAGCCACAGCCACAAYGTAAGGATTGTGTCCTGTCCACGGGCAGCTGTGCTGCACCTGAAGGAAAATTCAGCCTGCAACTCTGCCATAGATTGTTTGAATTCGTGGTGGGCTTAGATCAGGGTAACACTCACAGGCCAGCCCGGTCCTCTGGTGATTAAGTGAAACTTATGAATGAACAAATGCAAATTCAGCACCTGCGATGCTCCAGAATGGCAGATTCTAACAGTATGTAATGCTTCAGCAGAACACGCAATGTAGCTTCCAACAAAAAAAMATCAACTTCCCCTCCCTACCTAATGTTTCCAAAGGTTTGGTTGGATTCTGCCCTCGAACAGCAGACTTGTACTGCACAGAGCAACAACTGTGAATGCTCTCTTTTAACCAAGCTACTGACATGACTGACACCTTGTGGCAACAGCTTCCTTTAATACCAAGAGTTTTTAATAATCCTACTTGATCTGCCCCTTTTTATCAATATAAAAGCCCACTGCACACTCATTCTTTCATCTGTCTCTTAAAGACAAACTTTCACATCTTTCTTCAAGGCAGACTGAATGTCTCACAATTTTTCATTCCTGTCTCTGCATTTCACTGAATGCCATTTTGTTTTGCCTCCCCACTGCCCCTACATTTTTTTACAGTGCAACTGGATGGAATTTAATAAAGCAGTACAGGGATTGTGGAGTATCAAGGATTTTTGTAGGGATACACATGTGCAGTGTAATACACACGTTGTGTGCTTACATATAAAAACATCAGCATTTTTTTCTACGTACTTTCACAGAAGGTCCACAGARAAGTTTTAATTACAAGGATGTGTTTCCCAGTAGTGGTAAAGCCAGGATACCATAAAAAGAGCTGAAAATTTCTGTAGCTACGTTACACAGGAAAGGAAAAGACTGCTGCACATGCCTTAATATGGGATGTAATGCTCCTTCAACTCACACATGGAGAAAACCAATGTGTGGTAGACTATAAACAGGAGCTTAAAAAAAAAATTCCAGTGCTCCCCATCACTAGAACTATTTCACCCTCTGACAGATATTTATAAATTTATAATTGTAATAAAATTTATAAATCTATAAATGCTGAAAGACACCCAACAGCTACACCACATATACATTAGAAAAAAAAATCTAAACTATGCATGAAGCTGCAGCCTTAAGTCATGGTCCTAAACCCACACTGGGTACCTGAATTTACAAGTCTCTCTCTTTTCAAATCCCTAGGTGAGGTCAAAGAATTTTTTGAATACAGAGGCTTTCAATACCAATCATTCCAGAGCTACCAAGACAAGTCAATCCTTTATTGATTCAACATGAATTTCCCCAAATTCTTCAGTCAAGGAGAGCCTTTGGAGTACGGAATAAAACCTCTGTCTCCTCTGGATAAGAGGGTACAAGAGTCCCTACAAAAAAAAACCCACACTGAAACTATGCAGGAGGCTGATGTTTCAGACCAACACTATTTGATTTCAGGTAGCCCAATGATGAAGACTCTGGACCTATTAAATACATGAAAAATAATATATTTTACTATAATAATATGGGGTTTGCCATAACTATAAACAGAATCAGCTGTAACAGTAATAGCAAAACATGTAGAGGAAGCAGGCATGGCAAACACAAAACTACAAGCAAAAATAAATAATCAAGGTAGAGGTCATCCTGCTGAGTTTTATACTGCTGCCTACATACTCTCTGTATTCAAATATTACCATTTGTATATCTTATACATGTAAGCATATGMCTTCCCATTTTTTCATTACAAGTATTCCAGACCTATGGGATGTGGCACCAATTTTCCTTTCCTAAACAACAAAAGTTAATAAAAATGTTAATAAATAAATGATCAGAAGAACAAGAACTTGAGGCGAAAATGATTCATTGTAYTAGCTTTAACAACTTACACGAACTTTCATACATAAGGGAGAATGCAACATAAGAAAACATAAGGAAACACAACTAAATAAATTCTCCACGTGTGACACCATGGGTAGAATAGTTTGTAATCAATTAAATGGATRTAATTTAAATGGAAATCAGTTAAAGGGATACAAACCTTTACAGCACGATTCCGTATCTTCCTGGGGGATCCAGCAAAAGGAACATCCACGGTCTGTCTCTCATCAGATGGTTTGACTGTGAGCCTTTCTGCAGGAGTATGAGGTCTCCGTGGGAGAAAGCTTTTTGGAGGTCCAGGAGGAGGAATATCAGATGGAGAGGGCGGAACAGATATTGACCGTGGGACATCCARTGAACTTTTGGACTTGGCACGATCAATAAAGTCTGAAGAACTGACATAAAGTGGGGCYGTGGGGCTGCCGTGTTTGAACTGCTGTCTCTGCTGCCACTCATAGAGCTGCCAAACAGTTCCATCTTTAYTTGCTTTCCTTTCCTCCTGGGACATCTTCAAGTGGCTTACCCGATCCTGTGCATATTTGTAGTCGCTCGGCAAGTTGCGGTTTGGTGGTGGTGAGCTCCCTGAAGGCTGCCTGGTATTCTTTGGCAAAGTGTGATAGTTTTCAGGAAAAGGAGGATTGGTACCCTGACGTGGAAGAGTCTGATCAGAAGTGAGGCTGTAGAGAAAAGGGAAGGGTAAATTTTACCACACATTGATGAGTGGGACTGATAAAAAAAAAATCACCTCTAATGACATAAGCATAGGAGCTACAAGACAAAACATGTAACAGTGATTTTAAAAGAATTTACAGAAATATTAGCAAAGTAGTATTAATAAAATCTCCCCTGCACACAAACATTACACTGTGCAAATGCAGAATTTTAATTTAGCATTTAACCTAGGATGAGCTACTAGAAACAAACTTAAGGGAGAGCAATCTTATGTTAAGACTTAGCCTAAAAAGGAAATCAAGAACATGAAGAACGGAATTTTTGTCATGTTTAACGAGGGAGTCCGTGTAAATTAAAACACTCTTTTTCACTGAAAGTGCGCTCACCACTAGGTGGTGCAGTTTACGAAAACAAATGCATGTTCAGTACAAAGAATTATCTTYAAAAGCAGGAAGAAATCTCACCAATCCCAGAACATCTCATTTTTGTTCATGTGAATGAAGCAAAAATAAAGAAAATGGTAATAAACTGCTCAAAATCCCCAAGTCTGTATGATTTACTTTCACCTAGCACTATTTTTTTCTACTGTTTTAAGTAACATGAGGCTTTTTACAACAAACGTCATTGACAAATTAGAATATAAAGAGAGGCATTCCATCCTGGCTTTAGTATGTCACCCACAAAATACCTCAACTGCAGAATCTAGGTATTTTAGTAGGTAGTRTTGAGACAGAATTGGCAAAAGTTTTGACAAAGTCTAGTTAGCTCYGTCTCCTACTTCAAAGTTAAAATCATACAGAAGAGCCTGCCTGTAATTTCTGATTCTTCAGTCAAACATCTGTGGGTTTTGTACTTGCAGTCATTTGTCCATCAATTCAGAATCTCCAAAAAGAAACCCATTCTGCTAAACTTGCTATGGAGCAGCAACACATTAAAAAAAAAAAAAAAAAAAAAAAAAAAAAANAAAAAAAAAAAAAAAAAAAAAAAAAAAAAAGGGGAAAAAGAAAAAAAAAGCCCAGCACAAAAATACATAAACGAAGAAATTCCAGACATGTTTTCATCAATCCACTCGATGGATTCCACTCTGCATGAGAGCGAGACCATGTGGTTTGGAAAATAGAGGAATTCCATGTGAAAGAAAGGCCAGGATGGAAAAAAACGTCTTTCTTTGTTCAGCATCCAAGACTAAAAGAAGCAAGGAGGAAAAGAATTGCTACCAGTAACTGYTGCTCAGTAGTTGCCACCATATTTTTTTACTTGCAGGATTTGTCACAGTTGGGCCGTCTTGAAATATGGACACTCTCAAGAGGATACATAATTCCTCATGCCAGCAAGCAGAGCAAGTGCCCTGCACTGCCTGGAGGATTACAAATCTGTAAAAGCTCTGCCTTCTCACACCACAGAATGCTGATGTTRCCTCAGATTTCACAGTGAAGGTTAAAGCAGGCAGGTAGCATGAATAAAGGCACTCAAATATCAGCATACACTGGTCATGCAACCTCTTTTAATTCTCTGATTCATTGCACCGTGTGTACTTCACTGCCCATTTTTTTCCCATGTGAAAATCGTGTGGTAGAAATGCATTTTCTCCACACAGCAATAAGAGATGAGAATGCCTGGAGTGGATAATGCTACAAAAGCACATTTGAGGAAGGCACGAGGCTAAGACAGATCCCTTTGGCGACATCTCTGTGGAAAAACAGGGAAGGGAGCTTGACCACTCCTATACTCCAATTTWGGGGAGACCTCATTAAGGCATAAGCAAACTATCAAAAGTTACAAACCATTTGTGTGTGATTATTTCCTAACTGGCACAAAAAAGTAGAGTATTGAGATCAGCTGGAATTGCTGGCAATCAGTGAAGTCACCAGGGTTGGCAGCTTTAGAAGCAAAACCAACCTTAAAACAAAGACCACAAAAGTTTCATTGGGGCCAAGTGGAATCACACCTTCCTTCTAAAAAAGGATGAGTTTGTCTGAGAAAAACTAAAAACTTGTTTTGAAAGCAGTGTGTGGAAAAGCTGATATGAGGCGGTTTCACGCAATACTTCAGCCTGCTATAAAAAAAGAACAAAGTTGAACGTGCATTAACATTGCATAGGGAAAGTCATACTCGGAGCTGAACTTCGGAGGCAACTGCCTACATGCAGGCACACTGYGTTTTCTCAGCAGCTGAGGCAGGGAGAAACCTCAAGCTGAGATGACAGGCTTTAAGCTAGTGGCATCTCTACCAAGCAAGGTTTCTGATGCTCAGAGATAATTTGCATCCTGTAAAAATAGGCACTGAGACGACACACCAACTTCTAGGTAAAGAACAATGTCCCTAATTACTCTAWTTAGTCCACAATGAACTATGGACTATTGCTTTCTAAGCAACTAAGAGAAAAAGTGAGCAAAAGCAGCTGTTCCTAAGAATCTCCCTCATTTGAATKATAAGGTATAGAGAATTTAAAAAGGAAAGCAGACATTAAAGAGTGAATAAATGGCCTGATGTCACRTTATATGACTGCTGGCCATGAAAATCATTCAGGGCCTGCAATGGGACGCAACCACACAGAAGATATTGTAAAAAGAGAAGATAGATGTTCAAAAGAAAACAAATACTCTTATTAGAAACACTGTGCCCATTCATGGGAATGCACAGAAGCTAACAAAGACAAGCAATGTTTCTTCCTTAAGCAAATCAGGAAGGAACGGAAAGTTCTGCACAACAAGAAGGGTTTTACACTGTTTGCAAGGGAGGAAATATCTCAACATGACTGCATCTAGAGTGGAAACATTAAGCCTAATCAGATTTATATATTTTTAAAATGCAAATAAATTATTAGAAATAGCAAGTTCTTCATAATTATGCATTGACTACGTTTATGCAGGCACTGGAACCAGATCAAAACCTAACAATTTCTGAACAGCTGCCAACTGATGGTMCTGACACCTTGACCTTTACTTACTTAAACCCAGAAATCTCCTGAAAACCTCTTTTCAAACCGTCCTCCAATTCTTGAGATCTCTCTGAAAGGCTGGCATGAATCTCACMAAAGCAGATATTCCCATCTGCTGAGAACAGAGTGGGATTAAATGGCTACACTGGATGTCACTGGAGGGCAGCTGAGAGCTCACTAAGAGAGGTGGAGCTCCAAAGTCACAGCTAAAATTTACAACTCAGCAAAATGAGTGCTTTATTAAAATGGGAAGTAAAACATCTCATCGAAAGATTAAAGATCTATATAAAAAGTGTCATTCCTACAAACAATCAGATGAACAATTTCAGTATTTGTGTGAAGCTTTTAGTTGCAAGAGTTCTTTCTTGCCATAACCAACTTGTTGGCAAGTACTGCTCTGTACACACCTGAGCCAGACTACAAATAGATCTGTACTCATTCTGTGTTCAAAAAAATTATACAGCCTTGTGAATCCTCAGAGGATATTTGTAACATTCCAGCTGGAATAACAGTCAACATGGAGCATTAAAAAATTAAATGTCCACTTCTACTTACCAAAATCAAAATGGAATGTCAATCAAATTATCATCTCTAGCTTAAATYTGTATACCGTGCAATCAGGAAGATATTTGACAACCAACATTCCACTTCTATCCATCATTTAATTGCACTGCAGCAACCTTAGCAGGCTGAGAGAAGGTGCCACTTAAAAGATGGATCTATTAATCTTTGGGAAGGTAACATGCAATTTATTCTGAATGCAGAGAACATAATGGCATTTGTCAGGAAAAGGCAAAGAAAACGAGGTCAGCTGAGCCAAAACAGACATTTTTAGAGATATGCATATGCAGATACAGATCTACATCTATATCTAGATAAACATAGATACATGCCTATCCTCAGTTTYACTGAATACTTAGCAGCTCTGGCTGAGGGAGTTGGTTTTATCCAGAACAAAGCTCAGCACCTGCAACAACACAATCTTAACAACTACACCTGACACACGCCTCCAAAGTTGATTTACTGGGAAGACTAAATAGGAAGAAAACACGACTTACTTAGCTATCAGTCAAGCCTGTCTTTGCCAATACTGCTGATATAAAAACTGGCAACAGAAGCTTTTCAAGCATTAGCTCATTAGTTCCATTGTTTTCTGAATGATTTCAGGAAAATACATCTATATGTGAAATAAGAACTAACTTACCAAGACTTTCTTTCCATTAAAGTCATATTCTTTTGGGAAGCCCTGACTGGTATCCAAGCAAAAATTATGGAACTCAATTGACTCTAACAGTCTACAAGAACACTAARTAATATAAAAAAGTAAGAAAGCTTCTTTAAGGGTAATTTCAAAGAGAAAAGAGCAGAAGAATGGACTTCCACACAAAATCAGCAAGCCTTAAACTTAYTGGCTACAAACTGACAAACACTAGCTTCAATAAGCATTTTAAAAACCCCCAAAATGCTTTCTCCCTCCCAAAAACCACATGCCAATTTCTCATTTGTTTATACTATAATTAGATTCGAGCAGATTTATAAAACACTAATTCATAGATTAAGCATATTTGAAAAGTCTTCACAAGCAGCACCAAGCCCAACTGTTTTTCCTGCCACTTGACACAAGGTGACGTAATGAACAGACGCACATATTCATCACTTCATTTTTCCAACTGCTACTTAAGCTGACTGCAGACTTTTCATGTGAAACAATTACGAGATTTTTCAAACTACAAAACCCTTCTAGCGTGCATTTCACCTTTTGGTAAGAGTTTATGTAATTTTCAGGGACTCAGAATGGAAAAGAGAAGCCTGGAGATCATGAAAACACCCTAGGACTTCTTCATTAATTAAATGAATATATGGGGACCTTTCAATATGTGATACACACAGTGTGGCTGAGTGCAGATCTGATACAGTGGAGTGAATGGATGTTTAAAACAGGAACTGAAGGGAKAAGGAAAGTAATCAGCATTCTTTACTTTTTAAAGTGGATCACAATTATCTGTAATTTATATTGTGCAGTTGTTTATGAGTAAGAGGTAACTGAGGGTTGCACTTCACTTTCTGGCTCTTCAAAACTGAAGCAAATTTTAAGAAGTTTTAAGCACCCATAGTGATTAAAAGAAGGAAAATCAAATAGCACGCTAATYTTGCTTATTCTGTTTGCAATACTGTGACAACATTAAAGAGATTTGATCAGCCAATCCCATTCTGGCTCTCTCATGAGTTAAATACCTGAAAAATACCATTCTGCATTGAAGGAGAAAGCAAGTTTTCTTGCATATTGTCTCTGTAATGTATCACTCTGATTTACACCAAAGATACTACTAACATAMATTTTCCCTATGCCCTTTGGCAATCCAGTTAAAGATGGGCCTATTACTGACCTTTTTGTATCTCCTTTCTGGACTTTTACCCAGTGCTCCACTTGAGCCATGTTGCTTTTTCTTTGAAACTGCTTATCTGGATTTGTCCTGGGAACAAACCCTCTTTTATATGAGCCAGTACCATTCTGCTCCACCAGGCCAGCGCTCACACTCAATGAACTAGGAAGAGTTCCATTCTTCTCAGCTGGCTGGGGCTGAGCTACTTGGGACCACGATGCGTTTGTTAAGTCTGGAAATAATGAATCAGCTTCTGTTAACGCATGCTTTGCCTTTCCCTTTTTAGTTTCCAGAGTTTCTTTTCTGTGGATGTAACGCTCCTCCTCCTCCTTTTCTCTTCTTATCTCTTCACGCTTATCATACCCAAGCATTTCAGCTGATTTCTGATAGCTTTCTTTTGTGTCTGTAATCTCTGCCTTCACACACTCTTTGCAGGCATCCACATGATTGACTTGGGGAACAGCTTGCTGATCCACTTTTTCRTTTTCTCTGAAAAGAAAATGTGTGTCAGTAATGAACACTGCTTAATTGTGAAAAGTTGATGYGGACTTGTTGCTCTTTTAGAAAGGATACCCACAAAAATCACAGTCTGCAGGCTGTGATAAATTTGGCACATTAAGTCAGATATGCTCAGCATTTGCTATCCCAGTTTGACAAAAGTTCCCTTTACTGTGTTGTCAAGGAAGCAGAAATTATTTGTAAATACATCTGTAAAAATTACTGAAAATACTAATATTGAATGAAAGAAGTGTTCAACTTGTATAACATTATGTTCAAAAAGCTGTAAATAAAAAATCTTGCCATCCTAGTAAACACCAAAAGCCAAAAAACCAAAACCAAACTGCCAAATGCTTATTGCAAAATATTGAAAGAGTCTTTCATATCTTTGTAGCTTTCTCAGGCACTAGTCATTTCTGGCCAAGAGGACACAATATCTACATTTGAGTCAGTACTATTGTCCAGGGAATTTCTATCAGGGGAGCTATTCCTGAGGAAAAAGAAGCTCCATGCTGTAGTGCACACTAGTTTACAGTTTACTTATTTACCTTGTTGCTTAAATAATTCAAAAATTCCATATCAGAAATACTGATATTAAAATTTGAACACACTACAAAAAGTCCGAGATTCTAAAAGTTTCATGTTGCTTTTGACACACAACATACTTCATCTGCAATTTTCTTCATCTCCTTCTAAGATTCTCAACAGCATCTTTTTCTTTCACAATTTAATGGGTTATCACTGATCCCGGGGTAGCACCTCAGCTCTAAAGCCAARTTCAGCCTCTTTTGACTTATGGAAAGTAAATTCTGAGTAAGTGCCATGACAAAATTGTTTTCACTTCAGTCTAATTAGAAATGATTAGTCTATTTAGTACAAAGGACACTGGATCAATACTTCTAATGTGTCAGAACTTCAAAATTTTTCTTTCAATTACTCATGTATTTATAAAGAAGATAAAARAGAACCAGGTACCAGGTTGTTTCTTGGAAACTGGAAGCAAAGTTTGGCACAGCTGAATTAGGTCATAATCAGTTCATACCTGCATAAATTAGCTGATATCCATTAACTCTGTACACTTATGATTTACCCATCTTCAGCATTCTTTTCCCCCTTAACAGCACTTTAATCCTAGCTCTAAACACTCCTGTGAAACAACTCATTAAACTTCAGTTTTGCTCTTTTACTTCTCTTTCCCAAAGGCTGCCAACTGGCTGTTGAAGGTGTGTGAATTTGCCCACACAAACTGGAACTTTTAAACAGAAATTCCCTAAAATATTATATGTAGAGAGAAATTAACCCAGGTCATTAAATGTAGGCACACAGTTTGCCTGCATACACAACACTGAACACCAGATTAACTAATAACACTTAATATCAGCTAACTGATTTACACCAGAATGTAAATGAAAAATAATTGTTTCTTTAAAACAGGAAAGAGTTTTGTGTACATATTTACAAACAGCACTGTCAGATCTCACTATGGGTGCCATTATACAAGATATACTGGATTTTTTTTTTAACAAAAGCTTTTGAGTGGAACTTGCCTCTTCAGTGAGGGGCGAGTCTGCATGAGAGCAGCCTGGTTCATAGCCCGGATCCAGGCGTTCATATCCTCCTGGGTRTCAGCACTGAAGTAGTAGGTGCGCATCCCTGTGTGCTCTGCCTGAGAGCCAATCACAGAATTCCTATTATAAATATATGCTCGCATCCCTGTGTGAACAGCCTGCAGGGGAAAAAAAAAAAAAAAAAAAAAAAAAAGAAAAAGAAAAAGTCAGACAGCTCTTTTAATTTTCCCCCAAAAAAATTTACTTAAAAAAACCCTTCCCATATTCTTTGACTATTTCTTGAATTTGGGGTATATCATCCCACTGCCACAATATGTAGCAAACTCAAAGGGCACTTAGATTTTTATTCAAATTCCTCTGCATATTAAGCTGAAAGTCCAGTGCTTTTGATTTTCAGAGTGGAAAATTTCAGCTTTCCAGTTTCTTTCAACTGACACTTTTCACTTTTCCATAAATACAACACTAAACAAATTGAAGAAACTCTTATACTAAACAAATTTAAGAAATTCTCAATGAGATGTGCATCAGCAAATCAATTTTCCCAGCTCATTTAATAACGAAATTTGTTCAGACAAAACAGACAAAAATCTTACCATTTAAACAATTAAACTGCTTTTTTAGGAATCGATTATAATGCATGTTAAGATCTTTTGGTTAAAGCGTGCACATATTAGCTGCAAAGTCACAAGATGTACTGATAAAATTAGTAATAGTGACRGAATCATCGCAGCACATTAAATATTGACAAGTATCTCTGCACACCAAAATAGTCCATGAAATTCCATTGCAAACAAGGGGTACTGGGCAATTCCTCTATAAATATATTCAATATTCAAATGGATTCTATATGGAATGTCTTTGTAACTCTAGGCTAGTTGAATTTAATCAAATCTCACCCACATTTGTATTAGCAATAGTACAAATATTACCAAATCATATAAGCCCTGAAACACTTCAGATTAGTAGGGAGAGATTCATCTCCTTATTTTCAAAAAAAATTGAAGGGAGTACACTCTGCTTGCAAGCTCTTGTAATGATATTAAAATTAAATTAGTAATTTAAGCTTCTTTTTATAAAACCAAGSTTGCTATCACTCACAAACACTAACAGCATCAATACTGCTGACACTGTTTTAAAAAAAAAAAATTATTTCAAATTTTTAATTTGGCTACATCTGTTTTTAAAGGTTAACTGTATTTTACAAATCTTGTCTAAATAATTGGAGTTTTTATATTGWTGAAATCCTCTCCCCCTCATTATTCTAAATCAAATAAAAAGCATTCTACAATCACAGATGGCTTCGGAAACACAACCACAGTTTTGACAAAACCCAGGCAATTTAACCCAGTTCAGCTTTCTCTAAACATTGTAACTTCAGCTGTTTACCCTGAACTTCCCAAATTACCATAACCTTAGAGACTTGTACCAACAACTCCAAAGAGCAAAATATGTGCTTGCTATTACAGTGCTCTTGAAAAAGTTCTGTGCAAAATTTACTCCCTKCCTATTGCAGGCTGTTCTGAACGTGTGAAACGTGGCCTTTCCCTTCTGTGCCTCAAGCAAGGAAGCCTGAGCTTGTTTTGAAAACTGGAGACTGAAGTAGAACAGCCAGCTAGAAAAGGAGGAGGAGGAGAAGGAAGAGAAGGAAAAGGTTACATAAAGAAGTCCAAGACTCTCTCCTGCTCAAAAGAGTTTCCAATTCCCAACAGCCTTGGCCAAAAAGGGAATATGAGGGGTTTCTTCTCAATTCCCACCATTAGCTGCCTACCTGATCACAGGAAAACAGGACTTACATGCATTAAACAGTAGCTTTGATCAATCACAYATTTAGAAATCAAAATACTTTTTTATTCATGTTTTCTTGGTTGAGTTCTTTGCTTTTTCTTTGTGGTTACTGGGGGTTGTCTTGCTTTTTTCTTCCAATTTGACAATACCAGAATGCCCAAAGCAAACATKATTTAGAAGCATTAATTAATTACAATTTATGGTTACCACCCAGTGTATGAAGAGACCAAAAGCTGGCAGCTCCAGGTATAAACGAAAACAGTTATTTCAGTTTGAGACCTTATGACTGCAGAGCTGCCTCACAGACCAGGCTGAGCCCTCAGAAGGTGTTAAAATTCAGAAATGAATTCATTCCTGCAGCAAAGTAGACTGTGCATGTCCCACTGCAGATGATGCAGTAGGATCCAACCAATTCACAGGTTTTACACTTGCTTGAAAAATTCAGAATTTTGGGTAACTATCTGCAGAGACTGCATACCACACCAAGAAATGGATTTAACTGTCTTAATTGACCTGTACACTCTGATCAACATTACCCACTTGTGTTTTAGGTTTCTCTTTGAACACAGCTGAAAGCCCTGCCTAAGAGGCTGTGGGTGAAAACAGCATCAAAATGCAAACTGTGCTGCACCACTCTCCCTTGAGAGAAGCTCTCACAGCCATGAACATTCCCAGCTTCAGAAGGGRTAGTGGAGATGGTGTGCAATTTTCAACAATATCCTGAAGGTTGTAATATATAACATGGGTTAAGGAAAAATTCAAATTGATTTCAGTTATTTATTAGTAGCGTGTTTTTTATACACAAGAAAKCCACTCTGTGCCAATGTCCTGCAGCTGTCCCTGCTGGCAGACAGAAACTAGCAGGACTTGTGGTTTGGGATTTTTTAAAGCCAAAGCTATTAGGATGGCTACAGAACACTAGAAAGCCTAGAACACAGCACATRCCCACATGAACACCATACACACAACAGGGAAAAAATAATATTGGTACCTATTCATGCATTCAGACGCCTTAATGTGGATAGATTGAGAAGAAAAGCAGTCTCTCTCCCATAGTGCACAGTAGGAGAAATGGACAGTAAACCCCAAGAGCATATCAACAGGACAAGACAAGGACAAAAAGTTAAACAAGTTAAAATCATTACAAGATTCATGTTTCCAGAGAAAAAAATAAACAAAAAACCTTAACAAAAGACTGTACTAGAAGTAACCAATGCTTACAGCTGTTATGTTCACCTCCACTTGTTCAAAATACCTAGGAGAGAGAAGCCACCATTCATAGAACAAAGAGATGGGGAAGGGAACAGTTTTCTACTAACTGTAATCTTTCAAAGTTAGCTCTGTCTAATTTGCAATTTAATCAATAAGCTATAATACATAGGAATTTCTTCCTTCTCATGAATGAATGTTGATATCTATGAACCACTTCTGAGCAAAAATTGACAGAATGCTCTGACCCTTCACTACAAACTCAACAGCCCACTACAATCTAACTCATCTTTCCCCTTAAATAATATTGAGCTTTATAAGGATTTCTACAAGCTTGAACCTGGCCCTATTCCAAATTCAAAAAGAGCACCGCTCAAATTCACAACCTTTGGTGTTTCTTCACCTGATTCCCCAGACCCAGAATARTACGGGAGCCTAAGGAAGCAACACTGATTCAGAACACATAAAGGAACAAACTACATCATTTTTTTTTTCTAGGAAAACCAGTGAGATCAAAGAAACGGATAAGAAATTTGCCCTCATTGCCCAAAATTTGACTTGGTCTCAGCWAGTCTAAGCAATGAACAAATACTTCCATTTGTAAGATGAACTATATATAATTTTCATGTTTGAGGACAACAAAGCCTCTCAAAAGAGCATGAGATGTGATGACATGAACCTTCATAAACTGATACTATTCCTGTTTAAAATTATTGCTACAAATACACTCTGTTAATCACAGGAAGTATTTCCAGCTATGTATTAATCTTTTTCTAACCTTTTCACATAAAAATCTAAACACTGAATTTCTGCTCACTTACATTGGTATCAACAAAAAATTATTATTTTAAAATACAGCAATTAGATTAACTAAGTATCTTTAGGATGTCAGCTGCTGAACTAATTATGCAGTCAGGACTCTGAGTTCYAGGCTCACACACAGCTTGGTGATTGTAGCTTACACAGCTTAGCACAATTGGCMCAAATAAAGGAAGTGAAAAAATTGTCAAGTGTCAAAAATTGTATCAAGACAGATACTTATAAGCAGTTTTGAAACAAAAAAATAAATGTATGTACTGTTCCATTTCAAAGGAGGGTTTTGATTGCATTTGAAAAGCTGGTATGCAGTTCTGCAGGCCTGTAACTGTTAAACACCCAAAGACACAAAAGCTTAAGCTGGACCTCAGGAGGTGATGAAAGAAAAAGGATTTTGAGAACTCCTACAGTGCACATTTTAACAGTTAGCAGGGCTTAACACAGACCCCAGTGAGYGTGTATTTTACAAGCCTCCTCCTAACCAAATCATATGCAAAAAGCAGCCATGTATTTGCTTAGCAAATTTCCTTCCTATAGTTTTGCAAACAAAAGAATATTTTTTTTTTCCAGTTTTACTGTTTCCCTAGCTTCCAAACTCATTGCCACTTCAAATGGGAGCCAACCCCTCTGTTATAACAGAACATTCACAATCTGAATAAAGATTAGGCCAAATGTAACAAGTACCATGGTGCATTCTCCCACTCATTCAGGTCTCCAATGCAAAAAAAGTCTTCTCTTTATTTTGGGCCTTATCTGCTTGTGTGTTCTATTTGTGGCTGCTCTACGCTGTGAGACAGAACGTCCGTCTGTGCTCTGCATCTCGAGGGGCTCTCAGGAGATGAGATAAAGGTCACGGCTGCTGAGTGATGGAATGCCAGCAGAGGGGTGCTCCTGCTGCAGGGGGCCCACAGCCCATCCCATGACCCCTGAACACCAGTGCTGGACAGGGTCCACACTGCAGGAACTGTACTAARTCCTCCCACTGCCCGAGCAGTTGGTTCTAAATAAAATAGAAGTGCAGCACCCAGCCTGCAGTCAATCATCAAACACCTAAAGCACACTAAAAAGTGGTCTGACAAACTAGTACATGAAATGCTGATTTTTTTTTACTGAGATTTCTAGCATAAACTTTCTTTTGCAATAAACACACGATTTCTATCTGTATCAKCCTTTCAGTAATGACCCTGTGCTGAAAGTCTCAGGTTACTGGCTCATGCTGGTTTTCAAAAAAAGGACTCAGATTAAATACTGGTAGAGCTCATACCAGTAGGATATCCTGAAAGGAAGAGGGGTAGTCTGTATTTGTTTCTGGAGAGGTTTAACCATGAGCACATCATGGATTCCACTCCACCTGGCCAGAGTTCCCTTAGGAGCATGTGGGTAAACACTGCTTGAATAAAATAAAAAGCAGAGAAGCCTAGAAGAGTACAATGAGTTCCCGTCTTTCAGTACATGCTTCCTCCGAGGAAAAGGCTCTAGAAAAGGAGGGCTTTATGAATCACACTCTGTAAATACTGGAGGTGGAATGTTTTTGTTAAACAAAGATTTCTTTGTAGCTTTATCCTGATATCTCATATTCAATGCATTTGAAAAAGTACAATAAACATTTCCACAAAGTGCACTGGGTATTTTTTAAAACACATATCCCAAGATAATATTTGTTTAATAAATCTCAAAACATTATCCATTTGAACATAGAACTGAAAGTAATAAAAGGCAGTCTTAATTTTAAAACACCTCAAAAAAATCAAAATGCAAGACAAAATCCAATATTATTCGTAATTTCAACACAGAAAATATTTAAACAGAGATTCCTTCTACATCTCTATGCCTGACCAAAACCTGATTTGTAAATTACTTTTAAAGTACAATGCTTATTTGCTTGATAGAAAGACAAGTTACATTCTGACTTTAAAGCTGCCACAGGCACAGAAGTTTCTAAACTTGGCCTAAGTCCTGCAGTTTAGACAATCATTTGGAGTCAGGATTTTGAACTATCAAGAACTGTATGTTGTATTTCATATCCATGGGCTTTTATAAAGAAGACTAGAATTGCAAATTTACGATTACATTTATTTTTAGAAAAAGAAAAAAGACAAAACCACCCTCAAACTGCATCAAACATGTACTTTTTCCTTTAAAAAGTCTGGATCACTTAGGATGACTAAGTACTGTCATTTTCTAACTGTGAGAACTGGGTTGGTTCTTTTCTTTTTAGGAAAACCACAACAAAACTGAGCAGACATCAAGAGATCAAGTACTCTACTATAAAATAAATAAGACAACTTTTCTTCCAATCTGTAAACAGTACTGGAACAACTTGTCAATACTAATTTCTGATTTTGAAACAGCCTCTTGACTCACAGACACTTCATTAAGCTCTGAGGACACTTGCAAAGTAACAGACATGAATGTCAATTCATAAGCAACAAAAAAGTGCTATGTTACATTTGAGCAGGCAGTCAATAAAGCTGCCTGCCGTACAAGTAAAATAGGAAAACAGATTATGGCCTTGTTTACAACAGCAGCTTTTCTAGTGCAAATAAACTATGATTAGCTGATGAGCTTTGCAAATGTACCTTAAAAGAAAATTTGCGATTTATACGGTCTTCAGGTCCAACTGGAGATATGACATAACTGGGCAATGGAATGCTCCCCAGAACAGACTCCTCTCTGCTGTCTGTGGAATAGAAAAAGAGAATTTAATTCSCTGCTCTGGTCAGTGGGCTAATGATACATTTTTCTTTATGGACATATAGGAAACAGTCACTGAGTAAAAAGAACAGTGGTTCAGACTGGATATAAGGAAAAAAATGTTCCCAAGGACAGAGCAGCAGGGGCACAGGCCAGCCAGGGAGCTGAGCCATCTCCATCCTTGGAGCTTTTCAATGCCTGTCTTGATTAAGCTCTGAGCAACCTGGGCTGAGTCCTTTCGTGACCCTGCTTTCACMAAGCAGTGGGACAGGACAATTCCTGAAGTCCCTTCTGACCCCAATTCACTTACGACTCAACACTAATCACAGGTGAGAAAAACGTTTTAATTTTAAAGCAAAAATATTTTTTTAAAATCAATTTGTGTTTTTATTGAGATTTCTTTTCTTTTTTTTTTTTTTTTTTTGGGGGGGGGTGGGGTATATGTTGCTATTTAAGTTCAGCCAGAATAATACACATCAAGAATAAAGCTTATTGTGCCAAATTAATTGTGACAGGCTACATAACACGATGGACTTTCCATTTAGCATTGTACATCTTGGCTAATTGCTATAATTAGGAAGCCTCTCTTACTGCTGGCTCCAAATGATCATCAGCAGAAATAAAGCATCTAGAAACATGAATTCCAAGTCTGATGTTCTGTAATGCTTTCCAAAAATTGTAGCACACGACAATGTATTCAAATCTTGAAAATAACCTTCTACAATACCTAGTTTGGCCTAAGATCACATCTAAGCTTTTTGTGGCAGAATTACTGGATTCAGAAGGTCTCACTCYTACATTGTCCCCTGGATTAAAGCTGAATCAATGCCTTGATCTGGCCGCAACATGCTCTCAAAAAACTCAAAGTGCAAGCCAATTGGTACCACAGCACAGACCACACATGGGATAAATGGATAAATCTTTTTTATTGCACTCAGATATTCTGCAATGTAAACTGTGGCACATATCAAACATAAATTATGTGGGAAAGAAAAATACAGCATCCTCTGCTCCCACTACTCTGGCCTGGAATCTGCTATGCATTTAAGATGTCTCGACAAGCAATTGTTCCACTGTTCATGTCAGCATAACAAATTTTATGTGAAGGGTTCAATTAGTTCATGCATTCACCATCATTTGTACAGGTGAACTGTTCAGACTAACTCAAAACAGCCAATATCTACTCACCCTTGTAGTAAAACAAACAATAATCAGCGAGCACAAACCATCGTCTCTTCCATAATCGCATTCCAGAGCTATCCTGAAATACAAGAAATGTAAGTGATACGCTTTTCATTTAAGAAAAGTTGACAGATACAATGTTGTTTACCAGAAGTTTACCTAAATGTGATTGCTAATTGCAAAACAAATGGTTTACAGCTTAGCCAAACATTATGGACTAAGAAAGGCAAGAAGCAAAAGAGGCAGCTATAAAATAATGAGGGCAGAATATTCAAACTGGTAATTTTCATTAAGTAATTAAACTCTCATCCCAAACAGCATTCAGATTAACCTTATACACAACAAATGCTTATTTTATCTACACAGGTTTATCTGCAATAAGGAAACAAAATGTGCTTCTGGATAGCACAAACTCCARCAAAGATTGCCTGCAGACTAAAATGAAAATCACTACGCAGCTGTGAAGTATGACCTCACATTTCAGGCAATGTTAACCTATAATTCAATCACCATATGCTACCCATGCCCAAAATGCAATTTAATCAAATATTCCTTAGGAAATAAAACAGGATGCATAATGTGCAAATTTTAATGAAGTATAATATAATATGCCTGGGGAGATATATATAGATAGATATATGCATATATACAGATATATATAGATACAGATMTATATCTTGTCAAAATGAGTAATATTTGCATTGAGATTAATTTCTGAAGCTTTTAAAATTGGCAGACTATAACCCAAGTAACTACAACTTCTTCAGCTCGAGCAGGCTGTGATGGGACCAGCAGCATAGGAATCACCTTCAGGCTTTAAGACCTGCAGATATGAGGGAACAGAAGGAAACAGGCTACACAACATTGCCCTCCCTATTTYCCTCCTCCTTTCTGCAGTCAAATCAAGGACTTTCTTCCCTTCCCATTTAATGCTGCAAGGCTGGCAACCCATACTGTGTCTGAGTTCTGATCTGTCCTGAAAACTGGGGGCTTGGGTAGTGTTTGTCAGCAGAGCTGAGAGCAGRACAAGCAGCATGACATCTCTGCACCCAGGAGGAAGCAGGCAGCTGTCAGCTCTCACTTTCCCGTACATGTAGAATCATAACCTCAGATTTCAGCTTTCTCCTACCCAACCTAAACCTAGCTGCTGGATCTCTGGTGATAATCTGGCAGAGGCTGGTGGCCAAACTAGAAGCAGGGAAGTATTCTAATGCAACAAACAGCTTTATTTACTTATTGCACTCAAGGATGTGTTTCTGTCAGCTTAAGAGTTCAAGATGCAGCAGCTGTAGAATACTGTTCACTGGATCAAATTCTATAATCGAGTCTTTGCTGAATAYTGGTCTTGGTGACAGCAATGTGTGGTTTCCCATAATGTTCTCCCTCCTGCTTCTGGAGAACAAAATGCACATGGACTGGAATTCAGCCTTTGATCAGGGTAGGACAAAGCAAGCAGATGCAATAAAGCCTTCACAGCCAGCCTCAGGCTGAGTATGYTCTGAGGGAGTCCAAGATCAGCATGGCAACAAGCCAGCAGGATAAAACAGGAGGAAAAAACAGACTTAAATAAAGTTATAGCCTCAACATCTAACCGTGATGGTGATGTCCATTTATCAGTTATCTACTGAACCAAACCTATTCATAAACCTTGGTTTTCACACTTGCTGAGCACGAACTGCTCATGATGGAAGTCTGAGGGAGTACCCAAGATTGCCCTGTGTGTCCCCAACACTAGAGTTTGTGCTTTCTCAGTTCCTTACAAGGCTCTTGCTCTCACTTGGTGACTGCACTGCAGCAAATGAACAGAAACAGGTGATCACACACATACCTGCTTGTGCAGCCAGCCTCTTACTACCACAGGAACATTGGGATTCCTCCTGATCGCTTGCTCCCTCTTGCCAAAGCTGTGAACTTTGTTTCCAGTCTTCACCACCTGTAAGGAAGTACAATGTAGCAGTGGTTTTTATGCTGTATTGAGACTCATTCCTTATTGCAAATAACCTCACTGGAATAACTGGTACTTCATGACACAGAGCCGAGTATTCATGGCATTTTCAAGGRCAAGTCAACAGGCAATGATATTTACAACACAGCAAAGTCAACCTTCCACTTTGATCAGGATGGTTTGCCAGCTCCAGCAGAGCAGCAGCAGCAGTGCTGGGTYAAGTCAGACAAAACTATGGAAATTTTCTTGTCTCTGGGAAGCATTTTTGAGAGCAGGCAAGTCTCTCCAGACAATACCGCACAAGTGTTTTACACGTGCAGGATTTCGAGCAGATTAATCCTACTCTTGCTGTTTTTTGGATTTGTAGGGGCTTTGGGTTTTTTGTTGGTTTTTTTTTTTTTTTTTGGTAAATTCAAACAACAATGGCAGCTTAATAAAATGCTTGGACTTTGGGCCTGCAAACAAAAGGAGAAGACAGCGATGCTGCCAGGGAAGAGAGCTCGASAGCAGACAGTGGAAATCACAAGGACTAGGTAATGATTTGTCTGTCACCGAAACCTCAGTTTTGACTCACATGGGCAAAACTATTTCAAAAACAAACAAGGAAAGCCCATCCATCTGTGAAAAAACAAGAATCTGTGGATGAGTAATTTGCCTGTTCTTTTCCATCCTCAGCCCAGTTTGCTCCTCCAACTGCTTTAGGACAAAGTTGCACAGTTGCTCCCAACTTSTCCAAGAAAAGAGCTGTCCAAATTCTTTACTACAGTGTCTCCCTGTTTAATCTCTGAGCTTGTCAGGGTACAGATGCTCTGTGAGCTGCAGAAAAACAGCAGCTCTTGAAACAAGTGCATTTGTCACATCCAAGGGGTAACATCAGAAAAATCTCTCAGTGTACTGCTCCTGCCAGTCAGACAACGTCTAAACCAAAAAACAGCATATGTAAGAGTAAATAATTATTGCAATATATGTTAACTTTAAATGGATTCTGTTCATTCTGAGGCCAGACTTTACACATCTGCACTAAATTTCCTGTCTTGRAAAAGTGTTAAGGCAATAAGCTATAATCAGTACGAAAAGAATGCACTTCTTTGGAGCTATAAAACACCAAACAGGGAGGCAGATTTAACAGGTGTTATCCTAGGGCAGGTTTTCCTGGGGAGTTTGCCCAAGGTCTGCTCCCAGGGAGCAGTGTGTGGTGTTCAGCTCTGCTGAGGAGTCAGGTGTGCCACAGTCACTTCACTCTGACACTCAGGGGGCAGGAGGAACACCAGGTATGGGATTTGCCAGCACTGCAACCTCCCCAGACAGCTCCGTGAGAACCTGCACAGGACCCATCAGTGTCCCAGGGCAGCACATGCGGTCACCTGAGCTCAAAGCTGTCCAGAGCTGGCACAAACCCAACAGAGCAGGCTGTAAAACAGGTTCCTGAGCAGGTGCCCTGCCATCCAGCTGGCAAAAACCAGCTCTCAGTGAAAGTCAGGTGAGGACAGTGTCACCAAGCTGTCCCAGCCCATGTCTCAGCCAGACCTGTGCAAAGGCACTCGGCTAAAAGGCTGCAGAGCACTGGCTTTGGGCAAACACAGCCAGATGTGGGTTTTCTTTTAAAAAAAATGAGACATATTCAGTTGAGTTTTAAATATTGTTGCCAAATGTTAAGATGCAACAGCTACATTACAAGGGTGATGAAAAATAACAAGGTCCAAATTCATTAAAGCTCAGAAAGGCAACTATTCTTACTTTGTTTTTACTTTATTAATACTTTGCAGCTAAACAGAAACCAATTTACTAAATGTATAGAATTTAGTCTCATAATTTTTCTCTTGTATATACTGAGGGTGGATTAACTGAGAAACAGGTGAAGTGTAGCTGATTTAGCCTTACAGCAGCACTTAAATTTTTCTTTTTTTATAAGATCTTTAAATCATGCACTTTCTCCGATCTTAATTTTTAAAAAATACAGGCAACAATGTAGCAAAATTATCCTTAGATTTGGTCGAAAGACCAAACAATTTCTATGGCATAGGAGAAGGACAAGTTTTCCCAGGGCTGTGTACTCTGTGTCAGCCCAACACCCATAATGGAAACAAAATTATAATTTTATGGTACTTCATATAATTTAAATTCTCATATAATCTTCAGTAATGATATCTTATTCTGCTCTGAAATGAAACAGAGCATAACAGACACCATATGTCACACTGTCCCTCCGCTGGCTAGACTAAAAAGTCAGTTTACAAGAAAAAGCATATTTTTWAAACTATTTCCTTGTACTGCAGCAGCCTTTTCCTAGCTTAAATTCTCAGATATCATTGCCATGGGTTGAAAAACGCACGTCAGCACAGTTTTCTGTATCACTGTAGACACAAAAGTTAACTTTTGACTTCAGTACATTTGTTATGCTGACTTGCTTGTGAATAATTCCTAAGTTTTTGCAACAAAACCAAAAATTTCAGTAGCCAAAATTTTCAAATCCCTTTTCATCACTGCCTCATCTTTTTTCTTACAGTTGCYTGTAGGTGAAGAGGAAAGTTGCTAATTTAATTATGTAATTTTTGTCTTTCTTTTAAAGGGGACAGACAAGAAAAGTATACTTTTATACTTTTATTTGAAACAGATTTTTTAAATAGTAAACAGGAAGGCTGTATCTTAGTCAAAATATGCAAATATATATGCATAATAAAACAGAACTTTCAACCTAGAGGAAATTTAAAAAAAACAAGACCCCAACCCATAAAAAGCCACCTGTTTAAGTMATAAACTCTTTAACTCAAAAAATCTCAGTGTTTCACTTAGAAACTAGCTTATGAATCCTTTCAGTACCTCTTAAAAATTTATTAAAAAAACCTTATTTTTCAGATATCCTTTCATTTTTGACTTGGCCCAAGTTCTGTGAGGCACAGAAGCATTTAGAAACTTCAACCACCAGATGTTTTAACAGTCTAAATTCCAAATGTATCTTACTATTGAAGTGAAAAAGATCCTTATTCCTCCATATCCTTAATTATTAACCAATATAAAAGKCTTTTAATATGGTTAATTATGGTGTAATTGAATTGGCTGTGAACAAGTAGATCTTTGGGACAGAGAATAATTGCAGTTTATAAAAATGCCCTTTAGCTTTATAATCCCTCAACTCCATATGCCTCAAATGTCAGAGTAGGACAGACTGCATTGGTCTAAAGTCTTCAGATTATTTACTCTGTTCCTGCATCACCACCAAAATATTGGKCCCTGCTTTTATGTGCACAACTCTATATAAAAAAAAAACAGTTTGAATTTGGCCAGAATTCCAACACTGCACACACAGCCTTCTGCAATGGCTTTTGCAAGACAGAATTATTAGAACCATTTCATAAAAGATAACAATTAGCCATGGCTAAGTAGAGACCTTCACCATAAATATGTCTCTGGCTTCATGATTGTGCTTCACATCTGCATCTGGGAACTCTTTGAAAGACTGATTATGGAATTCATGGAAGAAAACATTCAGAAATAGATGGAAGGACCTTAAAATCCACTCTCAACCAGCCAAAAGTCAACCTCCAAGTGGAGGACACAGGTTATTTATTTTACAGCCTTTGTTCTCATTGCTAGATCACTTGAATTAATTCCTGTGTTAGGCTGTGCAGAAATTCAACAGATTTGACTCTAAAGAAGGAGAACAGTAATTTCAAGCCTGTTAACACGTGCAATGATGAAACAAAGTGTATATAAGAAAGATGTTGGTTCATCTTAATTAAAACTCCAGTATYTATTCAGAACCCACAGCAGGATGGATCTTACAAAAACAAACTTGGTGGGGATGCAAAGGCGAGGCAAGGAAGCCAATAACTTACACACCTAGATAAAAAAAAAAAATCAATCTTAAAAAAGTTGGTTTTTAGTTTCTCGTGAAATTTTTGATATCTTCTCCAATATTCACCCAAGCACATCAAAACATGAGAAAAAGATTTTAAGTTATTTCTACTAAACAAAACATCTTTGCAAATAAATCRGCAAAGTCCTTTCTTCAACTCAGTTACATAAGAGGCTGCCTGGTTTTGCATTTAAAAAAAGAAAAAAGCCTGAGAAGTTTAAGAACTGCAGTTAAAGTTAAGAAATTTATCTTATCTCTTCTAATTCTTTCAATATGGYTCTATTCCTTTTTATCCACCCACAACCATTCTCACTGTTCTGTAATTTATTGTAAGGTCAAAGAAGCATTAAAATAGATGGTGACACTTCAAGTACAACACTTTATTATATTTTGTTGAATAATGAACACCAGGCCCTTTGTCAATGACAAGGAATAGACTTTTCCATTATTAAACATTTTGTGAGAGAACTTAAAGCTGCACTGTTTGTGCACTGCAGTGATGGTAAGAAAAGGATTTAATTGTTACTAAGAGGAGGAACAGCAGTAAGATTTCAYGAAAAAACAAGAACTGCAAATTGTAATCCCTGGTAGTCTGCAGCATTTCTTGCCATATACACTGGAGCACCAAAACACTTGCTTAAATACTAACATTACATATGCTTGCTTCCATTTTTAAGACCCTCAAACTTTCCATGTCACAATAATCACCGTGTTACCAATTACCATTGAATGCTCTCATGTGGGTGTACAGTGCTTCTAAAAGTGCTGTAACAGCTGTATACAGTGCTGTTAAAATGTTTGTGTCTGYGTAGAAATGTTTGTGTCTGAGGTCTTACTAGACATAGGCAAAATCCACAGCCCCACTGAAATCACCATTAAATAGTACTGCATTTAAAGAGAGACCAACAAGCTGAAAAAAATAGCTTTTTCCTTTACCTTAGAGCCAGGTTTTGTATCAACAGCAGACGTGGTTACTGCAGTGGACGTTTCACTGACCATGCTTGAAGGCCTTTGGTTTATTTGCTGCTTGGACATAGATGAATTCTGTCTAGAAAACAAACAAAACCAGATAATCTAAAGCACATTGCTTCAAACAGTCAGCTTGACCTTTTTATATTTAAGATTCACAGTGTGCAAATGAACAGTAAGTTAGTCAAATATTTCCCATGCATCTGCAACATCTTTGCACCACTCTTGTTGTCTCAATTTCAGGTCTTTCTCAAGCAGTGACATCGGATGATTGGTATTTGTCTATGCAWCAGAGGGAGAAATATGCCAAATTATTGTCTGCAAACCCAACAGAGAATCAAGACATAACAATGAGTTTTAAGAGAGATAAGAGAGAAGATAAGGCTTAGGTAGTGAAACCAAATTGTGCCCAATTTAGAGACTTGGCCACAAACCTGTGAAAGAGAGGGAGCACTGGGGAGGAAAGGACAGGAATCAGCACTTGGCAATAACAGGCTTCTTATTTAAAATCAAAGTGAGTCTAGACTCCTGTTAGATTTTTCACTATCTGCCCAAAGTATGATTCATAGCACAATATGAATTATTAAAATACTTTTAAGCAAAATGGTGCAATTCAAGGCAGATAATTGTTAGAAATGTGTAATTTCTGAGTCATCCTAAGACTCCAGAAATCCTGATAAAYAGTTCAGATAGCCATTTAAAGCATAAGTGAGGTCAATCCTACCAGAAGAACCTGTTCMACAAGTAAGAATTCAATACAGCTACCCAGATAAAGAACTGAGAGGGCAAAATAAAATCTGTGACGAGAAGCCTCAGCAGTTGAGCTTGACACCCACATTGAATGAAATTAAAACCACAGGTGGCATTTTCAAAAATCATTAACAACATAATTTAGCAAATAACAAGTAGCAATACAGGCACACCAGAAAAGAAAACACAACACAACAAACAATTAACAACCCATGATTTTCCTTTTCCCTCAGTAAGTCACCAAAGCCATTCATTAGAAAAACCAAAAAACGTGACATACAAGCTACACCAAACACGGTTGCTGCTACCACTGAAATTCAGATCTCAACACAGCAGAGAACAGAACTAATTCTGAGCAGTTATCACAGTTATCATGAGAACAAAGAACAGCCTGTGATTCAAGTAGCTCAACACAAGGTTTAACAGAGGACAAAGTATTTGCCACCACTGCTCTTCCTTTGTTACAACTTGAACAATTACCTGTCCAAAAGCTTTTATAGGTGGTTTGGTATCAAAGAAAGCACATTTTTCCATTTGTGACCAGAGTTTCAATGAAGCTTGCAAGTAAGTAACACAACCTATTTAATTTATACCTTGCACATCTGGCACGAACCCTGCTTTCTAGATTTTACATATAACCTCAAGTCCAAGATATGAGAATGACCTACAGCAAATCCCTAAAATTCCTGGCCATCCTTTAAAGCAAGAGAGCTTATCATGTCAGTTTGAGGCAATTTCCCTCACTTCTTATGGACCAGGTATTCTACTTCAGATTTAATCACCTTTAGGAGTATCCGGATTAAGACACTTCCCATACATGACACTGCCTGACTAGGCTATTTCTGCTGACAAAAATGAAAAACACTATTTAAGTTTTGACAAATTGGAATTAATTTTAGCAATAAAAAATTAATAAAGAAAGAGGAATAATCCCAGAGGAGTGCTTTTAATTTAAAATTTCTGCTCTGATGTAACAGATTTTCACTATCCCCCAAGATAATGTTTCACAGCAGGTTAAACATACTGCACATCAAAAAAAAAAAAATTACAGAGGAAGATAAGCTCTATGTTTAACAAAACCACCATCAGAAAATCATAATTCAATATAGAATGATAAATGCAATTTCTAAGCATTTATTATGTGATCATACAGTGATTTCTCTTCCACTTGCTACTGAAAGTGATCACTGCCAATAAAGCAGGCTTTCCCTTTCGAGTAGTATCAAATTCATTATGAACTTCAAATTCACAAGCATAAAAATGCTTTTTTAAAAATGTGAGGTTGTTGCCATGGAAGAACTCAAACAGCAAGCAAAAGAGACATTAAGTCCACTGAAGGAGAAAAAACAGTATTTGTCTCCTAAAAAAAGTCTTCACCAGCAAACTGGTGATGAAAACCTGCTCTATATGACATTTAACAGAAAATACCAAACAATATTGAAAATTTCTTTCAGTATTTGTATGTAGTATTTCAAGCATACAATAGATTTTTGGCATGCAATCAGAACATAAAACTCAGGTATTCAAGTCTCTTAACAGCTAATCAATACTATCAGTATTTTTAAAAGCAAATTTTAAAAAGGCAGAATATGCAGAATTACCTGAAACATCTTGGCATGTCAACAGAATTAACACTGTCCTAATAGCATTTACAGATTCAACTTTAAAAATACACCACTACGGCATTAACTGTGCATTCAGAAACATTAATTCAAAGCCACTATTACCAAAGACGTTTGACAATATCTGCTCTTCAAGATACCCCATTGTGTCTTCATWGTGATGGTGTTTTCCTATTTTCAGGCTACTTTCCTTGCTGCCTCCCCCAGGCATGTGCATATACACACAGAGAATCGCAGAGTGGCCATTTGGAGCTCCAGTACTGTGTAAATATTTTTAAGTACTTGAAAATAACACTGTATAGTATCTCCTGTCAAGCAACTCCCTGCTCTACTAAAGCAGAGCTAGCATGTCTCCAGAAACCACATTTACCAGCTGAAAAAATTACATTGCCAACATTCAGTTTATTAAAAAAAATCCTGACACTGAACAAGAGCAATAAAAAAAATAACTACACCAGTAGCCCRTATTGAAAATGCAATACTCACGAGAGATCATAAAGATCAGCTGACTTGGAAGATCCACATCCATATCAGTAACTTACAAAGTTTATTTGCTGGAATCAGACATGATGCAACAACATCCTGCCAATGTAGTTTTAATACTAATAAATTTCCTAATCAGCTAGATACAAAAAAAAAAAAAAAAAAAAAAAAAAAAAAAAAAAAAAAAAAAAAAAAAAAAAAAAAAAAAAAACAAAAACCACAAAAACACACCTGTCCTAGTGTTTCCATACATGTAAACAAGGTAGATATTTATTTTGGGGGTTTTTGGGTCTCCTCTTTTTTCTCCACCTGGTACTTTTGCTGCTATAGTAACCAAATGCAATAGATAAAATAAGATGGCTCTCTCCCCAGAGGTGATACACAGGTTTTATCAGACACACAAAAACAGGCAAGAAAGAGCAYAGCACTCCTGAATTAAGCACACTATATTTTCCCCCCTATATGTCTACATTTATGTTCAAGTCTTATCTTTTTTAAAGTATGGTCTTCTCATTTGCAAGCACACTGTTACAACAAATATTGTATAGCTCCTAATACACAACTACTAGTGTTTAACATTAGTTACATAATGTGCCTGATTGTTCCTTTCTGTCCACAACTACTTTAAGAGCTGTTATTTAAACAAAAACATGAGAGGAGAAATATACACATTATATAATTATATACATCTCTCCTAAGCAATTCCATCATAGATTTTTTTCAGAAAAACACGTGTAAGAATGTGGTTTACTAAAATCCTATCACCTGCCTGGTAGATTTATCACTAATCCTCATTTTTCCATTGGTTGTGTAAGAAAGGTCCCTTTGTGGATTAAAGGTTCATTAAAAACATGAAAGCAAAGCACAGAAATCAAGGGACAGTCGTGAAATGGAGTGGATTCCCATATAGCAAGATGCTCAAAATATTTCAAGGTGATCCTAAAAACTGTGAGGTGAAYAAGTCAGTAGAGAATAAAAATTATTCTAGACAAAAACTGAAATGCTGTCAGAAACAGATAGAAAAATAATCTCTAGATAAAGGCAACCATGTGATAAAGATGACAAACTGAATTCAGTGCCAACAACAGAAAAGTAGTTCGAAGGAGGAAGAAATGAAAAACAGCTCTGCAGCTTTTATCACTCAAAACAGCATTGGCAAGAAAAATATATTTTTAAATATCAGTACAATGAGTAGCATCAGCCAAAGTACGTTAAGAATTATTAGTAAAGGAATAGAGAAGGAAAATACAATTAAATGATTRTAACAAACAATGAGCTCATAGGCTGAATCTTTTAGTCACCTATGATCAAGCAGAGCTAGTGAAAGATATAGAACACATGTCCCACACACTAAGGGACCAAAGCTGCTAAGCTTGGAAAAACAAGAGTRTGAGGTAGGGATTTGACAGTGGTCCCAGCTAAGAATGTGTTAGGAAATAAGGAATTAGTAATTACTATTTAAATGAAAAAGGAAATCTAAATTAGAACACATTTAGGAAGAAAGWTTAGTATAAAGATCAAAAGATAATGTAATTAAAAAAATCACAGGTTTCAGTTACAATGGAGTTGAGAAAGCCAGATTGAAAAGCAAAACTGATATGATATTGTTKAAATGCCTGGGGAAAAGACTAGAGAAACACAGTCTCAGCCTTCTACTGCAAGTGTCCAGTTCTCATCTGATCAAGTGAAGCAAGGGCATGTGGTTCACAACTGAGTCATAATCAAGCCAGGATTACATCACTCACTGGCATGATTTTCCAAAACTTATTTCCAAGTCTTCTTGCCAGAASACTGCTTCCAGGGTGAGGAATGGCCAGAGCAGTCCCCACATTCATCATTTCTACATGACTGTAAATTACTTTCCTGATGTTAAATGTGTCYTTTTCAATAGATATGTGAGCTGCAGCCTGAACAAGTTTGTGCTCACTTCTCCCCAGTAGAYCCCAGTCAACATCTGGTGACAACTCCTCGGCTCTAACCTTAAATTAACATCAACCATTCAGTAATAAATCACATCACAACAGCACTAAAGAACAAATCACCTTTTATAAAACCCTTAAGAGAGTTCTTCAGCTGTAAGAAACAGGAGTCTTGGTCAAAAGATCCCACCATAGAAATCTTCCACAGGGCATGCCAATCCAGAGAGTGCCTTTCTGTCCTGAGACCTTCTTGTGGAAGTCATTGCATCACCTGATCAGGATCTACAACACTGATTTCAAATTGATACACCATCAACACCAGTTCTGAGAAATCCCTGATGCCTGAGGAATCACAGCATAGCTCCATTAGAATTCCTAGGCCTTAGGACAGGGAGGTGTGGTGTCAACAGCTGCTCTGATTTCACCAGATATCCATTTATATTAAAAGCATCATCTGACAGGAGCTCACATGACCACAGTGAAGAGCATCTGTGGAAAACCTGCACTGCTGCACAGACATGGAACAAAACTAATGAAACCAGAGCATCMCACATGTTTGAAAAAGACATTTTTAAAGCAATTTTAACTGAGAGATTGAAACATCTAACTTTAAAAACATGTACTTCAGGCCAATAATAAAGCTTAGAGAAATATTCTTGCAAAGACTGTTCCCTGAGCAGTTACTACAAACATATTCTCCTCTCTATATCACTCCAGCCATTCCCTGTTCTTTTAGAATAAAAACCACCTCTCCACTAATTCTWCTGCAGTGTAAGCTTTTCCTGGTTTTGATACCATCCCAGTATGAGAAACTGAAGCCTACAAAYGCCTGTTCATCAGACCGCCCTCCAAATAAACACTTCTATTTCTCTTCCAAAAAAGTTTCTAACGTACATTAAAGACCACTAGACTCGTGCACTGCTAGTAAGTACTTCTTTCCATTCTGTTTTTGATATTTTATCAGCTACCATGACTACAAAACCAAAAACAGCCTAGGCAGGGGTGACTAATCCAGGCAGGCACTTCAAGGAGTTTATCCAAACACCTATTTTCCAGTACATATGTACAAATTCATATTTAATTTGACTGAGCCTTTAAAACAGATAAATTAAAAATCAATTAATAGRTGGAAGTCGGAACACATGCTCAGTGGCTGCTGTCCATAATTTTTGGGAGATTGGCTGATATGCAATGTAAGTGTTCTCCTCACTAGGAGAGTAAGGTGTAAATGAGCCAAACCCCTCTGAGCAGTGAACATGGGACAGCTGGGGTGGCCTCCAGCTCAAGAGCCACCCCACAGCCTTCACACCCCATTACAGACCTCTCCCACAAGGCTCTATTTCWTGGGAGCTCTCAGCAGGCACCTTAACATGGGATTGCCCTTGGCTTTGCYTTCACTTGGGTTTAGCTGGTGGGTTTTTTAGGTATTTTGTTGCTATTGTTGTTTTTGGTTTGTTGGTTTGGTTTTTAAACTATTTGAGAAGTCAGGGTTGTATCAAAGCCTCTGAGCTCTTCAGCCACATTCTGCTTCTTTCCTTTCCAAGCCATAAGGCAAGCCATTGCTGGAAAGGCTCAGTCTCCTGGGAATCTCACAAGCCCTTCCTCTAGGCTTCYTTTTCCTTAATAATGATGCAACTGCTTTGGATGGCAGTCCTATCGACATGTAAAGCAAATGAAATGTCACAGAATGGGAAATGTGAAGAGCTCAGAATGATGCAGGCAGGGACACAAACCCCACATCCAGGCCACTACAGCAGGATGCCCAGACTCTGTGACACGTGAGGTGACAGAGGCTGCTTGAACAGTGATGGAAAACTGGAAAAGGAAACTATTTGGTGTTGTCCCACTCTTCTCACCCTTTGAAGGCATTTTGGAAGTGATGCAGAATTTTGTCCAAGGCTCTGTCTTCTGTCTGGGGAAGATACCCAGGCATTCCATCACAGAGGGATTGCAGGAGCAATCCAGCACACAGCCAGGATTGCAGGAGGAGCTAAACCCTACASTGAAACGGTGCATGATCCAATCCAACACCAACCCAAAGTGACCAAACTCACCACTTTGAACACAATACATTTCATCATTTTGGTTTGGTTGGTTGGTTTTTTTTAATCAGACAATCAAGATAAAATATGCTGCAAATAAATATTTTTGACGCTATTTCTCTACAGTGATCATCATAGAACATCTTTAATGTAAGAAAACCAAGGAAATACAATGAAAATTAGTAATATTTTGGGTATTTCAATTTCAGTACAAACCTTCCAGTATCCTTACAAAACATTTTACATTTATTTTCTGTTTATCTGATATTTCTATAAGCCTAAAGCATTATTAAGTATATTATTTTATTTCTATTATTTCTTGTTTGTTTATTTTTGGGGTTGTCTGGGGGTTTTTTTGAAGATTAGATAAAAATGTTCTGTCAAGCCCTACCACAGAACAGGGCTCAAATCAAACACATACTATCACAATAAGAAGTCATTTTAAGCAAAATCTCAATGTAATTTTTGCTACAATATCAGAAGAACTGTTAATAATTTAAAATACTAATCTACCATAGGTAAATGTGTTAGTGTTTTAGATCTCTTAACATGGGTGTAAAGCTACTTACTCTTCCCGCAAAATAAATTCAATATTTTCTGGAGAAACCTGTCCTGTCACAGGATGTCTAAATGACGTGGTCTGCTGATTATGGCTGAAAGGAAGAAAAAAAAAAGAAAAAAAAGAAAAGAGGAAATTAATATYGCTATACTCAGTAAAATATGATCTCTAAAAGGCAGAATTGTTTGTATTGATGTTTTGCTGCTCTATTCCAGAAATTAAACATATTTTTGAGGTACTTTTCAGGTCTGAAATGTTTTCATCTCCTTCCTATGTTCTTATTGACTTTGCCAATGGTACACTGGATCATTTAATTACTAAACAGTTAATGTTTTAAAAGAAAAGTAGTTGCAATCTTTAGTTAGTGAGACACATTTGAATTTATGATGATTTACACTTGGTTGTTATCAGATKATTTAGATGTAACATAGAAATTACRCAACATAAATTTCTGATTTGTGTTTCTGTAAATTTCACAGAACAGAGCCAGTAAAATAACTTGAAATTTTATCACACAACATTTTACACAATTTATATTATTTAATGAGGTCACAGAGATAAATTATGTGGAAGCCATTTCTTGCATTTTTTTTTCTTCTAATATGGTATTTTGTCCAATGATTTTTCTTGCACCTTCATGAATGGAAGGTGGAGGGAAGATGGATCAGATACAACCTTGGCTGTGCTGCTGCATGGTCTATATGGAACAACATAATTTAGTATTTCATCGGAATTGAGTTAAAATCAGGGGTTTCTACAAACTTTCCCCTCAGAGTACTATCTAGATGCTTTGCTACCCTCCGTGAAATATTGCTATTCATTAAAGAGAGCATTAAAGATACCTGTGAACCAAATGCTCATCTGTTTAAGGTTCCAAATTTTTATGGGTTTAGTCAACAATTTTTAGRTAAACAACATCCAAAACCAGAACTCATGTCAAATGCAGCAAAATAGTAACACAGAGAGCATTCAGAAAATGAAGACCATCAAGAATTGTACCTCAAATAGGCAAAAATGAAAACTTGATGTGTTTTCTTGTTTAAAGATTTGGAGYTTTTCCTCCTGTACAGCCTAGTAGTTTCAGGTCTTACAGACTTGACCCTATTGTCCAACATATCAGGATGGCCTCCAGCACAGAAAATGAAATATTCTGAGGTTTCAGAGGAATGAAGTTCCTATGAGATAACACTCTGCTGACTAAAGGGCAGCTAAAAAATCAAACAGCTCATGCAGCCATAACATTCCAGTGTAAACAGCTCAGGATGTGCTTGGATATAAAAAACAATCCAAAACCCAGCAAACCAAAAGCAACCAACAAAAGCCCCACAAATTGCTCACACTAAGTCCCACTCAGGCCACAAACAGCAGAGAYTACTCAGTGTGTTACCAACTTTTCACCCCTTTTCCAACAGACCCTGCTCCAGGAAGTAAGATAATAAGGAACCCATACATAATAAACATTTCCAGTGATAAACTGAAAGCTGTAATAACTTATGCAACACCAGAAGGCCTTTTTCCAGCTTCATCTATTACAAAAGTCCTCACCCTAGAGCCATTGGAAACTGTGACTAAGGTATGGGCTATCAATTACCCTACTGCACCAGGGATGCCATTCATTCCCTAGACTGGTGAGAACTGACCTGTCCTACAGCTGTGTGTTAATAAAGGTGAATGAAGTTTCTAAAGCTTTAGTTTTTCCATGAAATCAGAGATCCAGAGAAAGTATTTCCAGTAAGCACACAGTACTAACATCTAYGAAACAATCAGGGTCTTCTTCCTCACAAGAAGACTGAGGAGTATYGTTTTCCAAATAAGTATTTTTATGTGAATTTAATTTTGTGTCCACATCCAAAGAGTGGGATAGAAACTTGAGATGTTTTCAAAGAGAATAATAAATTGATAAATTATAACCCTAACAACTGAACTCCATGTTTGTCACACAGTCCAGTTTTGAGTCAAAAGCCTTTCAGATCAGACCTGAAGCAGTCTACTTAACCTTTAATGCTGTTATCAAAACAAGTGCAGATACCTTGTTAGCTTAAAAAAATTAAAGTACCTTGCCAGTGACATTCTCCAGGGGCACAGGAACTGCCAACAAGCTCTCATCTGCAGGCTCTCAGCCATTAATAACTCACTCTTCAGTTAAGACTAAGAAATAGGACTATATTCCAGAAGTGCTCTAGGGTTATTTAGGAAGTGAAGTTACCCATTGTACCATACTAGCATGTACACAAATGCTTTATTCTATCCCAGGAAATAAACTCACTGGAAGATTAATTAGTCCTTTTAGTTGCAAATAAAGAGCAAGTACATTAGTAACAGACTAAATATTACTTACTAATAACAAAAATTTCAGCTGGAAAGTAAACACTATAAACATCTGAGCAATGCATTTTGAGACAGGTTTTGCACATCAAGTACCAGGAGCARAGAAACAGAAGGATGGCTCTGTTACTGCATGAAAGGCAGATGGAAATTTCAAAGACAAGGAGAGGGCACATAAACCCAAAACTTCCTGCAAATCTGCAGTTTCAATACATCAGGACCTCACTGGGAAGCAAGAAATGAAACCCCTGCCAGTAACAATTAGTTTTGCAGACACAGTGGTTTATTTGAATTTGAAAAGTGAGAGTTTAAGTGTTTTGCCGCACAGGACTCATTAAGACTAAGCGATACTATTCAAAACAACCTATACAACAGATGGCTAATGCCTTGCAACAAGGAATTAGATAGCAGGGAGATTTTCCTTCACAATGAGAGCAGTCAAACATTGGAAGAGGTTGCCTAGCAAGGCTGTGGAATCCCCTTCCTTGGAAACATCCAAAATGTGGCCAGATAAGGCTCCGAGCAACCACGTCAAACTTAATAAGCTGGTTCCAACTTTGAAGCTGGCCTGGCTGGATGTGATGGGGTACAGAGCTTCYGTCCAGCATAAATTATTCTGTTCTGTCATTCCCTGCTGTTCCCTCCATCATTTTGCTGCAAATAACCATTTAATTCCTATAATGCCTTCAAAGCTTTCCCAGTATTTAAATAGATTCATTCCAAGATTATTAGCAGTACCTTGTTTTTATTAGGGCCAGAGAAATCGAATGGTTAGTTTTTGTTGTTGTTTTCATTTCTCTCAAACGTTTGCTTATTTGCTTAACAGTGATATCTGTTTACACAATATTGGTAACAATAACAGCACTCTAACATAAGTGAGAGGGCTCTAAACTCGTTGCAGTGCAAGTTTTCCTCTGCAAGCACTGATGAACGAAAGACCAGGCACAATTGTTCTTTGGACAGATCAGCTACTCAAGAAGCAGTTAATCATCTGCATTTCCTCCAAATGGCAACTACTGAACGTGTTCCTATTGACCAGAAATCTACCATGTACAACAGGTACAATAAATGTGCCTTAATAAAAGGATATGATGTGCCGCTCCGTTCTCCATGCCCCTTTTTATTCCATTTTTTTTCTCACTAGAGAAATATGTAATAGCTTCAACAAAACTGGGAAAGGCTTATGATGCTTCACCACGTGAATTCTGAATGCCTTGGAACTTGCATTACTACAACACCACAGACTTGAAATGCCAAGCTACGTGTTCTAGCAACGCTACAAATCTTCTGTGTGATGAACTACAGCATTTTTTCCTAGCAACCATCTTTTAACAGTTCTGTATTATCTTGATTTTGTACAAATACTGGCAGAGTCACGAAAGCAAAGCAAGTATAAAAACATGAAAAACTCACAAAAACTTACATCCATTACTACCTACCACTACCAGCATTATTAAATTACACTATAGACTGTTAAAAGTTATTCTGAATTTCAAAGGTACAGAACACCATTTTCCAAGGCTAGTAGTAATGTGCCAAATAAGTGATGCACCACCACAAATAGTTAAGATCGGGATTCTTCATAAAAAAAAAAAAAAAATCACAGTTTAAAACCCATTTATTTAATTAAATACCTCAACACAATTCCATTATTTCATAGCACATATGCACAAATTTACCAACATAAGAACTGAATGTCACCCACTCTCCTAAAACAGATGCAATCCAGGCTCTAATCCTATACAGGATAAAGGACACAGGCATGTGCTTGCATGGATCCCTTTGCAGGACTCATAATTAACATGACTTCAATTCATTTTGCATTTGAGTCAAAGCCAAGTCCTTATTATTAATTTTTGGACATGACTGATGCTGATGACCTTTCATTTGAAGTCAAGCAAGTGTATAGATTGTCTCTGGAGTAATTTAAATCCACAGGCAGCTGAAACTTGAAATGTGTGAATCAACTATTGATGGAGTCTACACATCACATTAACACCAAATTTATAAGTTTCGAGAAAAATTCACACTGCCGTTGGACAGATGTCCTATAAATTATTACAAGCCATTTCTACAGTGTTTATCTTCCAGGTAGGCTGACTCCTTCACACTTACCTGCAAGACTAGAGAAGCACAAACACCCTCATGGTGAATAGCCCAAATGGTGATGACAGTTAGCTGTGGGCACCCACCCACACTTGTATGGGAGATTTAGGTGTGGGAGCAGCTGACAGAAGAACTCGTGCAGTGAAGAACTGTTCAGCCACTGAGTTGTTACTCCAAACAGGAGAAAGTGCTTGTATGCAACCAGGCAAACAGCCAGGAATAGTTTGCTTTATTTCACAACCTATTTCTGAAATACATAAATGGCTTCAAAACAGTTTCCACACTGCCTTTGGAGTATTTTTGAGGTATTAGCTTTAGAATTGGTTAGAACAAGTACCAACAAATAGTCCAAGAAAAACACTGCCCTCAAAGCTCTGCAAGCTGGAAGTAAAATGCAATGYAATACAGAAATAATTTGGAAGGATTAGGAACAATACCAACTAGTTGTATTACTCAAGAAAATGCACCCATTACAAGCTGCAAGTACACAAAACTCCATCTTTGCAAGACACTGATCATGATCCACTACTTTAAAATAGTAGTGTCTCCTCAGAGTGGCAGCAAAATCCTTGCCCCAATGTTATCAGCATCCAGGAGACTTTCAAAAGATGAAAATTTCACCCCCTCATACAGTTTAATTAGCATCTTAACCTAGGAACTACTGCATAAGAATCACAGAGTAAAACTGATTCTCTCAAATCTTGCATCCTACTCAGATAGGAATTCGTAGGTGTTTAGTTGTTTCATCAGAATACAACTCTAAGTATCTTGAGTGCTGTGTTGCTTCCTACCAGCAGTCAACASAGGAATCTGGGCTTACAAAGACAGAGAAAAGGGGACAAGATGGTCTGACATCAGATTTTATCATATTTTCACTTCTGGTACAAGTTTTCAGACAAGAAGAACTTGAAACGAATAATAAACTCACAGTTGCTCACATGTAGCATTGTTATCTTTCTACCCAGTTCACTAATGCAAGGTTAAGAGGGAACTGCAAGTTTCTATGGAACTGAAAAAATTCTTTTATCCTGTCTTAATGAGCCACCAAAGATAATTCATACTATCCAATATAGTATCAGCAGGAAAGATTTTGTTAATGAACATGCTTTTAAAAACAAGAGCTAATAAAACAACAGTAAGCTAATATGGAAAATGACACAGAATTACTGCAAGTATTTTCAGTCATTAAAAACACAGATAAGAGGATGAATGCACTATCATCACAGGATCAACACRGATTTCCATGAGTAATAGAGGCTGAAGTCATCTGCTGATTCACAAATCCTTTTGATGCATATCATGAGAAGCCATCAGGGTTTTATTAACTSACAAAAACAAAATGCATTCAGGGAACTTGAAATTAAAGGGGGAAAGCAAGTAAGTCTTGAAGACAAARAAATGTTTAGAAGAGAGGAATTTCTTTCTATTTCATTCCTTTTGCAGTTTTAGAAAAACTGCAGTCCCTGCCTTAAAAATCAAGAATTAAAAGCCTCTCTGATAATACAGACAGACAAATTAAACTAATAAATTAATTCACTAATAAAAAAYGAAGCAGTGATATCATTAAGTAATATCATTAAAATACCCTGTGTAAAAGCAGCYTACTCTTATATCCCAGTATCAACCACAACCACATAAAAGGTTTAGTGAGGAAGCCACCCAATAAAGRTATTATTACAGAAAAAGTATTTAAGGGAAGCTTTAACAAAAATACCACATATATCTCAATTTTCCAACCATAACAAAACTGGTTAAAATAAAATAGGTGTTCACATGCATAGCATCTAAATTTACCAGAGGAGGCTGAAAATCCCCACTAGTGCTCTTTGAACCTATTACACTTCAATTCAAAGCCATTCATATGGTAACAGACAACACAATCCACATTGTTCCAAATATCAAAGCAAATACAAGTTTTACAGCATCCAGTTTTCATCTAAGTAGCAAACCACACAGTGCAAGAAAGCTGAAACAGTTTAATATAACAGTTATAAGAAGTGAGTAAAGCAGATTATGAAAACCTTTTCTCCTTCCACAGGGGGCGTATAACCTCAAAATTTTTTATYTTCATTGGCTTTTTAATACCAAAGATAGATTTTAACTTAAGAGAAACAYTTCTGGTTTATTATTTATTGAATTWAATGCATAATCAGYGATTATCAGAGGACAAYACTACAGACTGAGACATTCCTGTGTGTGCCCTCAGACAATGTGGAAACGCACTGCCCTTTTCASCTCTCCATAAAATGGAAATGCTTTCTCTACCACCTATACTATGAGAATGGAGTTTTAATCAAATACTGCCTCCTCACAAAATCACAAGTGTCCAGRATGGAATTAAGGATTTATAGCTGGTATCCATCAACTTGTCCCAGAGCTATARTCTAGAATACTGAATCCAATTGTGGATTACCTGATACAGGAAAGGCACCRACAAACCAAAATAAGTTCAGAGAGGGGCACTAAAATGGTCAGGAGCTCCTGCTGAGTGAGGAGAGGCTGAAGGAACCAGCCTTGCTCAGCTTCAGGGTGCCCTGCCAGGATTACCCAGGAAGGTTCTGCACTGCGGTTCCTCATGGGAGGAGGCATCAAATGGAACAAGAAACTTCAGACTGCTTGGAGGAGTGTGAGGAGACAGCTGTGTACAGTGAGGATGGCAAAGCATTACAACAGGCTGCCCAGAGAGATCAGGCAGTCCCCACCTTTGAAGGTTTTCAGAACCAGAGTGGAGGAAGAAGCGAGAAACCCAGTCTGAGCTCACCACTGACAGTGCTCTGAGCTGGAGGCTGCACAGGAGACCTGAGGTCTCACCCAATCCGATCTCACCTAATCAGTGGGGTACAGCTGCTATTTTGATCACAAAGACCAAAAAAAACCCAAACAAAACCCAAAACGAACAAGCAAGTTTCCTATAATAGATTTTGCTATGAGAAAAATGTAAAAACACCAAATTATTTAGGAAGAAAAAGATAAAAGAGCATTAAAACCTGATTTCTTCCTTCAGTCTTCAATAACACCATTGACTCCTTCAGCAACTAAATTAATCCAAAGTCCATTTACATTCTGCTAATAACTATTCTATTCAAGGAGAGAATTTATGCAGGCTGTGCTACTGTGCTTTTTAGCAACTAGGACACAACTTCCAACCAAAGTCTTTCCCATAATTAGAGTCACTCAAAACATGCGTCTGTCTCACCATCTCCCAGCCCTACCCACCTCCTCCACAGCTTCACAATACTATTGAGGTACTGACCATAATCCTACAAACCTCATGCCCTTCAGACACAGGGCTAAAGAACAAACGAGGATATCAGCATTGTATTTACTGAAATAACATTCAGCATGAAGAAACCACAATTCCCACAGAGCACACTCATTCTTGGGGATTGGCTGATGATGTTTACTGGCACATATTAATAAAAATTCTTCCATTAGCAACAAACTGTTTCAGCCTATGGAAGCCTTGTGGTTAATTCTCAAACACTTCAAACTCTATTCATTTGCAGCTTAGGCAAAAGAAAAAAAAAATTAAAAATAAAATTACAGCAATGAAGTTATTTCCTTTGGTTTGTGTGATTCTTGACTGTTTTAAAGGAATTCCTCCATCCCCTATCTCACACAATTAACTGTGTGGGATAAAATGTAATACATCTCCTCCAAAGTTAAGTGCATTTGTAAAATGCTTTTTCTTATCAAATCTTAAGTATTCAATGGACTACAGTACTCCTGAGAGGCACATAATACCAAGCTTTTGCTTGAGAGAAGATTAGCAATGCAAGATCATTGTGCCTAGAGCAACAGGTATAAATTAATRGAGCTTTTCAGGCTGACTCTTCAGAGTGTGAGTTACACACCTCGTTGTTACTTTGCTTTCCAAAGATGCTCAGCACCTACAGCACTGAAATACTGACATGCTCTAAAGCCATGGCATCAGCATCTGCTCACAGAATGCTACTGCAAATCACACAGAAGATTAAGATTTTAGGGATTGGAACTGCCAAACAGATATGGAAGAGTGTCTTTTTACATTATGCACAGTTTATAAAGTATGCAGAAACATCTTTGTAATTCAACAAAAAGCTCTTTGGCATTACAGAAAAAAGACRGGATTTATAGCTATATAAATAYAAAAATATAAAACTATGTGAAGTTGACTATTTCAGACTAACTTGGMCAAAGAAATAACCTAGAGCCAACTTGTCCCTACAGAGATGTAGAAATACTCAGTGGCCCTGAGTCAGACAAGCAGAGAAACTCCTCAGACATTTCCAAACAATCACAGAACTATTAGTGTAGAGTTAAAATATTTTCTTTGGCATCTGCAGAATGGAAAATATGCTAAAATACACATAACACTACTAGAAAACATTTATACAWAGAAGAAAAAATGCAATCATTAATATTTAATAATTTCAACACTGTACTAAATAATTCCAATCTCTAAAACATCTCATTGTTTGGCTTTCTGCATTGAGTAAAATCAACTTTTGAAAATTTTGGTGTGTGCACTTCTGAGTTTTCTTTCTACACACAAACCAATTAAATAATTCTTCAGAAATGCAAATATTTTCAGTCAGCCAGTGTCTCCACCCCAAGCARGTCAAGTACCAATGTAACCTATAGCAGTTGGTTAATAACAATTTACTTTAGTGACAGAAGTTATGCTGAGTTTGGTGTATTGGAAGTCGGAGTATGTGAACCAAACATAAATGAAATTTAAGAAAACTCTCATATAATACCATTCTGTGCTACATTTCTCAAGTCAACACATTGCACTGCCAGAAGGTGAAAATTTGAAAATAAAATAATAAAACACAASTACAAGAGTGGCACTGAAAACAATCTAGCCATAGAAAACACATTTGCATTTTCTAAATGTCACTAAGTACACACACTAACAAGTACCCAAACAACCAGTTCAGAAAAAGTCCACACWACACACGACTGATGACAACATGAAGATCTGGTGGCTAAGGAAAAGAGCACAAGGAATGCATCAAGGAACATGCTTTCACTCTTCCTGTGCTTCAGCCAGCAAACACACTTGCAAAACGACCTTGTTGGTTTTCCATGAAGTGGTCCTGAGGCTTCATTCAGATTTACAAACATCAAAATGCATTATCAGGCAGGATGCAGTCTTCCAGCATGAGGCCTTCAGATTGGTTCTGAATGACACTCTGCACGAAACCCCATGATTCCATTGTACAAGATGAACATCCCTTCCTTAGCCATAGAGATTGCTATTATTTTTTWAAGTGACTGGAAAGATGAAGCAACTACCACCTTTTACAATGTGACTGGAAGAGAACAGCCTCCTACAGCAGCCAAAACRCCAGCAGCCAACATAGACAAATCAGGCTCCTTAGCTCCAGGCAGCAGGGCTGCAGCACAGCCCAGCCAAAGGCAGCTCTTAGCACATCACAGTGTACAGGGACTGT
>NW_026623338.1:1592732-1633171 GCF_030028575.1 Malurus melanocephalus | reverse complement strand
CCACAGGCTGCAGGGCTCACAGCACTGAACACCAGAGAATCGTGTCCTCAGACAGAGCCGAGCCAGGGCACTGCWCCAACACCCACCTGTCACCTCGGCAGCGCAGGGACAGCTCTCCTCCATGTCCCCAGACCGTGAGGACAGTCCCATGTGGGTTCACTCGCTGAGCTCAGGGTGTCCCCCTGTTTGTCRCTGTCACACAGCAGGTCAGGCAAGGGCTGGCAGCCCTGGAGCCATCTCTGCTGGGCTGCTTTGCCCCTGCCAGAGGCACAGCAAGGACAGCGCCAGAGCTCTCACGCCGCTGACGAGGCCTGGGGTGAGAACAGGATTACAGCCTCAAAGAAATTCCAAAAAAACTTCTTCAGATCCTGCATTAAGTCCTTTCAATGCCAAGAAAGCCTCTATCAAGCATGTGACTGAAACTTGGCAGCTATGGAGGTGAAGTAACTTCACATGAAATAATATTTGTTCTTCAGGTAATTATTTAACAGAACATACGATGATGGAATGCCTTCGAAAAATGTGGATCTTTTAACTTACAGAAAACTTTCTAATCTCTTGAAAATACAGTTATTAAATAGTCCTTCACCATTAAGGGAATTATTTTCCCTTTCAGAGGCAGCAAAASTAAAAATAAAGTGCTCCAAAGCACACGACTGAACAGAGACAGACTAAGATCTAAACATTCCTTGTAAAATCAGAGCAATATACAGTAAAAAGGGCTTTATTCAATGCTACCTTTTAAAATGCAAAAACTCCAAGTGCACCATGACAAGTGTTATATGCATTTATGCATTTWTTTAATCAAGAGGATTACAAGCAGCACAATACCTTTCCAAGCTTTAATGSTCCCATTGTATTTTCATTTACTAATTATAGAAAATATGCAATGGTCTTAAAAATGCTTACATAAACATAGAATCTAGCAATATAATTATTTACAAAAGAAGATTCAGTTGTATCAGTGGGTTTTCTGTGTGTGTTTTGGTTTTGTTTTACATACTCTTTTTTTCTGGGACTTTATCTGATTATAGAAAATCAAAACGTTCAAAGAGGAACTACAGTAATCCTGTACACACCCTGTATTATTCTCTTCTGAAAACGTGCTATATTCTGCATACAAAAACTTAATTTCAGATTAATTTCATTTTCATTTCTCCCCATCARCTATTGGAACCACTGGAATTAATCAAGGTCACAAATAATTTCTCTGAACATCTGCTGTCCCTGAAATGTAACTTAGTAGACTGCAATTGCAGAGTCTAGTTTAAAACAAATGAAAAATTTGAAAGTAGCCCAGAAAAAAAAAAAGAAAAAAAAAAAGAGTGACTGATTTCTGCTGAGTAAGTCTTCACTTAAAAAGTGATTCTTCTTCAAAGTTATATTCATCAGYTTTGCACTATAAAGTTGAAAAAGATTGAATTCATGGAGTGATGAATTTCAGTTATTTTGGATACTGGACTGGGACTTGGAAATGCATCTTTACAGAGAACTTAAGTTCTCCCACAAGAAAAGTGAAAGATATACCTGGATATGCAAAATCTGAAGGTTTTCTGCATCATTACAGTTTTTAAAAGTTTATGGTTTTAGCACTATTACATTAGGATTTGGGAAATCAGGATTCAGATTTTACCTCTGAAGTAGACTTCTTGTACACCCCTGTTAAGCCTTCTATTTTTATRAAACCACAATTTTATTAACATTTAAGACCTTCAAAAGAGACAAGAGGTGGCTACCAATTTAAATTCAACATCCTTTGCAGGTTTCAGGATGCTACTGCAGTACAAGAAAGGAAAAACATTCATTGTTTTTCAAAAGTAGAAAGGACTACTTCAACTCTTCCAAAGAATTCCATCAAAGCTGGGAAGTGAGAACACGATGAAATTCCTGAATCCAGACAAACAAGACACATTGTTGCCTTCCAGATTAATTGCTTATGGATTTACAGAAAATCTCTCMCAGTACCTAGAAGTTTGTTCTTTAAAATATTTTTGTCCAACACAAAATTGTCTTTATTCTGCAAACTACGCTTTGGCAACATCAGTGCTCTTTTCCCTTCAAGAACTGATGGTACAGATGCAAAAAGAAGGAGGTTGCCTTTCTTCCTACTGTGCTCTTCCAGAGCTGTGAGRTAACACACTGTAAAACAGGATACGACTGTACAAGCACAAGGWAGCCCAACGCATTACAACACCCACAGAGCAAGTTCAGCAATATTAYTTGGCAAGATGAAATTGCCAGTGCAGCTCTTCAAAACTGAACCAAACAATGCCTCCTGAAAACTTGCATCTCCAACTATAAGTCTCAAAAACTAAGTTCACTCTGAGATGAACTTCCCTATACGATTTAATCAAAATCTTTCAGCTCAGTTACTTTCTAGTCCCTCTCAATTCACCCAGGTACAACTTATAAATAACTGCACTGAAATATCAAGTACAGCCTAACATGACCCAGAAAATGTTTGCTTCACATGTTGTCATTTTATTACTGTTCTTTGAAAACCATCTAAGAATCTAAATCGAAGCTAGTGACGTTAATGCAACAGATTAAATTCCAGAAGTGGTGAGATGAATGAATATTGCCACTCAAAATACACCACCAGAAAGACACAACCACATTGTAATGCAAATTACTGTCAAATCAAAGTGAAAGGAGRGAAAACGTCCCATTTCTGAATACAAAGACACTCTCCGGGAAAAACTGAAAATCAATTAATTATTCGTAACTTGTATGACACAGACTTTGTTTTCCATCCAGCGTTTAGAGTTCTCATATGCCACGACTTCCAGTTTTAATGCTTTTGAATTTAACTATTAGAAAGCTCAAAAATCCTGCAAAGACCATGCACATATTCTAAATCCCTTGGTTGTGGAAAGGTTTGCAGAATAAAGCATTGTATCCTAAAGATGAAAAGAAAGAGCAGCTTGAACCTCTTGGCACCTCAAATTGTTTGGTTCTAGAATCCTTACATGCCTGTTTTCACTCTCAAATACTTCTATTGACATCAATGTAAGCATGAGAGCCAGAAAACAGACACAAAAGCTATTTTGTTGATGCACTAGAAAATTACAAGTGAGAGTTACAGTGGGAAGGAAAAAAAAAACCCACTAAAGTTCTATTTGGAAACTGACAGTCTATTTGGAAACAGAATTTTGTTTTAAATAACAGTATCTAAAGAAAATAAACAATGTAACTGATTTAAGTTCCAGCAGGAATGTTTGTGACTAGTCAGCACGCCCTGCAGGGAAGGATAACAAAAGAAAGAAATCAGMCAGGTACTTTGCTGTGAACTATGTGTGAGACCATCTCTCTACATCTTGTATTGAAAATCTGTTGGAAGAAAAAGRAAAAAAGAGCCTTGACAGCAGGACCAAGATTTATGTTGTTTCCTAATAGTTTCCCCCAGAAGCTTGCCCAAAGGGAAAAAAAGGACAGATGTACCCTTTTTATTAAGTTACCTTAATAAAAGGTAACCTTTTTGTTAAGGCAAAATACCCTACCCATAAAATCACAAATGCAAACATGGTGGTCCAATTTTGAAGGTATTTGCTGCTACAGTTAAGAGCAAATTCTTAAGAGAAAATAAATACTCCATACCCATGGCATGGARCACCAACGATTTTTGGAAGCAAGGAGCCTCCATCTGATGCCAAGTGGCACGTATCAAAGACACGTGAAAGATGCCACATTGCTAACTGCTTGCCAATAGAAAGATTAAAAAAAAAATCATTAATAAGCCAAGAAACAAATACAAGGGAATAAYTGAACTTTTTCACTTAGGATACCTGAAGTACATATTACCTCTGTTGTTACCTTACGTAAATGTTAAAAAGTTCATGTACTTTTCAGCTATTAAAACGCATTCAGTAAAAGTAATGGGATGCCTATCTAGGAAGTAATGTCACTCCTATAAATAAAACATAATTGTCACAGAATCATAGAATGGTTGGCATCACAAGAAACCCTAAAGATCCCTAGTAGCTCTACGCCCTGTGCTGTGAGCATGGACATCTCCCACTATCCCAGGCTGCTCAGGGCCCCATCCAAMCTGGCCTTGAACACTKCCAGGGWTGGAGCATCCACAGCTTCTCTGGGCAACCTSTGCCAGTGCCTCACCACYCTCACATAAGGAATTTCTTCCTAATATCTAAMCCAAACGTGCTGGCTTTCAGTTTACAGCCATTGCCCTACATCCTATTACTGCACACCAATAATGAGTCCATCCCCACCCACAAGTTCCCTCTAAGTGCTCAAAACCCACAATTAGGTATCCCCAAACCCTTCTCCATGTTGAACAACCCCAGCTCTCTCAGCCTTTGCTCATGCAGGAGTCCCCAGCCCTCTGATCATCTTCATGGTCTCCCTCTGGACCCACCTGAGCTGGAAAACTCTTGATTAAAGCTCAGAAACCAACTACAACCTAAAACCACTATCAAAAAATTGTATGTCCTTCAYTAAGCACATGGCATTGCAACACACACAGCTCAGGTCACAGGACTTTCCCTTAGGCAAACAAAATCCCAGCAACCAAAGAAAGTCATATAAACACTGCAGGGATTTTCCTCACTTCCTAATCCTCCACAACTGAGATGTTCTCTTCTGTTTCTTGAACTCCCAACCATTCCCTGRGGCTGGAAGCACAGGTAGTTCCAGTTCTTCACAGAATTATCCTGTCCTCTTTTTCACACAACAACTAATGTGTAACAATATTATAAYCACATTATAACCATGTAGGTTATATTAATGTATAATTATACAATTTATACAATCAAGATCACTATATATTCATAAATTCACGAATCAAAACCAAAGTGTTAACTGACCTATGAGAGTCCAAATTAAGCAGACTTTTTAAAATGCAGAAAATTCAGAATGCAGAATGTGGGACATTAGCAGTAGAAGYTGTATCTACAAATTAAATCTCAACGGTATCAATTAGCAGATTTCTCAGGAAATAATTAAAATGGGATTCTCAATTCAGCTTCACAACTCCACTTTTACTGCAACCTCCATAATACAATAGACTGTTGGAAAACTTTCCATTGTCAATCTTCTCAGGGCCTGCATTTGCAGTGTTATTTTGTAAATACATTTCAGACACTCCTATCTCCAAATATCACAGCAACACTGTGCACGTATTGCTTCAGGCTCTTCTACCCCAATCTCTCTAAATTATTCAACCTCCAGCAGAATTTTCCCTACGCCCTGGTTTGAGTCCAAACAGCTTCTCACAACACTGTGGTCACTACAGAAATCCTGAACTAGAAGCACAGAAAGCAGAAATACATTTTATCTTCCAAAAATCAGCTGAATTTCAAGACACATCCATCTCAACCTTTCTTAAGAAGATTTTCCACTAATGTTTTAGTTCTCTATGAACGAAGAGTGTATCAGGCATCTGCAACAAGCTGGCACCAAAACATACAGAGAAAAACAGAATGTTAAGTCCTTGAGTTATAAAACAACATTGCTCCAGCACACTTTGTCCTCCTTATTGTATTTTCTTCATCTCTATCAGGAATATCATTTTACTTATTGAGATGTTTCCAGGGACAATTATTTTCTTGTTACTGAAAAATCACAATGACCAAAGAGAGAAAACTGCACTACAGCATCTCTGTGTTTCCATTGTGGAGTTTCTAAGAGCAAATTTAAACAGCTAATACTCCTAAAAAAAGCATGAATAACAGTTATTACAGCTAGACCCATATAATTTAGTTAAACACCCACAGAAACCCCAAATTATAGCAGGTAACAATTCCTGATCATAAATTAAGAATTACTACAAAGCAGGTAGGAAAGTACAGATTAAGGCAGAATTTTTAAGATGCCAGTTTTTCCTGGCTTGTGCATACTTTTGTCCATCTAATATTTTTGTTGTTAGAAGTCTAATCACATTAGTTTAACTGGCAAGAAGAGAGATCCTGCAGAGGATTAAGGACTGAAGTACGAGTTATAGGCCCTTATTAATGTTTTCCAATGTGAAATAYGGTTATTTTATACAAAAGGCAGAGATCTTTATTGTTTGCTGACTGGATCACAAAACAGTTTAACTTCATATTGCATATATTCATCACATTAAAAAAACTTATTTTTAAATACTTCCATATATTTTTCTTTCAATTACCAACTTCTGTGTTCGTTCTTTTCTTCTCAACAAGAACAGAGTAAGCTACTGTATTTTTTCAACCAGTACTCTGTACATTATTTGCATGCAAATGCCTAGAAATTACTCACCACACTAAAAATGGGAAGTAATTATAATGGGCACTCTGACTATAGTACCAGAAGTATTTTTGCTAGTAAGGGAATAAAACATACAACTTAAAACACAAACCAGTTTAAAACAAAGTAAACAATGTTTAGATTATTAATCAGAAAGTGTATCAGCAATATGTAGGAAGGGAAAAATTTCTACAGGGACAGAAGCCACAATTTCCAAGGAGCAGCAAGACTTTTACAATAGTGCAATAATAATACCCTTTGCATAGTTGAGACTTATTAATGGTATCACCTGAAAGTCTATATTACAGCTTTGGTAATATTTAAATTCCTTCATAGAAAAAAAAAATCCATACAAATGAAATCTGAAAGAAATGAGATGGCATTTACCTACTACAATGTAAAAACTGATTAAAGACATGCTTAGTTTACAAACACTTCAACTGGGACAACTCACATTTCTCAGTGTTTGCAGAATTAAGATCAATGCACACCAAGCATTATGTCCTCCTTTTGTCAGTCTAAAGGACTCATATCATTTTTGCAAAAAGTTATCTTAAGAATCATTATTCCCAGGAAGAATTAAAACAGAGAGTGATAATCTTGGAAAGTGTAAGTCTACTGAGAGACTATATAGAAAACAATGATACTTAAGGCTTTTGGTGCAGTAAAAATACACTTCAGTGCTCTTAATGTAACATATTTAACCTCATATTTAAACAGTCCTTTTCATGTAAGAACATGTTCTGAATGACTGAGCTCATGAAGTTATGAATCAGAAGCAAACAGAAAAAAAAAAGGCTTTGAACACCCTCAGTTCAGTTATTCCTTAGCAAATGAAGCCAAACCCTTTCAGGGCTTACCAAGCACAGAATGACAGTTCAGATCTAAGATATTTCATCACCTCTGAGAAAAATGAGACCAATTTGGTCAAATTCAAAGTTATGGAGAAGATTTTATTGCATAGTCTCAATRGTGTTTTCTTCCACAAACACAGCAGTCCTTCAGCTCTTCAAGTGTTTCAGTGACAGCCTGAAGGAAATAAGGCTTACAAGGTTTCCTGAGCTACTGAGTGGCCAAAACAAAAATTTAAATTATCCCCCCCCCAATATATTTACAGATACATTTTCTTGTACTTTTATAGACATACCTGTGGAAAGACATATACATGTAAAATATTTACACGTGCATACTTGAGGGGTTCACTTTGAGGCTCTAGACACTTCCGTGGTTACACATMCTAAAGATGAAAATTCTTAAAATTCACAAAGTTTATCTCTAATTAATTTCATAGCAGCATGTAGGTTTTGATGATAATGTCCTCATGTAAAAAAGCTATCAAAAGTGTCAAAAATTAAAATCCAAGAGAAGCCTTTAATTCAGCTTGTTATCAGAAAGATGATACATCAGCAAGTTACCATCAGTTAATTCATGTTTACCAACAGTAAGAAGAACACGAACTCAGGCAGCCAAGTGAATGCATAATAATGACCTTCAGGAATTAAAATATTTCCCTTGAAACACCTCTCAGAACTTAAAAAAAAGTGTCTTATATTTGAAGAAAACTGGGTATGTGTTAAAAAGGATGTGACTGGACTACTGCTGCATACAGAGTCTTGAGACAAACACTTCAGTGCAGTATTAYCCAATACAATCACAGTTTATAAACACAATTGTACCTTCCAAATCTCACTTCCCTCATCATTTTTACGATCGTGGAATTTACAGGGGTAAAAGCACTGCAGACACAGTAAAATCAAGAATGCAAAACTTCCCTTGCTGAGTTATAATATCCACCATACATGTTCAGAAAACCCAGTAAAGAAATCCTATTTTGTTCTGAAATCTGTTCTGAAATATTGTAAATGTTCATATTGGAGCTCTCAGTAGCAATTACTTTTAAGTTGTCACTCAACTGTCACCATGACAACAACAAAAACCTTTTCATGCCTAGAGAAGACAATAGGAATTCTAATTACTGAAATTCATTCTGCTGACAGTTTGAGCAAAAACTAAATTCTACTCGCTAAAAAAAAAAAATTAAAATACCAATTTAAGATTGCAAGAATAATATTTTTCCCCTTGAATATCCTGCTCTTTGTATTTATTTCCTCACATTCAGATTTCACACTTGCTATTTATCAAATACTTCAATGAATATGATTTTTAGGATGGCTGGCAGAATATTTTGTCATGTCAATGCAGGCTAAGTTTTGTAATTCACCTCATTAGGAAATCTCAGTTGTTTATCAGGGACTGATTGTCAATAACCCCACAGATTGGTTGGTTACTTGCAAAGGAGTGGAGGCAAAGCTGAGGGAAAGACATCTCAAGGGGAAAAAAAGCAAATTATAAATGCAGCTGTGTGCTCTTTAAAAAAATAATTGTTTAGATACTGTTAATTAAAAATAATTTWAAAAGTCATCATGTTTTGTACCCTGCAGATTCTTAACTTAAGTTCCTACCTTGCCAGGGCTATTTATTGCTYACAATAAGCATAAACAATTCTGGGGATTAGAAAATACTTTCAGYTCCCAGATAAAAACACACAAGGTTATAAAAAGCAGAGCACTTGGTGTTAATTCTCCTCCGTGCCACCACCAAGTACAAACTACAGCAGTTATCTGYATAACCACATAGCCATGTTCTTCTCCAGCAAGCTGGCAAATGGATCCTGCATCATAATCTCATCATTTGTTTGTAGCTGTTCCTGTACCAGAGCCTATCATCAGACAATAGTATTTAAAATATATTCTCAACATCAATCAAGTAGCAAAGGACAAAAAATGGAATTGGGTCTTCTCTGGAGATACCTGTTTTTCTACCAAAAGAGTGTCCTTGTGGGAAGAGTTAGTGCTGGATTACTGAAGGTCAGGTTAGATCACGTAACAAAGAAAAAGCTGGACTTCTTGGCCTATATCCACCATGACATGTTCCATCAGGAAATGTAAAAAAAAAAGAAATTCCTATGCTGCAAGAATATACAAATTAACATAAAAATGCAAAATGGTTGAAACACTAATATTTACAAGGTTTAGAGGATGTGAAGCAATTGGGAATGTAGTTAGATTGCCCAGAAAAGAAAAATCACATTTTTTTTAAGGATATTTGTTCACACCACAAGGAAAACCAAAAAACCAAACTGGACCACTAAGCATTAAGTTTTGATAATGCAAACAAATTCCTACAGATTCAGAATCACAGAAGCAATTAGGCTGGGAAAGACCCCTGGGATGATCAGGTTCAGCCTATGAGCTCCACCACATCAACGAGAACACGGCACTGAGTGCCACATCCAGCCTTTCCAAAAAACACCTCCTGGGCACATCCATAAGAAGAATTGTTTCAACCTAGAAAAGATCTTCTAGTGAAAGATTTCCAAAACAATGGGGAGAACAAAAATGTGCTCCATAAAGTGAGAAAGAGTAACAACTCATGGATCAGTAAGATTTGTCATCACTGAGAAGGCAGTGTTRAATGAAGAATCATGATTTCATTACTGATCTCTTGAAAGAAAATGAGACTGCAGGAAACTTGAATTTTGGGAGGATGCATGACATTGAGTATTTGAGGAATTTATGTCTGAACCAAACAGCTTCACTGATACCACAAATAATACCAACAGCGCTTCACTGAAGCCAAGTACTTCACAAATATTGCAGGAACTRTCTAGAAATAACTTTTTCACAGGAAGCAATTTAAACCACGAAGTCATTAAAAGAACACAGATGGCAAAAAAAGAAACTGTACATGTTATAAAATACATGGCTGYTAGATGTAGTACATAAAAATTTTCTCATCTTAGTATTTAACTTTCTACATAGCTCAGTGGTTTGGTTTATTTTTTTTCTATGTCAAGGGGATCATTTTTATTGTCATCCAGAACTCATCAAAGCACTCAATGAAGTAGCAAAGAACAAAAAGTAGAGTTGGCTGTTCTTAGAAAACATAATATTTTTCTACATACAAAAAGTGTCCTCCTATGAAGAGTTAGTGTTGAATTGCTTATTACTCCAAGGGCAAGAAGTTGTAGGGAGCCAAGGCCCTTTATTTCTGTATTCATTGTATTTCATGTTACTCCAAAACATGATAAAGCAAGAGCAATGATTGCCTTTCTAAAACGCACCATTTAACAACAGCAGGATTATTCAAACAACCTAGCAAGTTCTACAGGCAGAATGCTTTAAACCAGCACYGGGAAAAAATACTGGCATGTATATTGATTAGAAAAATCAATTAAATAAAAACCTGTAGCATTAATAACCTGCATTTACTTTGTTTAAGCTGTTASACTATAGAAGTTAATGATTAAAACCAGTAKAGGCTTTAACACGAACACTGATTTMAAAGARAATTCCTACAGGAACCTAACGGGGGACTCCTGGAATTATTTACATCAAAACTTTGAACCCAGATTGGGTTGACAAAGACAGTAAAYCACTAACATATAGAGCCCAAATAGAGGGACTTATGAAATATTGAGGTATTCCTCCTTATCACAGAAGCCTCAATTGATAGCAATTGCAAGTATCAAATGAAAAATCCAAGCCTTTTTTTTAATACGTGTCAGAGCCAGCTCTTTGCCTTCCAGCTGATCAGTCAGAGCTGTGCTTATTAGGAAGAAACACAGAGATGTGCAATTTATTTGTGCTCCATTATATCTAACCTAAGATGCAGTGGATTTCATTTCAGCAGAGGGTAAGATTTTCTGGAGCAGCAAAGAGAAAAAAAGGGATCAGAATTCAAGATGAACAATCCACAGTGTGACAGTGGTTTTAGAGTAATAGCTTTAGAAATTAAAGTTGATAAATTAAAATGATAATAAAAATAACAAGTTTTATACAYAGACACTCACTGTACTTTCCTTTTCACAGTAAAATTTGTTCATACATTAAAGCTTAACCAGYATCACAGGTCAGGTGAGAAAGGAAYGATCYTAGCTCCATGGAAATTTACTATAGCCTTAGCTGAAAACAMAGCATCTMTGAAAGTCAAATCTAAAAYAAAGGAATACATTTTCATCCTGCCAACTACCTAATTATTACCTTAGATCATTCCAAACATTTTTCTGGCTATCTTTAGCACTCTGACTTGCACCTCAATCATATCCCATCCACACAAGACATAAAAGGGATAAGAAGAACAATTCCGTTACTGCAGTCTTTGGCTTTGCTCCGTTCTGGGAAACAGACTTCATCTTTTAGCAATAACTAATTACATTTGTGCTCTACAGCACTTTTATGTTGAATTCCTTATATTTTAAAATTTATTGATAAAATTATGAAGTGATGGAAGCCAGTATCAACTACCAACATGAACACATAATCTAAAGCAAGAAGAGCCAATAAGCCAATTCCAATTCTATTTGTTGAATTATAAAGCCCTCATATTTGGCAATTTCTCAAATGCTGTGAATGATTCAGTTTGTCCTATGCATAGAAGCATTTAACTTCTGTTGTATCAGAATGAAAAGCATCAGTTTTAATAGTAGAAAGGAGAAGTGACTCAGAAAACAACAGCTTTCAGATGTGAATATTATCAATTATGTTAGTCAAGCTACTGAAATGATTTCAATCATTAGCTCATTTTCCTGGAGGATGTTRAACATAAAGAACTTCCAAAATCACAAACATCAGGGTATATATTATTAAAGGCAAGTAACATTTTAGGAGCAAAGTATGACAATCAGACTTTAAAGGGTACAAAATTTCAGCATTTGGTACAACTTTGGGAAAGCAAGTTCCAAGTTAAAAMTATAACCACCTCTTCCAAACTAGGAAATAGAAAAAAAAAGTACATTTTACATTCTGCTATATACCTAGAATTTTAGTATTTAGAGGAAAAGTTCTTCATTTGTTTACACCACAAAATTGTTTGCCTCAAAACTGTAATCAGAGATAGCAGCTGCCACTTCTCATGCAAGTGCTCTTTTGGCTCTACATTCACAATAAGTCAGAGTTAAAAATTTTCTGCTCTTCACTAATCAAACAACAAAAGAAATCCTCGAGGAATTAATCYGGAGATACTCTTACAAGAGCATTCATAGTGATTACTCAGGGACCACACATCCCTCAGATCAGATTCCYGTGTGATTTCATGCAAGCACCAAAACAGAGCAATCCAAACAGGGAGCAGACAGACAACACATTCTTTGAAACACCTGAGGGGCACTGGCACTTTGGCAGAACACAAGCGTGTTGTACCTTACAAAAGTAAGGCTAAATTATTACAATTTTCATTTGAAAACAAACAACTCATCAAAACAAACAGATTAAATGGAAGAAGGGCAGCAAAAGACCAAGCTGGATAAGAAGCATGATGGTAGAGGTAGTCAGGACACAGGAAACAATCTTCATCTCTCCTTCAAGCACCATTTGGGTTACTGCTCTGCTCTCACTACTTGGGCAGCATTTTTTCAGGAGAGTKCAAGAGAACACCTGCTTAGGCAATGACCAAATTACCAATCACATCTGACCCATGGGCTTTTTTTTGTGAAAACATTAACTGATGTCCAGGCAGCAGCTTTGCAGTTGTCTGATATAAATATCAAGAAGTCACCTCTGTCCTATGGGTACCTCCTAATTCTGCTTTCTATTCTGTCTTTTATCACCAAAGAAAACTTGCTCAGTTTCTGTGTGAGAATTCTCCACAGAACACAAATAAGCACATCATGACCCAAGCCCTACTATGACAACTCTGAATCCAGAGTAAATCAGCAGCTGAAAGAAAGCCACAGATGCCATTTGGAGACAAATGATGATGTTTTGAGCTCAAAAAGAYGGCCTTAGTACAGAATATCCTGGTGGTCAGCATGGCTCTGACTCTGAAGCTTTAAAGATAAATATTRTCATGGGTAAGGAGGCTGACAGCAGCATTATGGCCTTGTCAAAGCAATTAACATTCAAACCAGTTTCTGCAGATCCTCAGGGGACAACTCATGCCATATGAGTTTATTAATTTCATCTACAGCAGGTTTTCTTTCCACTGTCCAGAAACAGTGGTATCTTTCTTTGAGAAGAAAATTAATTCAACCATGTGAACCACACTCCTAAACTTGAACCACACTTGCTCTCACAAGGTGAGGCACCTCTGGCTGGGCTCCACTCAAGGCTGCCAGTGTTTCATCAGAATTGTGTGATGCAAACACAGATGCACGGCTTTGATCCCAGACACATGTCCCAACACTTACAGACCTCCACTTCCACACCAGCACACTTAACCATGATCAGCACATTAACAATGATCACTCGACCAAAAACCTTCTGCCTGGTACTCCAGCAGGGCTTAATATGCTCTATGTGATTCAAGGAGAAGCTGAATAAAGTRTCAAGACAAGCGTGCAGCATGAGGATATTCACAACTGGAAAAACAACSAAGGAATAGGCAATAGTTTAAAAATAACAGAGCAGAGGGCAGATTCATGTATTGGGACACAGCTGCCTAACAGAACTAATGAGGCAACAGCATTGCTTTAAAGAACTTCAGCCCAAACTCTTATTGCAGTTCCTGACCCATCTAATACTCAGGTAGAGAAAAATAAATGCTGGCATTGACTCCGCACCCCCAATGCTTTCAACTCATAAAAATTCACAGCCATAATACAAAAAACAGATATTATGGGAGAACTTTTACAAACCACACTTCACCCAAGTTTAAACTGAAACTTGAAAGAGAAGAGAGTATTTTAGAATACTATATTAATATACATTAATACTGATAAAACACACAGGAAGTTTCTTTCAAATCACTGCAGTAAGTAGACTGTGCAAACTTACTAAATACAACTAATACAATTCAATGCCTTGATTGTTAGGAAAATCTAGGTATTGAAACATGTAAAATTATGACATTTAAGCAATTGAGGTTTTCAGAACAGCTTGTACTTAAAAATAAGGGATTTATCTTCAGGAGCTTTTCACATGCGAAATACAGCAAATCATGACCCAGCAGGGTGAGAGTGGGCAGAAAAGAATACAGAGAGAAAGCACAATGGAGTGAAATCAAGACCCATGGTGCAGAGCAATAGAAAAGTTTACATTACCAAATCCACTGCACATTTGCCTAATGTTTTCAGCACATGGAAATAAAGCAGGCCCAGCAGACAGCAGCAATAAATCCAGGAAAGAAAAACACTTCTGCCAGGGAACATAAAAGACTCTTAGTAGGCATTAATAGATCCGTGCTGCTTTTCTTGACTTGTAACAATTCAGAATTGTGAACTGAAATTTTAGTACAACAAGTTGACACAGGCCACATACTAAATATTCTGCATTTTATCCATCTATGGTAACACAGTGCAGGGACAAAACAAACCTGCCTTTAAGGTTTCCACATGAATAGCCAAAATCAAAATGAAAAATTGATTGTATCTTTCCCCATCCAAAAGCTACTTCCTACTGTTCTTCAGATACACAGAAYAGCTCAGAAAAGCTTGAGTTAAAACATCAGAAATAGCTGGTAGACACCCAGGAAAATCACCTAGGTAAAATCCAGTTGGTCTGCAATACACAAWATATGTTTTTCTAATCAATACACACATGGTGACTTTTCATTAGTGGGAACAATTCACAGCAGAAAAAAATCTTGTGAACAATGTTTCTGGATCTGTGAAATTACCTCAGACCTCACCCTCTCACACAGAAGACAAAGGCACAATTAAAAGACTCCACAATTATGGGTAATGCTCTAAGTTTTTCTTTTACTTTCCTTCTTCCCTATAGGCAACCTTTTTTGTTTTTTCAGACCAATGGAGAAGACCAAACAGCTGCAGGAAAATGAAGGAAACACTAGCTTTTACCTAAAAGGGGACAGGAAGAAGGAATGGAAAACAGTAAAAGCCAAAAGAAGTTGGGAAAAGACCAAACAATCATATTTTTCAGAACAGGAATAAATGAATAAGCGACAGTTAGGAATTCCATAAACAGGATCTATTTCAAATCCAGAAATCTTACCTGGTAAACAGCACACAAGCATAACCCAAGTAATTTTTATTAYATCCACTTCTGAATAGACTTAAACAGAGGGAGTAACCTGGTAAAAAAAACAGAGCGGGGACAGAGCTAATGACATGTCTTAAAGCAAGRAAGACAAGCTTGAACTTGATGCAGTTTAACAGGAGAGCCAAGAAACGGATTTTTTCAAATGAATGATGTCGTTAAAGAAGTAGGCAAAATGTGGATTACTTAGATGGGAATAAGGAAGAGGAGGGAAAGAATTACAGAGCCCCAAGAATGCTGCAGCAGCCCTGCAGAGAGACAAGGCCTCTAACAGGAGGCTCTGCAAAGCCAAAGGGAAAATGGACAGGTCKTCAATGCTTTGGGGAGAGGGGCAGCAAAGCACAGGAAGAGTTGAAATTTGAAGAGTACRAGAACAGGGCAGAGATTGTGTCCCACTGCAGGAGAAGGCAGCAGCCACAGGGAAGAGGGAACTGATGTCAGTAATGTCACAGCAAGCAAAGYTCAAATGTACAACACCCAGGAGCTTCCAAGGAAAGAGACTAACATGCAACCACATCTGAAAATGACCCAGGTCTTAATGTCTGAGRAAGTGCTCTGTGGGATCAGATTTATCACTTGGGGCAGGTTGTACTGGAGGCAGACACACCAGGGGAGCAGCTTCCTTCTGTAGTGCCCTGGCACGCTCCCCACATGAGCTCATCATCTCAGCCATTACAGTCCTCTCCACTGCAATTGTTTGCTTCAGCAGATGGTTATTCCTCACCCAAAGTCATGAGTGAATGAAACCTCTTGCAGGAGCTGAAAACCTGATGTAAATKTTGAAAAGGCAAGCACCATCAGCATTATCTGCATTGCAGTCATCTCAGCAGCACAGAGGCATTTACACGTCAACAGGACCAACGTCTGCTTAAAAAAGTTCTCATTTAAGATGGCTCTCCTCTGCATGTGAGAAAAAAGCCAGGTTTAGTCTGGTTTTCTGCAAAAAGTCTAAAAATGGAATGTATAAGCATCCATTTAGTAGGTGCTCAAATTTATGCTCCTTTTCTGCAGGAAGATGTCCTTCCAATGAATTGCAGGACTCATGAAACTGGATTAGCAATGTCATAAATCACCCACCTGCCAAAATAACAGCATAAAAAGTGAGACTAAATATAACCTACATCTGATTTGAATAGATACAATCTATATTTAACAATTTGTTATAACTCAAGTATTAGTAGACACTTATTCAAATATCAACATAAATCACAGCATTAGCTTTAATTTTCCTATAGTTAATTGTTTTAAAAACAACTTTTAAGCCTTTGCAATGCTCTCATTTATGATTTAATAAGTTTTGAATTTGCATAAAGAAGAAACTTGCAAATTTATGCTTCACAAATACTCTGCCAGTGCTTCAACTTTTTCCCTCCAAACCAAATTGCGACAAATTCCTAGTTCACATATTCCAAATTATGAACKAAATGCTTCACAAATCAGGACCATTTCTAGGACCACCCTTTAAGCTGCAGGATTTAATAAAAGCCATGTATAAAGGCTTTTATGTATAAAGGAAAGAACAGTATTTCTCTTTTCTAAGACTCAACCTTAGCTTCCATATTTAATTTCAAAATTGTTGTATTAAGAACATTAACTCACAGTGTTACAGGATGATATGGTGACCTATGTTTTACTGCATAACCTGAACTCTCTCAACAGAGCAAGCAGATCTCAGAAAACCACCAGGCACATCCCTGTAAGGATTTTTAAAAAGCAGCCAAGAGGGATCCAGGCACATTTAGCTCCAAGAAAATCAGAGTGTAAATCCTGGGAAGCACACTAAGACTGTGATACTGACTATGAACTGTGAACATTCATTCACTTAATGCTGAATGTAGATGAGTCAACTGATGAGGCAGAAATGGTAACAGAAAGAAGGATCAAACATTATTCTGAACCATCAGCATTCATGAAACCAAGCCAGCATATATTTATACAAACTGACGAAGTTTTGTTTCAGAATACACAGTCAAATTCCCCTAAAACCACAGAAATAATGCATAATGTTCCAAAAACAAAGGAGCAGACTGACCCTTCATGCTGAAGTTGTCAGAATAATGAGAGCACAAAATATTTTACATCTGAATCTCTAGTTACACTAGACTTCTTCATTTTTACATAATGAATARCATGTTAGAAAACAGCAGTTAAGAAAAAAAGCAACACAAAACTTGCTGTAACTGGTTCTGCCACCCAAATATCAATGTCATTAGAAGAACTACAATTACATTTCTGTGAATAAGAGCCTGAAATACCAGAAAGGTAAACAAGAAGAAATATTCAAAGTTTCAGTCAGAATTAATTAGAAAAGCAAACAGTCCACATCAGAGCTACTGCTTTGCACCAYACACAGTTTATTCTTTTGCCTCCTTTTAAGGACACTTCATAGATAACATTATCATAATGCTCCCTTTTGTCCTCAGAGTTTCCTCTTTCCTGACAGAATGATTTATAATGAATTGKTGCAATCAGCCACTCGTTCACCTCCCCAGCAAGTGTAACCACCTTTCCAGATTACACCCTTTCCAGCAAGCGTAACCCGAGCCACACTCGGAACGTGCACAGAGCCCTGAAGCCCGAGGTGACACAGATCCTGAAGAAGACAATGCCCAGTGGAACTCAACAGAAGGAAATAAACTCTGCRCCACTGCCAAAAATTTTGCAAGGGACAGCATCAGCACACACAGCTCCACAGCTGGTCCTGCAGCATTGTGTCCATCTCCAGGTCACTCACACACAGCAGCTTGACATTTACAGTTTGATAGGACAAAATAGGGGAGATTTAAAACAAGAAAAAAGGGGGAAATAGAGTGAGGAAGAAAGGGGGGCTGGGAACAAAGAGATGGGAGATCAGGAAGAGAAAAGACATCTGCCACATTAGAGGCATTTTGTAAAAGATGCATTCCTACCAGCTCCACTCTTCCAAGGAAGCAACTGAGGAAAGTCGTGCAACACCACGAGGAACCACAACACCTTAATCAACATCTCTCACCATCTCATGCCTCTGTCTTCTGGACAAAAGCTGCAGATGATGACCTTGCAACCTGCCCCATCTTTAACAGTTTTCCTATCATTTTGTCTTCTCCAAGAGCAYGTTGTACTCAAGATTTATTCCCTGCAAGCTAAACTCTTTTTTCAAGTCCAATCTTGCTTAATGAGTTAGTTTTTATTATGGGAAGCTTTTTTATGTGTTTGTTCTGTCAAGCCCAAATAACTGCTGACATTCTAATTGTGAGGCTCCTTAGAAAAAGAAAAGTCTTTTGTTTAAAAGCAATCTTTTCATTTGCCTATAAAGCAATTACATATATATATATAATGTTTAAGTCATTTTAATATAAAAATAACCTGCCCACATTTTAAATATTGCAGAGAATAGAATACATAAAACTGTCCTCTTCAGATTTTAATCATTCCCTCTCTTACTTAAATCTGAATTTAATATATTCCTACAGCACCAGCTTTCTTTRGTAGTTCTTCCCAAGCCCTGAAGAAGGAATTATCCATCTAAAAACCAGAGGCCAACCTCCCTCTCCTAACATGAAAGCTACATTTTGTTGTAGCCATATATAAAAATCAAATTCTGTGGGGAAGCAGCTTATAAGGTCAGCTTGAATTTACCACACCATGTTCTTGAATATATTTTGTCCATTTAGTCAAAAACTCTGCCCTCCCCTTTCTCCTCCTCTTCTCCCTACAGAGGAAAGGCAACAGCTCTGAACCAACACAACATAAAACACAGGAAGTTTTGCTCAACTGATTTACTTATTCCAAGAAAAATGCAACTGTAAATCCCTGTCACACACRTGCCTACTGCTGAATATTCACAACAGGACTTCCCCTAACAAGCAAGCAAATACTACAATATAATTTTTGTTATTTTTCATTACTGTTTACATGGGYGCATTATTTCTCAAAAGGTTTTAATTTAGGTAAACTTGTCAAATTTTGCGACAAAGAAAACACAGAAAATTTGTTTCTTTAAAAGCATTTAGTGTCTTTTAACACCACACAATGCAGAAGTGATCAAGATTTATTCCTCTGTCTAAAATATAGCACCTTTCTTCTTTTTTTKCATTGAAGAAATGGATTCTAATAAAAGGCAACATTTGAAATGGGCAGTGGCTCCCTCTTTAAAAGCAAAGCAGTGCCTTAATGCTGCAAAATCTCTTCCCTTTCCACAGATAAGCCCTGGCTATTTGTTGCTTAGTTGCAGCTGTAGTAGCTTACTTAGGATATTGCTGTGGCTGGATGCAATTGGCATTAACTACATTCAGAACCAACTGCACAGATGCAATTGACTCATCTTCAATTCACAAGATTACAAGTTTTCACCATCAACAACTGGATAGCTGTGTTTTCCCCCTTTTCTTTATTAGCAGAGAGAAAAGGTACAACAACACGTACAATTCCAGTATCACACGGGGATGCAGAAGATTCTAACATTGGTTAGGACAAAGGTTAGGATAACTTCTTATGAAACAAAACTCCAGCTGCATCATTAAAACCCCAGTAACTGCTCCAAAGTTGAGACAGGGATGGGATCTACATTATCTCACATCTCCATGTGAGGAGAGAGATCTAACTCCTCCTACTCAAAGCTGCGTTTGAACGTGTTTTTGTGTGGCAAACAAAAACAAGGATTGTTTTCTATAATGGCTCCAATCTGCTGATATCCCAGTAGATCTAAATGCTCTGGCTTCCCCCATAAAACATGTCTRGGACACCAGACATCTTCTCTTTGCCAGAGAAACACTCACAAGACCACGCTCTCCTTGTCTAGCAGCCTAAAGCAATGAGAGATAGCAAATGTTCTTACAATAAACAGCTCTTGCCATACCAGGGTAACTGGAAGGAAGACGTGAGTGCAGCCTTTGTTCTTAATCTCTGCTGATTAAGTTTATGAAAATCAAACATGGTAAGAATATTTTGAAAGGCTTTTGAACAGACTTCCTTCTGCACCATATGACACACAAAGAAAACCCAATGTTACACCATGAAGCAAGTGAAAAAATGCAAGCTACRTGGCTGATGCCATACTAGCCAGAGTGATAGCAGGTTTCCTTGCAGGCTTACTTTGGCTAGCATTTAAAGTTTAACAACAAATTTTATATTTGCTGCTACCTTCTTGGAGCAGATGACTTATAGATGGTCATGTTTTCCTTAAATTTTTAYATAAAACATCAAATCTGTAACAGAACAAAGATGATAAATACTTGAAGTGTTTTTCAGTCCTGTGGACCACTTTCTACTGCTAATATCTTGATCAGATATCTTTTGTTGTGCCCTCACAAAAGAAAAAATCAGGTATTTTTTATCACACTCAAAATAAATTGTATTAATCTGTAAATTTTGTTCAAATAGGGAAAAGCTCCTAAGAAACACCAATTCTTCATTGCAATGATACCAAAAATGAATCAAAATATGGTTCAAAAAACACAGTCCCCAAGTTGAACTCCTGATTTATGTAATGCCATAATCCACAGCCAACCAAGAGGCCRTGCCACCTCAAGTGATCCAGTTTTGGGGACTGCACCTTGGTCATCTCCAAGATGAACAAGGCCTTGAGCAACCTTAGAAAATCATAAACACACAAAACACAGACTGTGCATTCCTCTAGAACAGGCTGCCATTACTGCTTCATTCTGCATTTCCACAAAATGTTATTCCAAAACTATTATGCTTTATGGGTGACAGAAAGCACCATCCATTCTAAACATAATGCAACACCAATGACAGCTCTGATCTGTAGAGAATTAGTTTTATCTACAAAAAAAAAAAAATCCCACAAAGTTTTTTGAGGAGAGAGCTGTTCCAGAGCTCTGTTCTRTGCCATCCCAATAGTCAGCCACAGCAGATTTAATGTCTCTGTCAAGGTACAAGCTTAGCATAATGCACACCAACCTTCCCACTCCACAGAGATCACAAACCAATCATGATCACCAACCAATGATGACAAAAATCAGCCCCACTGCCTATTTATTTTACTGGGGAAAAGTTCACTCACCAGAATACCACAGCTACAGTGCAATGGAGACTAATTCAGCCCTGTCTCTGTAAGGCACATTACTCCCCAAGCAAAAATGGATGTGTGTTACTATTCTGAAAAAAAAAAATTCTGCACTGAGCTCTAAAAGATCTGCAGGAATACTAATTTTACATTTTACAGATATCAGTGGTTTTAATGTCTGTGTGTAATGTAATGTAAGGAATTTCTCTTTATAGGTTCTTTTTCAACTGAAACAGAGTTCCACAGTCAGAATGACTTAGTCATTAAAGGAAGTAAGTCCACCCAATTTTATGTATGTAAAACAGGAACTTAATATGCTCAGCTGCATATAACAGAAACTAATTCTCTTATCTGAAAATTATAAAACACAGACTTCATTAAATGCTGAATAATTATTTAAAAACATGTAAGAAACAGAAAGGAGAGAATTAAAACCAAAATGCAGATAAGCAATGGGGATCCAAAAGTTCAGGAACTTCTACCTCTTTTTACAAYAGAGGACTTGGAACACACTCATGAGACCTTCATTCTTGGCCAGAAGGTCACTGTGAAAACTTGGGAGTTGGGCTCTGGCTCTGGACATTCTGATCTTGAGGAACAGGAGTAAAAAGCTGTGAGTTTGACTAAGCACCTAACACATGGATGGGAAGAGAACGTTTTCACATCAGCTGCTACTTACTGAATTTCCCTTGTCTAATTTCCAGCTTATTCATGCCTCTTATCACAAAAAATGGCCAGRGAAAAATTAAAAAATAAATAAATAATGAGAAAGGTTACTAGACTTCAGCATCCACTAAAGTTAGGTAAAAGGACAACCAGCTATGAAGAGTTCACTGTGGTTGACCTCTCAAGGGCTGACTCTGGGTTCAATAAAACCTTACTGGCAYCCTTGAGCAGACAGCCTCAGTAGTGCTGCAGAGACACAAATATGTGACTTTATTTCAAGAAAACATACCAAAAAAGTGTTTACTTAAAACTATGCAGAACACCCTTGTTTCTATTCATAAGTGACCATCACTACAGCCTTACCAAACTAACCCACACCACTGTCCATGCTGCAGCTTATGAACTGTCAGGCTCATTCTCTAGGTCTGGGTATGTTAATAATTAACTTGTTCTCCTATCCTCCTCTTCCTATGTCTTACCGAAAAATGAGTAATAGGAAAAAACTCATGTCCTAACTCCCATTTCCCCTCCCTMTGTTACTGTTGCAGGGACTCCAGATTTAGACACAATAAACAGTGATAACATTCCTGTATTAAGGTGTGCCAGAAACCTGAGCTCTTTCAGCCACACAAGTACTRTAACACATTCCCTCCAATTATTATGCAATATTACAGTCTTCTACAGCAGGAAGAGTAATTTCATGGTTCGAATCCAGCCCATTCACTAGAAAACTGTTATATAGCACTTTCAGAAGGAAAGATTTTTAACAAAACAGGACTGTTGAGTCACAAAGATAAAATAAGAAGCTTGTACAATTTAGCTTTACCACAACACTGGCGTTATCACCCTTTCCCATGTGCAAATTTCGTGTGAATTGTCTTAAAAGCAAAATGTCAGTAAGTACTTCTGTTTATTTACCTTATGTAATTATACATGGAAAGACTTAAAATCATTATTGTTTTAGAAACCTGTATCATTTCCTTTTCTCAACATTGTAGATATCTGATTCCTAATAAATGGCAGAAATATCTGAATACATAACTCACTTTAAAAAATCTCCACGGTTACAACTTCATTTTTCCAGTTAGAAAAAACTCTGAAAATATTTAGTATGTTTAGAAATAAAAAATACTTGYTTTAAATAAATGTGAACTTAGTTATAATGCCAAGCACATAACATTCTAAAATTATATTTATGATTTTCAGCTTCTTAACTCTCCAAAAATTTTTGGAGCATAATTTTTTTTCTGAGAACAAAGAAATGGAAAAAAAAAAACAGTTAACACAATCATCATGCTACAGCTCTATATATGCAACTGCATTAAAAGGTAAAACTTAAAACACGATGTACCTGCATGACACCTGGTAGAATGGATATCCTGGTAGAGGAACAGAGTTTGAAAATCCAGACTGGCTCGACATTGCCTTCAGGTATTGTATCCACTTAAATGTCTTCTATATTCCATATGTTAATTCCTTACTAAAAAAAATATGTACGCACGCATCCATCTGTACCTCTGTTCAGAGCTAACTAAAAAGAAACCAAGTGCATCTCCGAAGGTCTCGAGGATTCTGCCTGCATTTCAAACTGCTTCCTCAGTAGTGAAATTCCTAAAAGCCAACACCCTCATGACATCACATACTACAAAATCATAAACACGCAATTGTCTCAGCGAGGCAAGGACAGCCCGTGGGTTTGGGCTCGACAGAGAGCCCTGCACCGCATTCTTGCTGCGAGCACGGTGCCTTTCAGGCAGAGACCTGGAACAGCAGCCCTGCTCTGGCAGGCAGCCAGCAACCAGCACAACTTATTGCCAATGCCGCAAATCCCTCCGATCAGCTAATGAACAGCCACGCTGCAGGTGAAACATCAGTTCAGCCCTTTACCAGAATTGCCTTCTGAACGCATCAGATCCGTGACCTTGAACTTGGTGACAAAAACGTCATCCAGAAATTTCAGTTAAATGCACGCTGCATGCTATTGTTTTATAAGCAAGATCAGATTGCACTGCACACCACGGTAGCGTGAAAAATCATACTGAGCTTTCCCTGCTAAAGAAGAATCCTCTAATGCTACACCCTCAGCTATGGGAAAGCAAGAGAGAAGGATAGGAGGTGCAATCTTAAACCACATTATTTAAGCAACTGAATATAGAAATAAAATTATGTGCATGCATTCCTGCAGTATTTTACTACTGCTTAAATCAAAGAAATATCAAAAGCAAGATTCCTTTTGATATACAGTACAATGGTAAGTTGCATTAAAGKTATTTGGGCATGCCTTCCTCAAGAGAGAAAAAGACTACTGGAAAGCAGGAAGGCATGTGAGTAGACACAGTACTGCCCAGTGGCATGACTGCTGTCAAATAGATTTAAATTATTATCTATCCACACTGCTCTGAAGGAAGGTGTACAGTGCCCTCACACACAGATTTCCTTAATTTAAGCAAAATTTTAAATAAGAGATTTTTTTAATTATTTCATTACCTACGCTAGCTACACTGGAAAACATTAAAACATTGAGTTTGATACTTCTACCCCACAACACACTGTTTATTCTCATATTTGAATTGTGCGTCTCAATTTTGGAAAAATAATAATCAATTTTACCTGGTTTATCCCAAGTTCGTAATCAATATCTCAGTCATCAGAAAAATGATACAAAAACTTTGCCACTATCTGAGTTAMCTTCTAAAGTCTGTCTTCAAAGACATAGGTCACTGCATAGGGCTSCAGTTGCTGAAGTGCTATAAAARTGCCAGGAAAACAAAGAGAGCACAGTCCACCCAGAAAAGGGTTTGGGGTTTGGCTTTTTTTTAATTTGCTCAACTGGATACGTCTAAAGAAAGAAGCTTCTAGGTAYGTAATTTTGCATAGATTTTTCTCTCTCTCCTGGCTGTAAAGAAAGAGCTTAAGAAGGCAATTCAAGCACAAATGATGTTGTGGTAYCAGCTGAATTTTTACAAACAGACTTGAAAAAGCATCATCCCTCTCATGTTTAGTACAGAGCATTGACTCCAAAACCCACGACTCTCAAAAACCACTTGGGGAACACCAAAAAAATTAGCCTGCGTGTGAGAGGAAGAGAAAACTCTACTAAACCTGTGCAAGTCACCCTTGCCTGAGCAGGGATGTTAGGGTAAGTACTGWCAACTTTCATCCCCATGGCCACAGCTCCTGAGGGACATGCCCTGAGGAGTCACCTTCCGTGCACATCCCCAAACACACTTCACTTTAATCTGTGTATTCACTCATCTTTTATTTGGTGTCTTCTCAGCACTGATAATGGCAGAATTAGCACATTTATGCAGTAACTCTGATCTCAGAATAATTCTTCCTAGTCCCAGCCGGGATTTAGGATATTTCCATTGGATTTGCCAGCTGAAAAAGAATGTTAGTGTCAAGTCGGCAGGTTACAGGCTTATAAATTAGGAGTCTTGGAGGCTGCCAATGGCTTGCCATGACATTTTGCAAAAATCACATAGTCCTTTAATGCCTAGCTTATCACCATAATAATGAAAATACTGCCTGACAGCAAAGGAATGATGTGAGGTTATTTTTTTTTTTTTTGTAATTAAGTATTGAAATCCTCTGATTAAAGATTTATKAAGGGATAAAACAGCTGTAGCATTTGAGGGAAAAGATGTGTGGGAATATTCAGAAGAGTGCATTTTTTTTGTCTCCTGCTCCTAGCTCTAACACAACAGAAGCATTATAGCTCTGAAATTTCAATTTAAATATAAAAGCCATTTAAATTTTAAAATACGGTGGAAAGTGTAATTTTCAAATGGGTGGACAGCATYCCACAGCATTTAAAGATGGAGATAAGTGAGATGACAATAGGCAGACAAAAACTGTATTTAGGRTGATCTTTACAGAAGCAGAATCTTTCCCTGGTATCACACAAGTGATTTGGAAACAGAAAGGGAAAGTGTGGCTTAAAACAGAGAAAAGGAGAAAGAAAAAATCTGGTTAGGACCAAAGAGAAAGCCTCCACACCATGAAATATTCAACATTCAACAAGTGCCCCTTTAATTTCATTCCACAAGCAGGCTGGATTGCAGAACATAGGTACTTTTGGGATCCAGACCTCACCTGCCAAACACCACCTCCACTGAGAGAGACAAGTGGATTTCATTCCAACTGCAGTCATGTCTGCTGGAAATTTACTTCCGTGTTTCAGAGCCAARGAGCTCACTTAAAAATAACCACAGTAATAATTAGTATTGTCTGGCACAGCATGCCATGTAACACTTCTCATTCTGCTGGAACAAAACTAAACAAAGAAAGTTTGAGACTCAAATACTGYGTGCTCCAGAATTTACTGGAGGAAGTGACCTGTTGGAGCACTTAATGCTGATACTGAAAAGATATGAAAAACTTGAAAAAGCAAGGGGAGGGTGAAACATTGGGGAAGATCAAGTTCATGATCACTTTCAGGTATTTCAAACAACTAGCATCCTTGGTAAATTAATGGAAAATTTGTTTAAAGTCAAGTCAGGCTGAAGAAGAAATACAAACTAACTTCATTACTGGAATCTAAATCAATCTCATCAAGTCTAGAACAGAGAGCAGGCATACTGTAGACAATTATGTGATTGTATATCAAAATGCATATAAAAYGTTCAGTATTCATAAAAATAGAATTGTCACACAGAAATTATTGTAATATCAATACCATAAGTCGTTTACTCCCTTCTGAACTGCTATATTTGATATTTCCCTGCCTGCTACATGAGTGTCTAATAAATTAGACAGTGAATTAGAATGAAAACAAGAAATCTAGGAAAAAAAACTAGAAGCCTTTTGAAAATAACAGTATTGTTCATAAAGAAAATATTACAAAGATATTCAATATAACGAGCAGTACTTTGTTATGTCATCTAAGTCTTTCCTTCCTTTCTGTACAAAACACAAGAATAAAGAAATATTCAACAAGACTAAAGAATAATGGCAAATTTGCAGTTGAAGGAGGACACTATCACTGTAAATTCAAAACTCATTCAGACTTAAAGACTAACTGGATATTTACATAGGGAAAAAGAAACAAACAAAAAAAACCCCAAAACCTAACTAAATTCCCAAAACCTAACTAAACAAATAACACAGAAGTGATGGCTGGAAGAAAAGAGGACTTGTAAACAACTTGGGAGAAAAAAACCCATGTGAGAAAGCCATCTAACCTCACTGCTGATGGTCTCTTTTACTCTTCCCTGAGGCAGACTAGTGGGTTCAATGACAATGCAAAATCTCTGCTGCACTCYTAAACTTGTTGGTCAAACAACTCAACTAAATAGTGTTTCTGTTGCTAGTAAGTGTTAATAACCTGTAGAGTTCAAATCTCTCATGTGGATATCAAGGAAAAAGTTGGTCTCTCTTTTTCTTCCCCCATTTTTTTTAAAAAATTTCCTCAATACCTTTTCATCTGACCTACCCAGCCTTTCAGGGGCTAACATGGGGCCCAACTGGAAATTAAAAACTCCTTCAAAAGGATATTTCGCATAGAATGTCTTGGATTGGAAGGGTCCTTAAAGATCAACCCCCCTTCCATGGATGGGAATACCTTCCACAGATCAGGTTATTCAGAGCCCCATCCAGCCTGGTCTTGACTTTCAGGGATGTGGCATTCACAGTTTCTTTGGGCAAACTGTTCCAGTGGCTCAGGACCCTCCCGGCGAGGAAAAGAAAGGAAAAGATGAAGACATCTTCTGCAAGGTAAAATGCCAACTCACTCCTCTCTGCAATCACACAGGCTGACAAGACTGATGGAACTCCATAAAGTAGAAATAATAAGGGCCTTGAAGTATAAAGTATGTGAAATMTAAGGAATTTATTTCCATTAAGGATTTGTCCTTCAAGGAATAGCAAAGTAAAAGTAATGGCAAGACATAGCAGTAGGTTGTATTTTGGGTGCAGACACATTTCTGCATCCAGAAGCTTTGTTTTAAGGGCACAGAATCACAGAGCYATTAATGCTGGAGAAAGCCTCCAAGATCAGACAGTCCAACCTCTGATGGAACACCACCCTGAACCACAACAACTAAAGTGTCAACTAAACCACAACACTGAGTGCCACGTCCAGCTGTTTCTTAAACAACCCCGGGATGGTGACTCTACCACTTCCCTGGGCAGTCTTTCAATGCCTGACAACCGTTTTAGTGACAAAATTCTTCCTGATGTCCCACCTGAATCTGCTCTGGTGCAGCTTGAGGCCATTTCCTCTTGTCCTGTCACTGGTTTCCTGGGAAAGAAATCAACCCTTACCTGGCTACAGCCTCCTTTCAGGCAGCTGTGGAGAGCAATAATTCCTACATCTCAAAAAAAAGTCTAGAATTTACTCTTAAATATCTGARAAGTCATGGTGAAGCTACCAGACTGACATGTCTACTTGACACCTTAGTCCTTCCAGACATTCAAACTTGGATTAAGAAAAAGTATTTTATTGTTTTTTTCTCCAACCTAGAACCAGAGTTATTAAACTCTTATCCAAACAAGATTTATTTTTTAGCCCAAAAATAAAACTGTTCTTGGCCACTTTACTAGCCAGGCTGTAAAGATGCTCAGAGTCCAACACCACCACCGTGGCTTGCAAGGCCATCTACCCAGCRTTAGCCAAAAGCCATTCCAGCTATCAGGAGTTGCACAGCCTCCACTGACCTGACACATTCCAGCAATTCAGCCAGGCAAAAGGCACAGTTTAATCACACACTGCCATTAAGAGTTGAAATCACACCTTCCTGGCCTTTGTGCCCAAACCAGAGGTGACACGCTGCCCTCCTTCCTTTTTCACTCTTCCTGCAAGTTATTCAGTTAGCTGAATGCTCCATTCCTTTTACTCTTCTCTGTATGCTCAAGAGACAGAGCCCATCTTCAGGCTTTGCACATTAATACARCCACCATCATTTATTTCAGCTACTTTATAACTTTTAACCAGATGTTTCAGCAGTCAGTCACGAATTGTCAAAATTCCCAACAGCTCTCACACACACAGTGTGAGAGCAAACATGGGAAAAAATCATGCACTAGAATAATTAACAAACTGCAGTTGGAATCTAGATGCCAGATAGCCAATGCGTGTTTCTTTACTGTTCAGCAAGTGCTCAGGCAGAAGCTAAACAAYTCTTCCTTGTGGCCAAAGGTTCTCCATTGATTCATGAGTAACCAAACCCGGCTGGCACCCTGCCTGGCAGAGAGATAACCCTGTCCTGCTGAACTGGAGCAGTGAACCCTCCTGCCTGCGCACCCAGAGCCACAATGAGGTTGCTGTGTGAGCAGGTGCCGTGCTCCCAGCCACTCCATTCTGCCCTGCAGCTGTCTGAAATGCTCTGTAACAATCTGCAGCAGGAACAGGAGAAGCTCTTGTCAGCGGTAAAACACCAGGATGTCTTCTGGGGCAGGGAGGAACACCTGAGCTGTAAATTAAGTCATGGAATAACACAGACATAAAGCCATTGACCATGACCTAGACAAGAAGGGCAAAGGACCCTCCTTAGGACCTTCCCCTCCTCTCCAACTGCAATTCCAGCTGGAACAATTAGCCTCAAGTGACCTGCAACTGGAAACTAAGCTCCAGGATTCACAGTTTCCAGGATTCACCTGATCCCTGGAGAGAGCCTGGGGCACACAGATATCAGTCACCCCACGCTGCACATCCTTGAATTCTGCCCTAGGTAAACTCTGGGGGATGATGTCACCCTCAACACCAGAAGGAAATGTTACCCTCCACCAGCACRTTCTCTCTCTGTTGTCCCCACAACCTTTGCCCAGGTAACAGAGCAAACAGCACCTGCTCACACAGCCATGACCAGCAAAGGGGAGACTGTTCTTCCAGGAAAACACGAGGTTCACAGGCAGCACAAGCTGCCACAGTGAGCATCAGTGACAGCATTTCAGCACAGGAGTTTGGTGGGTCTGGCACTGCCCTCACAGTRGCTTTGGCAGGAGGTGATTGAAGAACTGGGCACTCTTTCCCCCAGTTCCACAGCCCTGGCAGTCACAGGGGTGCCACCCACTCACTCAAAGGCAGCTCAGGTCAGGCACACCAGGCTGGTGGAAAAGGGCTGCAGATCCCCCATGACTGAAATCCATCAGAGCTGAAAGGATGAATCCACACCATCATCATGGCCAGAGGGAGACTGACAAAACAAATCAAGCAAAACCATCCAAAAAAAAAAATCCAAACAAAACCAGAATCCTGCATAGTTTTTCACAAAAGGAAATTCATCAGCATTACCAATCTATACAAGACTTTTCCAAATAGTTCTACAGAGCAAAGATTGCTAAAGCCTGTACCAGGTATTGACCTTCTACAGAGACCATTTCAGAGTGACAGTTCTATTTTCTGCTCACTGCATTTGTAAATACAAGAGTATAAATCTCGTGCACCATAGAATCGGCAGGTATTGCACATTTCTGCTCAAAGATAATGTGAGAATCAAATTACAGTCCCTCACTCTATGAAATAATTACATATTCTTAAATCTGAAATGACTTTTATAAAAAACAGAAAAATAGCATTCATGAAGACATGACATTATTATACATATAGAAAAAAAAATACACAGAGCCAGAAATGGGATTAAGCTACTTTATCCTACTTAAAAATGAATTATACTAGATAGAGACAAATACTTCCTGCCAAGTGACATGCAAATATTGAACAGAAAACAAACTAAAATGATTGAATTTAAAAAAAAAAAGCACCAAAACCCTGAGTCAGCCAAACAAACTTCAAAAGAGTTAACTTTTGCTAAAAATAGGAAATCTAAAAACTGAGCATGCATGCAAGTAAATTGCACTGAAGTGATTTAACCAGAACAGTCACCTAAAACATAWGCAGAAGTCAGAATGCTGATATTATAAGCAATTTTTAGAATGACTTTGAATTTAGAAAGCAAGGTTACTTTCCATCATGGMACAAACAAATATTAACTCGTGGGAGCTACCAGAACATAGCAAATTTCTCTCTCCACAGACAGTTTATTAATACAAACTAAACAGAWGCTGATTTAATGCCATCCAAACTTGAGCCTGCTGGCCCTTGATGAGGCTCCAGAGTAAACAATACACTTCTTGTAGGATTACAAATACAGACAGTCTATTTTTGAGGTTCAGGATAAATCAGTCTTCTACATAAGGGGACCRTCACATGTGTGCTTTTTAACCGAGACATATTTTAGGTTAACAGCCCTGATAAATTCTTATCTGCAATAACCTATTCAAAATAAACTGGAACTGCAATGCCTTGCAAATGGTGCAAATCACGTGTCAGGTGACAGGAAAGTGTTACCAATGTGGCACTGCCACCTCACTTTAACGCTGGCATTTTGTATAATTTGATGTCCCTCAGAAGAACAAAAGTAAAAAGAAATGATTGGGTGTACAAACTCCTGAGGTCAGGATGATAAATGAAACCACTTCCCAAAYAAGTTTTCCTAATTAAGGCTTCTAAACCAGAGCTGGCTTGCATTCAGTTATTACCACTGTTAGAAGTAATCTGAAATATTCTTGATAAAATATTTTTAGCATTGGTGCCAACATATTAAAATCAGTTGAAGGTCAAAAGGATGAAAAAAATAAGAGTTCACACTATGGAAAATATAAAATTCATTCCTAAAACTACACAAAAGTATTCTGAAAACTCCACATTTAAATCATTCCAGGACTTTTTATCGCTATCAACTTAATGTATTATAATCTACGCCTTAAAAAAGAAACAATGCATCCATCCATTCTTGGATTACATCTACTGAATTCTACTTATTCGTCCCCACAGGCACAYCTGGACTACTAAAAAGGGTGAGGTTTTTGTCTTAAAAGACAGAAACATTGCATACATAGTTTTAATCAATTTTATGTCTTACCAACCTCCCTGAAGAAATATTTAATTAGCTTAATTAGACAGATGGCACTTTTTATTACACTCRTATTTGCACTTAAGAAATTCAATTTGCATAGCAAAATTTTTATTTTCTAGGTCAATTCATGTGCCACTAAATGAGAATTCAGCATTACAAACTAAAGTAGAATTAAACCTATTCTCTGAAATGTAAATATTTCATACTAGTCTTTTTAAGCAGTGAACCATTCAAGCTCTTCATTCTGTGTCTGTGTATGAACTTCATTTAACTACTTTTGGCATTTTCTTCCATATGTCACATTAATCTCAGGGAAAAAAGTGCCAAAGAATCCTTTACATCCATTACATAGGAATCTGTTGCATGCTTATTATTTTCATTATTATAAATCTTSTAGTGGAAGAAGTTAAACTTAACCATGAAATTATGCAATATACAACACACAGTTGACACACAGTCACCCTGTTAGGAACTGAATGGGCTGCACAGAATCCTAAAAGAACAGTGACATTTACAAAAACAAAAAAATGAAATATCTAAAAGCACCAGGAATGGCAACAACACAAGGTAACAGGGGCCACGTGCTTTCAAGGGCATGAGATGCATTTCTATGCAAAACAGAGCAGACAAACAGGACATCCATTAACATGTACACTGAATTACACACACACTTAAAAATCACTAATTATATTTTAATTAATCTTCTGAAGCCTGTGAAATTATCCATGTTTACAGCATCTAACATCAGATGCTATGTCAAAAGAGAAGGTTGTTTTGTTTTTTTTTTTTTATTTTCTCCTCCAGAGAACAAGAAGGACAAAAAGGTGAAGGATTTAGACTCAAACTTGGACAATGAAACCTATGACTCAGCATTATAAGAAAAAGCCAAGGTAAGGCATGATTTCATTTGCAACTAAGCTTYGGGTTGCTACAGCAACTTCATTACTTCAGAAGACAGTAGAAATACTTCCATTCTTCCCCCTTCATGATAGAATTTGTTTAAATTCTTTGGAATTCATGCAAATACTTATTTTCTGTGATAAGAATTAAGCATCAGTTTGAAGGCTAAGTCTATGAAGACCAAGAAACAACCCTACCCTTCTCACCAGGATCATTCACACACCTGGAATGCAACTCCTTTGAGAAAGGTAGGAATATCTGACACTCACTGCCCTAATTATTGAGGATAACAGCACTCAACTTTCAGGCAGGCTTTCTAATCACAAAGCAAACTTCGCAAAACACGCTACTAAGTCAAGAGCACACATTTAAAGTTTCAGGATGGAAAACTCGGAAAGGTTAGCAAGAGATCAGTACAAAATCCTCATATTACCTCAGGCATTTAGCACACGGCACAGAGGAAAAAATACAGTTTCAAACAAAACATTACAAGCTTTTTCTTTTTCTGCAAGCRCTGAACACTGATAGCTAAGATAATACCTTGTCATGGCACTGTTTGCAGACCTGTCAGCTCCAGTCAGCCATTAAGAGTTCTCATGATTAAGCCTGAAGCATTCATAAGCATTCAAAAATGAAGCACAGTCATTAAAAAGGACCATGCTTGCCCTCTCCCTATTTGCTGGAGAAGAATTCATTAATGCCTTCACTCCTCTCTTTCTGCCCAGGGAAAGAAAGAAAGGGGAGGGAAGAAGATTAGAGCAGAACACCGCCTACATTGCCATCATTTCCTCCCAGCGGGTCAGCCACACGAGGAAAAGGACCAGAACTGGTCTTTATATTGGTTTCACTGCTTCAGACTGGCTTAAGAGAAACAAACCATAATTAATTTGATTTATGTAACTGATGTGAGTTTGAGCACTTAATGTTAGTTGATTTTACATTGAAGTTAAAACCTGCTCAAGGTGCCGTACCATGACCACACCCATTCAGTGCCATCATTCCTTCATTTCTTTTCACTTKTTTCAAGACAAAGGCAATAAATTTGAATCAACATAGATCAGGAAACCATAATTATGGTATTATATCCCAGGTARTTGCTAAAATCAGAAAACAGATGTTTAAATGATGCATCACATTAATTAGCTCTCAGCATCTGTCCCTGGCCACACAACCTCTGTGTGGAGACCACAGCAGCTCTGCAGAGTTCAGTTTACAGACAAACACCTCCTGGGTTCCTTCCCATCTAGAAAAAGTTCATCAGCTTGTTCTTCAGAGCCAAATTAAATACATTCTTTCAAGAATATATCCCTACTCAGATTCATTATCTGAAACAAAGCACAAACAGTTACTGCAAGCATGATTTTAATGGAAATTCTTCTAAAATTGGAGCATGTCAGGGATGGGGGGATTAAACCTGTAAATTTCTCCTCAGATGCATGAATTAAAAATCTTTGCACTTTCATGAGATATGAAGTTTATTAAAAGAGCACTGATATGTTCCATGACTCCTTATTTGAAAGCAACTAAATTATCAGGAATTATTATGTTTTATTTTAGAACTGCCTTCAAAATATCAAATTACTTCTGCTCTAAAAGCTTCAGTAAGTTTAAAACTTTCCTGTTCCAAACTTCCATACAAACCAATCAGAAAAGTCACTGTTAGTGCTCTCGGTAACTAAATTTTGTCTCAACAATATGTGGTGTTAAAACAATTATCTAATGTGTTATGCTAATTTCAGCGGGTCACATTGTTTCAATTAGATTTGCCTTAAAGCTCTTCCTAAGAAATCCAGTTGCGAGAGATGTGCTTACCTTATTTTCTCTAAAAAGTTGTTAAATTAAAATTAACTATTAGCCAACCCCCAGCCTTTGAGAAACTCAACACGTTGCCTGCCACTTACATCAAAGTATATGTATTTTATATGAGTTCTGTTTTGCTGTAAATACCCAGAGAAGCCTTGTCAAAATACCATCAGTTACAAATGCGTGACTGAAATTCTTTCTGCATTTGGGAGCAGAAGGGGACTGAGGGGGGTGTCATTTGTCACCAAGCTGCTGTGGYTTTACTCTTATCACCAAATGCAACAAACACATGCAAACAACAAGAAGCAAAACTACCACATTCGTTTTACTAAGGGATATAATTCTAAAAATAAGATAAAATAAAAATCTGTGAGACAATGAGCCTTGTTTCCTTTCCTGTTCACCAAACGTAAGTGTGAGAAATTAAACTTTTACCTAAAGCTTTTATTTCCCTCATCACCAAAGGATCAAAAACTTCAAAAGTTTGGAAATAATCCAAATTACTAATTACTTCTTACTTACCTTATAAATGAGATATGAAAACACATGCAAAGAAGTGGTTCTAGGAGTAAATGCTGTACAAGTACCTCCATTACAATACACTAGAGGGTGAGATCTAGCAAGTAAATGACAATCTATCCTAATTCAACATTTGTTTTTCATTACTTTACATTTAATTGCAGGTGCTCACCAAGTTTTAAAAAGATAACATTCATCTCTGCTCACTGCAGAATATTTCAACCTGGAATGATAATATTAGATAGTCACCCGTAAGTTGTTTTTGCTTTGAAATAATATTTACATAATGTTACATCAGCAAACACATCCCAGACAGTTCTTCCTGGGGGTGCCTTGGACCAGAAACAAGAGGCATCAGGAAGAAGCTGCTGCATCTCAGCTCAGCTGAAAAACTTTCACTCTTCAACTTTAAACAAATGTAGCAGTAATTACTCACTTAACCTGACACCAGTTCCCACATGGTTCATTCCCACGAACCACACGAGGCACAAGSGGATGAATGCCTTCCTGCAGTGCTGACCCTAATTGCTGAAACCCCAGTCCCATCCTTCCAGCCACACTTCAGGATCAGCCATAAATGCCTTCTCCACAATGAGCCACCAGGAAAATCAATGTTTGCAACCCCTGCCTGCAAAGAGGTTTTTTGCCTACAGGGATGTTTAAAAAACATTTCTTAGCAGTTATTTATTATTGTTCTGTCCAATTATTTTGGATATTTCAGCAACCACTTCTCAGATTCCCCCAGTTTTCCCAAAACAACTTCACCATCTTCGTAACTCTCTCTTTTTCTCCTTCTCCGTTTTCCAGATCTCCTGTGACATCCCCGATACTTCACCTGCTGCTTCTGTCCCTGACACCTTCTGAATTTAGAACTGTCGGTAGTATGAAAACTTCTGGTCACATTCAGGCAATCTGGAAAACGGGTTTTGGTGGTTTGGTTTTTTTGGGTTGGTTTTTTTTTTTTTTTTCACAGAAGACTAAGATAGTCTGGCCATTCCTAGTGGAACTATTACGTCTCAACATTTTTYGAGTTTTATTTTGGCTTTGTGGAAAGTACTGTTTTGTATCTTCACCACCCCTTGAAAATCAGAACTGTCTCATTACCAAGAAGCACACAACTTTTTAAATGCTAATTTTAAATTCTAAAAAGGGAATAGTTGATGAATATATTTAAAAAAAAAGTAAAATCCCATGAAACAAGACCACCTTTTTTCCCACAGAATTTAGATCAAACAAGCTAAAGATCTCAACCTCACTTCATGGTTACTCCAGTATACCAGAACAGTTTTCTCATTAAAAGAGAGGAGACAGATTAGTTTTTACACTAACAATGAAAAAGGAAATATTAAGGATAAAATGAGACATAATTTTTGAACTACCAAAGGATTACYATAATAAGTTAACAGATAAAAACACTAAACTATGGGATCTGTGTTACTGATGGCCTTTGAAGAGGACAAGATTGCACAAAAGATGTCTGATGATTTGTGGACTGGTCTTCCAGCTTTGGTACATCATCTTAAACAGCACAGACATGGGATGTATCAACATGCTAAACAGCTTTTCTGCACACAGAAACACTTTGAAGCCCTATGAAGCTGTGTGAATAATTTTCAWAAGGTCTAAGCTTCTGGCACAGAAAACATAATTCTGTTAGAAGCTCAAATTAAAATCATAATGGCTCTACAAGTCTTTAAAAACACCTAAAAAAAACCCCTTCAATGGATTTCTCTAAACCAAGAAAACATCCCCTCAAGCATGACAAGTTTAGTGCTATAAAGAAATTAGACCTGGAATATCAGAGACTGTGAAACTACTACCATCTAAGACTTGGCTTTAGATATTTCAAATACTGATCAAATTCCTGATCTAGCATCCTAAAATGTCAAAGACATTTCCCAGGTTACTTGTGTTCCAACAGATTTGTTTTGCCATCTAAGACAGAGAAAAGCACTGCAATTCTACTACAGAAGCTTCCAAGTGTTTGTTCAGCCTAAAGACACATCATAAAGTGAGGTGTTATTATAGAAGACTTTTCCTTCTGCATTGCAGGCTAAAAACTGCATAATAAGGATCTAGAAGACTACGGAAGATGTTCTCAGGGTTTTAWTTCAAAATGTCAGAAGGTAAATACATCACAGGCTTCACCAGATTTCCTTAAAAAAAAATTATCAAACACAGAGAACCTGAACATCAGATCTCCCCAGATTCACTTTTATGCCTATTTCCAAATGCTTGAGCTTGAAAGATTCCCAAAGAATTTTTTAGCTAATTTAATTATCCAAAGTATGCTATCAATTCTGTAAGCATCCTGAAAAACATTTAAAAGGTGCTTCAACAATCTTAACTGGAAATTGTTTAAATGATGAACAAGTACCACACTGCAGGAGCAGCTACTTAGAATAAAATTTCCTCATGATGGCAGCATAAACCATTCTGATGAAGTGCTAAACGACAATGCACATTCCTACTCATACCAAAGTGAGATCTCAACTGCTTCAGAAATTGTGTTCTCCACCTTTATCTCCCCTCTTCACATTGCCATTTCTACACTATTTTATAGTCTTTAGATTTAGTCCCCAGAATTTGACAGGAGTATTATTCTACTTCACACATACAATTTATSAAGGAAGAAGAAGTAGTACCCTACRGAGTAAATAGACAAATGATAGTTTTATGCAGCTCCCCCATACATTCCATTRCATTTTGTATCATTTGTATATTGATATTTGAAAAGTCTATCACAACTGCACAATCTACACATCTGTGTGAATCACTGAGTTAATGCTTCAATCAAGAACCACAAAGTTCTTCTGAAGAATCATCTTCCATCAAGTTCTGTTTGCATTTAGTGTTCCTGCACCACAAAGAGGACAATACCATAGCTTGCAAGATCCCACTGCCAAAGGGATTCTGAAAATCTGGCATTTTGTCTTGCYGACCTTCCAATCACTAAATATCTATAGCCAGTTACATACTTTTATAAGGCATAAAATTCACTGAGTTCAAAATCTGCATAAATTTCATCTTATAAACAAATTACATTGATTAAGTGTGTGTTGAGGACAGGTCTGAGATTAAAAAGACCATCACCATGCTTGGAAAGACTTTGTTTAAAAGTTTGTATTAGTGCAAATCACTCTTTTCAGACTGTGCTGCAAGCATGGCTTTGCTGAGGCTCCTACTTCCAAAATCTCATTGCTTGCACTTGAAAAGGTCAGCCAAGGTCCCCTTCAGCTCAGCCACCACACGCTGTTTCTTAACAACAAGTTCTATCAGAATAATCTGAAGTACAAAGTCACCCAAACCTCTGAGACAGCAGGTGAGGAAGAGACAACATGAACAGTTTTGTTCAGCTCTTCCAAAGGGACAGTAAGCTCCCGGGGGAGAAAACACTGATGAGTGAAAATGAGTGATGTCCTCAATCTCCTGCTCAGTTACGGGCTTCATATCTGTCTACAGCCTTTAAAAGAGCACAAAACCATCACCTGTTTCTTAGAACACCTACAGAGTTTAAAGACCAGAAGTCTATCCTGATTTGCTTAAATACACCTAAAAACCTTACCAATCTCTGATTAATTAATCTCTCATTAATTTCCAACTGCTTAAAGAAAGCAACCTTGAAACTCCACCAAAATGAAGGTCAACTGCTACTCACCCTGTTTCTAGATGTTAACAAATACTGAAAGAMTAAGCATTCATAAAGAAAGGAAAAATTCAACAATTGCCAGTCTGRCTTAGATAGAACTGATTTAGAAGCTAGGAGAAGCATAAATTGAACAGGTTTCTAACCCATAAAATGCAGGATGGATGTATTTGCTCTGGCTGGGCATACCTGAACATTCCTGTAACACTCAAAAGCAGCAGTGAAGGCTTTTTGGCTATAATTAAGCTTTTCCTATATTTTTGTGTGTGTGTGTCTCGGCAGTTTTATCTCACTATAGCAAGGAGGGTGGTTAACACATATTTTCTCCAATCAGACTCAGATTACCCTGACTGAAAAGACTGGCCATATCTTAATTTGAGGGCTTACAATAAGAAGATTAAAACAAACCAGCAGCATCTTTGTTTTTAAGCACTACACTCCCTGAGCAGCAAACATGTACCACATCAGAGAAAAAGCAGCTGTCATTACAGCCCATCTCCCAAACATTTATGGTTTCTAAAAAAATTATCATTCCTCCAGAAACCTCCCATTTTCTCCTCCATACACCTTTACAGTACAGCTATTTTGGCCAAGACAGCAGCAGGGCTTGACCATATTTCCTCTGCTTAACAGGATTTTTCAAATGAGCAGCAAAGCTTGGGAGCAGCTGGAGCTTCAGAGGAGGATTGCCTCATTATCAGTAGCAAGAAACAGAACAGATGAAGCAGAGCAAAAAGACAAGTCCTCCACCTGAAAGGMCAGTTATTAGGTTTAAAAATCATARCCTAAAATCAAGACTCTGCTGCTGTAAAGGACATTTGTGTGCATTATTATATAAAAATAATGTAATAATAGGAGTCCTATATAAATTTACAGGTTTTTGCTCCTTTATGTAACATTAGTTTATTTCTATAAACATGGYGGTAGTTCAGTTATGTGAAAGAACTACCCACATGTAATTAGAAACCAACACTTCCACCGGTTTCAGCAAGACACTTCAAAAATATAATGAAATATTCATGGGCATATTGTGACATAAGAGAGCCYACAACTTAAAGGATGCAAGAGGAATTGAACAACAGTCAATTAAAAAAGAGAAAAGAAAAACCAATAAAAACGTGTATTTGGCAAGACAAACTTTACTTTCCAAATTATCTTTTCCTCTAGTCTAGTCTCATTGCTAGAAGCGATCAGAAAACACTAATTTTTACACAGATGTAACGTGTGATAAATACTGCATGAACAAWTTTTTTTTCAATTATCAGACAAAACGTAGGAGATAACGAGTTGAACACAAATTTAAGTAAGAAAAAGTCTGAAGTTTTAAAAAGCAAGAGCGACAGGACATTCAAAATGAGATTCAAAGTATGACCTAACAAGTGAAAGCAGAGAAATGCAGAGATAATGCATAATGAATGTCCAGCAGTAAACTGATCAGTGAGCAGGAGGTACCCAGCACAAGCCACCGCTGTAACAAGGCAGTGGAAAAGACAAAATTCAATGTCAGGATACATCATGACAGCTAATTCCAGAAAAGACAAGAAAACATTTTAAGCAGCCTTTAACTGTGTATCAGCAAGTCTACCCTGCTACATTCTGGATGATCCACACTTAGAAACCATCAAATAGGGCAGTGAAAAGGGCTTTATGTGTCTGGGGGGAAGAGATCAGGCACATCAAGTGCTCTGTCACTTGCAGCAAGCCAGGGCTCATGGGCTCTGTAAAATGCAGCGAAAGCAAAGCCAAGCTGTGCCTGCACCAGAGCCACTGAAGATGGGACACTGTAATATCTGAGTGCCCAGGAACACATCCTGCAGATGTGA
>NW_026623338.1:1583100-1592499 GCF_030028575.1 Malurus melanocephalus | reverse complement strand
TGTGAAACTGTGCTCCATCCCCTGCTCAGCGTGGAGAGGCATCAACATGAAACTCCTCCAGCCCTCAATTCTGCATGGGGAGTAAACAAACAACCAGTAACACAAATACCAGAGAAGGGAAAGTTGTCTTTGTTAAAAACAGGAATGGCAGGAGACCAACAGATAGCAGACTGCCACTGGTTAATACAAGTCAGAACCTTGTGTTCCCTGAATTTGCTTCTAACACAATTTGGTAGGTAAGGGAAAAAGAAAGAAAAAAGCCCTCAAAAAACCATGAAGAACCCTCAGAAGCAATTAATCAGTCTATGAGATAAAGCGTGGTGAAAATCAGAAGAACACAGCAGAGTCCATTCCTGCTTGCAGACATCAGCCTATTGTTGGCATAAATCAGAARCAAAAGGCAATTCACTGCATTCACTAGTATTTCATAACACTGGTCAAGCAAAGAATTTGTGGCTGCTTGTAACTATCAATCAATATTTGGGATTCTATGCCATTTCTAAAGCCATGAAAGTTCTCCAGTTGTGGAAACGCCTACTTGTTTAAAACTTCAAAACTTCTGAATCAAGAATACTCAGTAGAAGTCTTTCATCTGTAACACACTAGAAGGTAATCTGTTATGAGTGTAAACTGCTAAGCTGAAATACAAAGTAGATTTAACTCTTCTTTTCTTGTGTCCTTAAACTGCCTCGGTTCCAGGACTGGAATCTCCTCCTCACTCCCCACCAACCAAATCAATGATAAGGGCATTTTCTTCTTGCTATCAAAGTGGGAGCTCAACTATCACACAAAATTTCATTAAGAATAGACCTTCTTCTGATATGATCCAAAGTCCATAATGTCAGGAATCCCAGCTTGCTCTGGATTCAGTTAGATTTTCCCAAAAGCATAAACCCATTTTGTTGTTGTTCAACCTGTGCAGCCAGGATGTCCAACCTACCGAGACAAGGATTTTAAAAGGTTCAAATGATTTTACTAAACCTAGAGAAAGGAAGATGTTGCTACTTAATCTATTAAAGGACAAACAGTACACCCAAAATCTTGCCCCAAAATAATGTGAGGAAAACTTTGGATATAAGCCTCACCCTTTCTCAGTGAAGAATCACAGAGATGCAAAAAAAATCTAGACAGGAAGAGGTTACAGGCAATCATCTGGTCCAACCTTTTGCTGAAAACAGGATTTTAGATTAGATGATCCAGGGTCATCAAAACTGAATTGAAGATTTCCAGCAAGGGAGATTCCACCCCCCCTCTAGGCAACCTACTTATACTTAACCATTCCCAAAATGAAAAATCTCCTTTCCTGACTGATCAGGGATGACAGTGAAGGCTTGAGAATGYTCCACTTGGATGGAAGAGTGTACTGCTTTTACAGCCCCTTCAAACCCCAAAGAATCTGAGCACAATCCTTGTYACACAGGGTTTTTCAGGTGTGCTTTTGTCAGAAGTGGGGGGGGAAAGAAGATGGATTTGCTAAGCTCTAACTTGGGCCAGAAAAAAAATATGATATTAAATGAAACATTCACAGATTTTTTAATCAATACATCATAAGCACTAGACTTGGCCATAGAACAGCTGACAAGAACAAGAACACTGGAATAGATTTGGCTGAGAAGCACTTGCTCATTAGCGCTTCAGCAAGAAGAGTCACGCAGAGTGGCATCAMTCAGGAAAAATACACATTTCCAATACTCTGGGCCTTCCATCCAACAACTTTGGCAGGCAGTTAAGAGCTGCCATTTGCAAACAGAGGTGGTATTTGGCATCTTTGCTCAGATCCCAGCTCCTGGAATCATGTAATGGCTTGAGAATGTATGTTTTCATCTTATAAAGATGTTCCTAATACTCACATTTTAAGAGAAGAAAATTGGCCCTGAAGATGCTCAGAATAAGAGGGGGAAAAAAGAGTAAGAGCCAAAAAAATCTAGAAAATGTTAGGCAATTCTAAAGAACTATAGATTCCAGACATTCTACTGCACTCCACTGATAAATTATAATCAGGTCCACAATTACACTGGTTTTTGCATTTTACTCAGAAGTTGCTCCTAATTCTTAAACTCTAACCATTTCCCTTGTATGTTCTTTTCCCTTCCCCCTGCAACAACAACAACAACAAAAAAAAAAACAACAGAACTTGACCTTGTTGAGACAGCAGCTCAAAATTAATTTAAATACAGCAAAACCAAGTACAATTCTTTGGCTTTACTTGGTTTCTCATCTATCCCTCATTTCCATTCCTGTAACTTACTGTATATCCTTTTAAAAGTAAACAAGCCATATACAGTATAGGCATTAAGTGGCACAAAAAAAATTCCATTCAAGCAAATTCCACAAAGCAGCAAAGACAATTTGGTGATTTTCTCATACAGCTATCATAGTCCCTCACTGAAGGTTAAAATAATACACATGCAAAAGTAACCATTTGAGCCAAGCACAGCAAAGTCTTAAAGAAGAATTAGAGCAAGACAATCACAGATGCCCGCACTGACATTTTTAAGCTGACTGTTACTGCCTTGAAGTCTTGCTAAAGCATCACTGACAGTAATGGAGTTCTTCAGTAGCAGTGGTTTGATTGAAAACAAAATAAAAGGTTTTTTTAAAAAGCAAATATTTTATCTCGTACACTAAAAAACAAACAATGAAGATTTGAACAAACATCTCTCTTACAGAGCACTCTATCATTCTTTGAACACATACACTTAAAATCCTGTAGGATAAACACGCCTCTTCTGGGTTTGTCCAGTTTACCACATTTCCATACTTGCATTATGTTTTTTTAAGTAAACTAAGGCAGAAGTGCTTATAAGATGCTAAAATTCAGGCTTGCCTTTAAGGGCGCTTTACCATACTTTCTTAAAGCCATTCTTCACAGCATTAGACCTAAAAAGGGAAAACCAAAGCAAAATCTGACCAAAATTCAAGCTTAATAAACTTTATAAATTTACAAAGAAGGACTGTTTTAAACAATACTAGACTAGAGGCTATGTAGAGCTGCCATTTGAAAGGTGAAGAAATATGCTGACAGAAACCTCACGATGTCCAACAAAGACAGATGCAGGCTTGTGGGATGGAATAAGCCCATGCACAGCAAAGGTTGGAGAACAACCAGCTAAAAAACAGCTCTTTACAAAGGGCTCCTATGGGCCTTTGTGAAGAAGTTGGACATTATTTATTCCACGATTCTGTTTCTGTATCTTGACCTCTTTGCTATGTAAGAGCAGGGAAATGCAGAAAACAAACAACAAAAGAGAATCTACACCAAGAGAGGGTTACACACCTTCAAGTTTCCTGGAACAAGCAGTACCAGGAAAGCAAGGTCAGGAACAGATAGTCCTTGTCTCAAAACCAAGAACAAGCACATCACAATGAGCTGGTTCACTAACAAGGACTGACGTGCTCCTGCAGGAAAGTAAAGGCTGACAAAAARAATTATGGAAGCCTTGACATACTTTGCCGACTGCAAGTTCCTTGTCCCCATCACCTGGAAACAGAGCTGACAAAAATCAGTTTCAACAAACTCCAAAAAGACCCCCCTAACACACAGAGTTCCTTTGGTCCTCCAGGTGCACTCCAGAAGACTTCCATTATTTTCATGAAGCTGGATGTTCCCACTCAGAATAAAAACAAAGCTTTCACAAAGATAGAAACGGAAAATTACACCATTGATGCTCATTGTCTGAGAGAGAAACAAACACCAAGCTTTCTGAAGTATGAAGATGTAAAACATTTCTATTTTAAGAACATATGACATTCCTTCCATAGGGAATGTCAGGCTTCAATAAGATTTTTTTCAAATTACATTTTATTCCAGTATTTCTGTTTCCCCACTGTCTCATGAATACTCACAAACATAAATAAAACCATACACTATTATATTCTACAGATTTATCAAGAAATTTTCTTGGCTTAAACCTGTCTTCTTTAAAATRTATATTTAAACATAAAATTTTATACTCCTCCTTGCCAATTCAGAAGAGCTATTTTGACTAAATCTGACTAACTTGCTTCCTTTTGCAATTTCATCAAATTCATTCTGAGCTATTTTTGCCATTCTGAAAATTGTAGCCCCTCATCAAAATAGAGACACCTAAAATAATTGCCATCTTGCATTAATTACAACCTGGCATTTCCAGGGAAGAAGAAATGCAGAGAATCAAATGTATGTCAGGCTCATTTTGAAGGAAGCCCCTCATTTGTGTTTGGTTTGGKTTTTTTTACATTAAACAATATTCTGTTATTTAGAGATCCTCACAACTGATACACTGGAGCTTAAATATGGAATTATTTCTCACTGATTCTATGCTGCAGTCACCACTACATTCTACCAATATAATTTCTTTTTGTAGATAAAAGGTTATGTTCCCTACTCTCCCCCTCCCAAAGCCACAGAAATAGATACACTTCATCTAATAAAACGCTTAGGACTTCACAAATATTCTGACAAAATTTGTTACAAAGCAACAAAACAAAACACTGAAACCCAACTCRAAATTCCTGTGCTCTTTGTTGGATTCCATTACGAAAGAGACATAGGACAACATTCAATTTCACCACCTCAAGTTAAAAATATGAGTTTGTTTTGCCATCTGTGGAAACTATTTTGCAAGCAGTCAATACCACAAAGATCAATAAACTCTATAATGGGTTTCCTTCCTAAACTCTGCAAAATAACTCCACATTAGCATAAAACACAGACAGCAGAGGATTGCAGATTAGAGGCAGTTTTCAACATGACTATAAAAACATTTGAAGAAAAATAAACAATTTCTCTTATTTATTCAAATGAATCATTTTGATTTGCTCACCAGGAACTATACCTGGACAGGTAATCCTTCTACTTTCTGGGATACACAGAAATGTGCCTCCTGTAATTTGGTTTAATCCACAAATGCTTCAAGAATGCTGTCCAGCAGCACAGTGCCATTCCCTACACTGTCACTAAGTGCAGAACTGTAAGGAAGGCATGMCATCTTGCAGGAAGGGTTCCCATTCCCTTCATCTTTACAATTAAGCTGGTCTTTCTCGAAGCTGTTCAGCAACACATTTTGTCAAATGTCACACCAAGTGCATTCCATGAGATGGAATGTACCGTGGTGTCCCCGCAGAAAGCACATCCTCCCACCACAGCTGTAGACTTGAATGCTTCTTTGTATTCCTTGTTCAAAAAAAAAAAAAAAGACAAAAATATTGAGTTTTTTACAATAGCAACTCTCCCTGTACCAAAACAATGGCTTGGTATTTTGCAAAGTTCGTAAAAAGGAAATGTACTCAGTCTCCCCATCTCAAAAAATAGCAAAACAAACTTAGTGTCCAGGAAATTCTACAAACCTGAAGTACGGATCAGAACACACCAACCATCTAACCTGGGTGTCTGCATACCCTTATATTCAGTTTCTATAAATAGTACATTAAATCCTAAACTATGTTAAAAGAATTCATATCTGTATTCTAAACTTCACAAGACATTCACTGTCTACAAGCATTGATAAAGTACTCAATTTTAAAACAAAAGTTTAATGCCCTTGAGATAAAGCTTTAACAAAGGTGTCATACAGCAAATTGCTACTTTTTCCTGCCTCTGTCAAAGGATTTTTGGCATAGTAACTTCATTTCAAAGCTCACATGAAATCCAAGGTAAGCTTTCATAGGTAAAACTACTTCATTTTAATTATCCACTGTTTTTATTTAACTGGAGCTATTTTAGCTCTGCTCAGGGAAGTGACAGGCATAAAAAGCTAAGGCTAGGAAAGAGTGATCTAAGAAAATGAACGTAAAAAAAAGAAGTAAAATTTCTTCAGATGGGCAGTGTATAAGCCAAATTCTATAAGAACAAATGTCAAATCTCAAGAAACATCTGGTCTCCTGGGGGAGAGCAAAATCTCCAAGACATGCTCTCCTTAATTCTCATCTGCCATGCACTTCCACTGAACTTCTCATTTTCTAAAAAGCTAAAAAGTCCAACAGGGACCCCACTGCTGTTGGAAGGAACAGTCCCAGCTCCTGCCCTCCCAGTGCTTCCCCTGCCATGCTGCTGATGCCTCTGCAGCCCTGCAGCAAGCAAAGGGCAAGAGATTCAGCTGAAATCAGCCTCCCATGGGATGAATTCCTCAGCTGGAGCACCAGGCTGCCAAACAAGTGTTCCAGGACTGGTCAGGAAAGGGCTGCAAAGGAAAGATACGGTGGAAATGTCGGCATGCCCTTGGGTGACAGCTCMCTCTTGGATTAATTTAAGCCCCACATGAAACTTATTAGGCAGCCAATTTGTGGCGTGCTCATCCGCAGGCATCAGGAAAGGACTTCACACCTCTTCCTTCTGATGAAATTGAAGGTGAATTAATTTGCCTCTAAGTCAGCCATGCAGCAATCCAAAGCTCACCGAAATAAGGCAGCTTCAGATCAGACCTTTAATGACCAAGAGTGGTGAAAGGACACAACTTACTCTCCTTGTCCTTTGTTTCCCAGAAATGCTCACAAACAGGCACATGTTAATTCCTTGGCCTCTTCCACTCCCACACAACAGCTGTAAGCAGCCCTCTGTCTGGAGGCAAAAACTACTCCAGCCAAGCACAAAACACCGCCCTAACCAAAACAACAACCAAAGRAAGAAATTCCAAGTCTTAGGATGCAAAACAACACTTCCAGGGCACCATCTGAAACCTCTCAGAATACACAAGGCTATGATAGGGTGAGGGGAATGGACTCGAGGAATGGAACCATACAGATTTATAAAACTACCCAACGTCACTTGTTTTTAAAACATCTTGGCTCTTCTGCCCATACATTTCACAACCTGAAAAAAGGTGAACATCTATTGAAATGAAGACTTTTAAAATAATGTAACTTTCAAAATATATACTGCAGTACTCTTAATGATTTATTCATGGATTTTCTGATTTACACTACTCTAGTTCTTTGTCTTTCACTTAGGTACTCCCGCTGACAGTATTTTGTTAGCTGTTAGGAATTTGAAAGCTCACAACAGCTATTGTCACAAACAAGAAGCAAAACTAGGTCTTTGTTGAACAGCTTMATTGTATGCAGGCAGAAAACATTTGAGGGCCAGACTGAAAAATAGCAAGATATCTGTGTTCAGACTATTTAAAATCAAAACTTTGTTTAATCCCAGAGTATCCAGACCAAATAAGAAAAACTGTGAAATGTTACACCACAGAAGTAACTATCCACTCTGAAATAAATCTTTTTTTATTATTATTTTTTACGATTTTTTTAAAAAGCATTGCTGTTTTCTTTCATAAATACTTGTTATTCCATTGGTCTCAGACTAACAGAAAGCTGAAAATACTTCATGGCAAGGAGAGAACTCTCCTCTCTAGACCCAAATCAACAAGGAGARTAGTTTACATGTACGTATTGATTTCAGGATCTTTACACAAAGCATTTAAGAAAGTTCTTTACCCAAGTAAATTAGTTTTCTAGCCCTGTTCCAAAAGACCCCCATCAGCCAGCTCCCAGCTGAACATTAWGCTTCCACATAAGACACATTCTTGCATCTCTAAGCATCAGCTGCTGAGCCAGTCGCTGCATTGCAGTGCCCTGCATTTCACAGCAGAACAAAAGGAAATTCGGGGGAACAAGTCACCTGATCTATCTTAGATGCCAAGATACACAAAGTAGCCCTGGAAATGATGCTTTTCTGCTACCTATAAATGAACCCACAAGCGACTTTGTCAGGTGCCAGCTCCATGTTACCTACAGAACGTGACAAGAAGTAAACCCACGGATGGTTTCTAGCTGATGGCTCCATTGAAGAGCCATGGGTGAGCATCACATCTGCTAACTGTGATTGCTGCTAACAATCATAAAACAAGCGAGTCCCCACAACACCACGTGTGGTTTGACAATGGCATAGATTTTAGAACATTTTGTTTTATACACCCGTCCTTTTGGCAGCTCAGATCACATTGCCACGTCAGGGCACAAGGCTTCTGGACACCCTCAGCACCATGGCTCTTTCCCATCTCATGGGGTAAGAAAACCTGTAACTACTACAAACATGGTTCCAGCATTCTTGGTAAAGACATTTCTAGAAAATACCCAYATATAAATAGCCTAAAACACCATCTTAGTGAGTAAAATTGCACARGGAATGACAGAGGCTAAAAGACACAACCAAAACAACCCTTCACCGGAGTAACAGTCAGCAAGTTAAAAGCACACTTCAAACTCATCACACTTAATCCTTCATTTTGCTTCCTTCTGTTAAATAAACTACAGGGCAATTAAAAAGCATATTAATTATTTACACCTGCATTTATGAACTCTACTATAAAAATATGCTTCCAAATGTAAAACTTGGCAATGGACAAGACAAAAAATTTGGTGCTTAACTGTATAGATTTACATTTTTTAATATAACTGTATCATGTGGCTTTATATTCAAGTACACATGCCTACTTGTATATATCTACGTACTATATATATTTTTATATAAAGTATTTTGCCGATACTTCAGTTCATTCTCAGACYATACTAAAAGGATTTATAAGCTAAAATATTAACTACCAAAGTAAGTATTTTATTAAATGAATAGCTATTGTTCTTTAGCCAAAAGCAGCATCTTGTTGAGTACTGTCAAGTCACACAGTGTTTACTGTGGTACACATAGAATTGTGCAACTTYTACTGAATATCAGGAAGTTGCTCTCTCATAAAACCTGTATTTATAGTAYAAAAAATTAAAATTAAATATATATWAAAAACACTGTTCAGCAAGTGCTTTCACAGCACTTTGCATTTTTTGCAAACACGATTGTGCCAGGAAAGAAGTTGGTAAAAATAGGAATACTGAGATACTGAAAAGAAAAACTTTTGGATTGGAGCCTTTAGGATCAGATTAGGAATAATCAAGAACATAAAGGAACAAATGTATTCCAAAACTGAAAACACATTTAAATGGCTGAACTGGCATCACAAGAAAGTCTGGCCAAGAAGCCTTTATTGGTTTTCTAAGGCAGGACTGCAGCTTGTCCTAGAACAGCAGGGAGTACAGGAGTCATGCATAGCAGGACTCCAATTTGGAAATGATTTAAAAAAGGAAGGCACTGCACATTGTGTAACTTCCAAATACACATGGGGAGAGCACACTGAACTTGACTATTTGATTCTAACTATGGCAAAGTAACCTAGACTATTCAARGAGTTGATTCAAACTTCAAAGTTTGCAGGGGAACAAAACCAAAAAAACTACGCACAACATTTAGTCATCATACTGAAGAAAAGACGGCAACGCAACCAGTTTGGAATGACATTGTTTAAAACATTATTAATCAAAAAATTTGGGTGAGAAGGAGACATGAGAAGGAGACAATCTGAATGTAGTGAGACAGGGCATAAGCCAACCAGAAACAGAATAACAGAAAAAAAAAAAAAAAAAAAAAAA
>NW_026623338.1:1561049-1583071 GCF_030028575.1 Malurus melanocephalus | reverse complement strand
CCTGATAAATAAATCTAACTCTGTATATCTCCCATTTCCACTATATTTTTCAAACAGAGAGATGCATACAAACATGTAACAAGTATGAATGAAAACTGCTCAAAGCCTAGTGAAAAACAGCAAAATATTGTTTTTAAGATGGCTCCCCTTTTTGACCATTCTGTCCCTTTCTCCACTTCCTGCAGATCTCCACAAAAATCCAGAAATACACTGGCAACATTTGCTACAATTTTTATATGGCCTGAAAGCTTAACTCTTGATCAAAATGTCTGGCTGTGTCAAAGTACAATATTTTCTACATAGACAGAAATTATGTTTCCTTTATCAAAGTACCATTTTAAAATGCAKAACTGTGACAGCCAAGCTTTTCCAGTTTTCATATACTCCCTAGAATACTTTAGAAAATGTTGGACTGCAGGACAGGAGAAATGCACGTAAGGAACATAACAGCAAGCAAAAAATGCATCAGTAACAAGCCTGGGTTTTGTGAGATTCTAACTACCTTAATTTTCAAGACATTTAGATTTTCCTTAGAGTCATTTGAGTGACCCATTATTTAACATTCCTCGTTTCCCATCCATTAAAATTTCACTTATGAATATTTCTCACAACTGTCAGCACACTCAGCTTACTCAAAAAGCTATTGTTAAAAGCTCATATAAAAGGAAACAATAAAGAGACACTGTGGATTTACCTCGGAGAACTGAAAGTTTCTGGAAAAAGTCAGGGCATGAGATTCAAAGATGACAGAATAAAGTCTTTAATTATTTGTCATCCCGCGAATCTTCTAAGTAGGCTAACTTAATAGTGCRCAAGTACTATTTATCCTTCAAAATTATCCTCCACTTCTCACACAATTTTTGCCTCCTAACTTTACCTATACTTGCTAATACTCACTATTTATGGGTAGTTTGGTGGAAAACCCATCAGGAAGGATGATGCACATTCTGACAAAAYATGACAGGCAAGGAGGACTTGCTGGAGGTGAGGATCGTGCAATCTCAAAAGCGTAGTTCCAGATTCAGGACCTAAGCTACAAGCAAGATGTGAGGCTCTCAAAATGCCAGGTTGAGCTTCTGGTGAAACAGGAGCACRTCAATCATTTTAGGGGATCAATGGATATATCCACAGCTACAGAATTAACAGAAAAAACGCCATACACCATCCTATTCTTTACACCGTAACATTGCCCAAGTCTTTCCTTCTACATGCAGTTTCGCCAATGCTGCTCTCACTTACTGATCCTTTTCCCGTCCTTGCTGGATTCTCAGCTTCCTTGTCCTGAAGTGCTACTCCCCACTGGCCCCAGGTCCAGCCCTTCCCAAGCCAAGCCACACCGCTGTTTACACATTCCTGCATTTCTTCTGCGTGGCTGCTGAGCACAGGACCTCCGCCACTTTTTCAGCTGATTACAACTCCGATAACTGAATGGAACTYGTCAGGCACACATAATGAGAGTTAATTATGTTCACATGATGCAACCGAATTTATGGTCACACAAAACCTCAGCCACTCTGGCAATGACACAGACCTAGCAAACCCTCCTGCTCCAAGCAACAAATAATAAACCATGCTGACTTCAGGAGAGCTAAGAGAGAACAGCAGCACTACCACAAGAAACACTAACCCAAACCACARCAGGACGGTTTATCTAAATCTTCCACATAAAATTAAATGCATGTATTTCCACAAAGTTAGGCTAGAATTTAACTGCCTAAGAAACATGTATGGTTATTCGATTGTTCAGAACTAAACAGAACAGCTATTTCCTTAGTTTGAGTAGTTTAGCTATATAAATTTGATCTTTTTAGGTATTCACAGAAGACCGGCTCTAGTAAGATTCAAAATTGTGTATACATAATCTATCAGCTGATTTCATTATGTAACTTAAAAACAAAAGACTTTAACAACTGCCTCAGAATGGAAGACAAGACTGAACGTTAACTGCGGAAGAAATCTTGTTTCTGGAAAGGCAATCTTCAAGGTCACCAGCTGAATCRTCCCCAAATAACCTTTCCATTCATTAACCAAGTCAGACATCATCTGTTACATGTCAATATTCCCCCTCTCATAAAAACCATGAGTGAAACAGACCAGTAAATGTATCTGCCCACACCTATAACAGGTATATATAACCATCAGAGACACTACAGACATCTGATTTCATGCCAATTATAATAAATGATGCAGAGGTGAGGTAGAAAACAACCAAATACATATGCTGAGTAAAAGGAAAACCAATTCTACTTGTTTTAATAACTTAATTGTCCTACTATTTATTAAAGAGTTGTAGGAGAGACTTTATAAACAAGCAAAGCTTTGATATGTATGGTTCTAGTAATTGTTCTGGTTTTGTTCTAGTACTTATACACAGAAATCGCAAACCATTTGTATATTTAAGGAATACACGCAAAGATATTCAGTTCCATCAAATAGATACTTTCTCCAGCTTAAGTAAAAGTATTCTCCCCCTTTCTTTGTCCTTTCCAAACTGCTGGAATGTCACACACAGAGGATTTTACAAAAGTACGATGCCTGTGTTGAGGTACTGAATTCTCCACACCAAACAATTTTGCCTGCAATAGAATGGCAGTGACATGCTGAAAAGCACTGCAAGCATGCACATGTGCATCCTGGCCAAGTKAACACTGCCAGATCTGGCCTGGCCTTAAATCACCAAGCAGACATGCTCCAGTTGCATCCCGTAATGATACACCGTTTGTTTGGATCACCACTGTATTTTTTCCAAGTAATACAGCAACCACAGAAATAAAGTGGGGAAGAATGTTTTCCTCGTTTACTGACTAGCATACAACAGAGTAATCTCCTAACCATCCTTGGAAAAACCATTGTCCAAACATTTCATATATACAGCTGATCACATTCTGTACACATCCCTCCACTAATTCTTTCCCTCTCCTGTTAAGAACTGCAAAAGCCAAAATTTATTGGGCAGCACATAAAGACACCCTTCACAATGCTTCAAAAACAAACAAAGGATTTCTGATTTAAAATATTTCAAATAAGTATTTTTATTCTTGTGTGCAATTTGAAAACTTATGAAAAATACGCAGCCTATTCAATAACCAATCATCGTAGTTGAAGGTATTATTTTCTGAAGGCGTCACAAGTTATAAAGAAGTTGAAAACTGCCATTTACATGTATGAACAAAAGCAATTGTTGTGTCTGAATAAGGCGGACTGCAAATACTTTACAACAGACCCTTTATCRCAGTGTCCAAGAATTTTAACAACTTTAAGTAAAAGTGACATTTTACTGGAACTTGCCTGGAATCTACTCCTTGATTTGTCGGGTAGTTCTCCACTAGAATAGTTACTGTGCTAGCAGCATCTTTGTAATACCTTCCCATCCAAAGCATGGCTTCTGACAACACATTTAATGCTGTTTTYCCATAAACCCAGCATGATTTTACCTCACTTGTGTACAAACACAAGTTCTGCAGCTCTGTGYTGATGCAAATGTTAAGTCCTGTCATTTCCACACGTGCATGTGTGGGAAGAGGGAGGGTATGTTTGTTTTTAAATACAGCTAGCATAACCTGTCATACTTCCCCAACTCTGGATCATAAGAGAGAGGTTTTTGAAAGGCATTTTATTGGCAGTATGTACAAGTTTCAARTCATGTGTGTATCTGCAAGCAAGTACATCTGTTGCATTGGGGTCCACCTTTGGACTTGTACCAGCTTCCCCTGCAGTTCAACACCAATTTATAGCAGAATTTATAGAGGAAAACAACAAAGATTCCATGAGTAATCCATGCCAAGCCCCAATTAAGACTTTCAAAACAATAATTACTCAGTGTCAATTATGCCAGCACTTCTTATATGAGCATGCTTTAAGAATCCAAGCAGGGCTAGCCAAAGACTGCAAACACTTTATTAGCCTTTATTCATTCAACAGAATCCCTCTAAAAGCATCTATAAACCCAAATCTCCAGCAGCTGTCTACATTTTTTACTGTAACCCTCAGCACTGTGAATAGACCTTTAGTTTGGATCTAGTTATTTTTGCATCTCTACACCAAAGCACACTAAAAAGGTTGAAAAATAGACATATGTTAAAGGTTTTTAATTGCCATCCGAGTCTTAATCAACTCTTCCTAATGACTGAAACACTGCTCCTTAAGAGTAAACAATAAGAATTACCAACACAGGCACCTTCTCATTGCAGAAACATTCAAATTCTGCAACAGCCTCAAAATGGAGTTGTTAGAAGAGCACTACAAAACCCAGCTGGTTTTTCTTCTTTCTAAAATGCAATGTTAAGGTTATCCTTTCTATCAGCAYCTATTTCATTTGTTACCTTCTCTTTCAAAGCACATGCATTACAAACTTCTTCTTTAAAGCCTATAAAGTAGATTTTCTTTTACAGGGAAAAAAAAAAAACCACAAACAAATAAAACCAAACCATGCAATGGAGTAATTCAATTATTAGCAAGCAAGCCACAGAAATAGGCACATCATATACAAAAGCATATAAATGTCAGGAAAAATATACAGCACAATAAAAAAAATCCCCCATCAGCAGACTAATTCCTGTTTTCCATAATGAACCATGCCAAATCTAACTGGATAGCATTATTACAAGTTACTTAACTGATGGACAGAAGTTACTGGTGCCAACAAACCCCTCCACATGAAGCACTCAGAAGGCTTCAGACATCCTTTAAGTAGTCCTGCAGAGATTCTGCAGAGCACAGCTCTYTGCTTTCCTGATGCAGAGCACAACACTCACTAACTTTTAAAGGCACAATTTCAGTACTAATTCGATTTATGAACCGGAGGAAAAAAATCCCAAGTGACTGAAGTAAATAAAGCTAAAGGTCTTTCCTTAACTTCAGGTTTTATGGACAGAGATTAGATATTATCTTTAAATTTAATAATGCATAGTTTGGTTATTAAAAACAAAGTGGGGGGTTGGTTGGTTTGTTGTTTTTTTTTTTAATTCTAAATGTGAATTTGGTGGAGCAAAAAAAATCACATTAAAACAATCCAGCCAAATTTTTGCGGCAGACAGAAATTTTGTGTCAACYTCCCAAGCCCTCCATGCTGTTCATCTGATATTTGCTAATGTCTCTATCTCAAGTTTGGCGCACCAACCCGAGAGCATAAGCAATGGTTTGCAAAGCTTAAATCCCCATATTTTAAAAAAACAAACAAATAAAATCCTACCAGAGGAGGTTCAGTGAGATYGGAAAGCCCCTGAAGATTAGTTGAGCTGGCAGAACAACACAAACGTGCCAGAACAATTCATCTGGCTTAGATGCTCTTCCTTGCAGCCATATTTCCCGAGGAATGCTCAAAACCAGATGTATTCCAACTTGGATAAACTCCTCGGGCACTCTGCTCCTGCAAGTGTCTGATGAGCAGAGCCCCCTCATCACATGACAGGTTTGGGAATGGAGATAAAGAAGGGAATGAATGCAGCAGCTCAGAGGAGCCCACGCCAGGACACCTCCGTGTAACAGGTAACAGGCACACGCACRTCCCAGGCACAGCACGGAGAAATCCCATCCACAATCCCCACCAAAACAAGGAGCAACAGGCTCAGCTCTTCTGGGGCTCACTGAAAAAAGCAGGGGCTCATCCCMCTGCAATGGCAAGTGAAGCTTTTTTCTGCCATTTACAGCATTGCTGATCTTTAGTGACGAAATACAAACTCTGTAAAACATTTGCATAATGGGATCTGGAGATATTCAAAGCACTATATGTTGCTGTGTTTACAGCACACTGACTCTGTTTTTATTGGTTTCGTATTCCATATGAACAGAAGAAAAAGATACTTTGTTCTTATTATCACAAGCTCCCACATTGAACATTATTTTTAGGTTTCTGGTCCTAAAAGGAAAGATAGGTCTAGCATCATTATTTTCTTCAATGACCAACTTGATTCCTTATAATCCATACTAGGCAGATCATTTCAATAAACTTCACCAGGCACAAACTCCAAACATACCTCAATTCTAGTCTGAATTCTCAGGCTTTACATAATTACAAATATCATTCAACAATCCCATGTTATCTGGGAAAATAAAGATCTAAACCTGTTCTTTTCTTAGTTATGAAACTAAGGAGCTTAGAGAAAAGATGCATCATTTCAACTGTTTTCCAAGACTAATTAATCCAAAGTGAGGCATTTAAAAAGTAGATTTATTCCTTAACAACCACAGAGTTGGCACCAAAAATGCCCTCTTGTGGCACAGCAGAACCGTGCAGAGCCTGCCCTCGGGTCTTTCAACTTCGATTTTAGAACAACAATGTGTGACTCAGGGCTTGTTTGGAAACTAAAATGAGATAAAGAAAGCACATAATAACATAAACAAAAACTGTAGGTATCATTTCAGAGTGTGAATGAATGTTTGAACCCAGTTTCTCTATGTGGCTCCCTTTTTTTTTTTTTTTTTCTTTTTTTTTGAAGTGTTAGTCTAAACAGTGAGTACATCTGGCTCTCCTATAAATCTAAGCATAATCCAATTCCTGGGGAAAGCTGCTCTGGGAACAGAGCACTGTCACTTTAGAGGATTCTTGAAAGGGAAGTCTTTGTGCTGCTTGAAACCTCTTTATTAAGGAATATGTGTAAAAACAATTGTATCTGCAACAATTGGCAACAATTTGCAAGGCAGCCTCACTCTTAACCCCAACAGGCCACTAATTATTCTCAGAGACTGAGAGAACAATYAACAGACAGCTACAGTCACCAGAATTTTCTCTCATTGAGCAAAGCTAGCACGCTACACATTTTTTTCTGTTAATAGAAATGTGGCTGTGACAGTTTCAATTCCCTTACTTGGAAGCAGCATCTTTCACACAGGTTTCATTTTTGCTGCTTTTCTAGCTCTCAGCCTGCCAAAACGACCTTAAAATAGCGGTTCACTCGCAACAACAAACAAACCAACAAGCAAATCACTAAGAAAAACCCTTTAAACTGAAATCAACCCTCCTCAAGCAAGAAAATTCTGATGCCCATCTTGAGTCTGCAACACAGCAAAGAGCACATTCTTTAACACATCACTCTGCTGCTTGCTGTCTCCAAGCGATGGCAGTTTTGGMAGCCTGCCACGTTATTCCTGAGGACAGTCCCCAGCGCTTGGGTCCCTCATTCTGCTGCTCTCTGAACGCTCTGCAGCGAGAGGGGCTGCTCTGGTTTTCCCCAAACACAGCTCAAGTGGGAAGCAGCTGTGTGTAGGCACAGAACACGGCATTTCAGCTGCCAGCTCATCCAAGAGCCCACAGCAAGGTCACACTCACCGAGGAAAGCTCATCCAAGTGCTGGGATGGAGCTGGCAGCAGCAGCCGCAGCGGGACAGAGCAGGCAGGTTGGAAAGTGTTAAGTGTGAGATGGAAAAAAACACATTTTGGGCTTTTGTCTCAGTGCAGTAACCAAAAAAAACAAGAAAAAAAACCCCACCACTAAACAGTTTCACAAGCTATTACAAACTCTCAATCAAGCACAAAATTTTAGTTGAAATATTAAGACAACCTTGGAACATAAGACGTTTTAATTATTTGAGTATCTGACACATTTTCTTTTCAGGTAGAAGCCATCCATGTTTGGTTTTTACAAAGGTCTTTTGGAATATTTCAGTTGAAGTCCCAAGAATTTTTTTTAAATACTTGTTACGAAACCAAAGCATTTTAAAACAAAGTTACTGTTTAACACTGAGTGAAATCAAAATCACTGTGTCATTTCATCTGTAAGAGCACAGATGTAAACTCAAAAGAGTTTTTTGACAAAAGTCGGTGAGATTTTTCTCAAAACTCGGTTTGTATGCAGCTGAGATGGAAGCGCCCCCATGAAGAGCAGGATGCACACACTGGTTTTGTAGTGGTCTGGGCCTCCCCAATGACAGCAAACTACAAAATGATCATGGAAACACACACATGGAAATCCACTCAGGATTATGGTGAGAGTTTATCACCCAACACAACAGGGGAAAGCAGTAGGTTCTGAGACATTTCTCAACATTTTGCTCACTCAGCACTTCCAGTAAAAATTCTCAAATCAAAAGTCATTAGGCTCTATTCTTCCAGGTGTGTCCAACAGCCCTTTTCTTCTTAAACRCAACTGAGCTTTTCATCACTGTTGAAATCAATAAATCAATAATTCCTTCCAGAGTTATCCCAGCTTGTGCCTGTTTTCTACATCCCAGTCTTGCTAAAAGGACAAGTTTACTCTCAGCCACTGAATAAAACCAAGGCACAAGAAGATCCACAAACCACTAACCTGGTCAAAATCCCAGTCCATTAAAAGCTGCTATTTTTCAGACAGCTGCATGTAGTTTTCCTCCAATGCTTACAGAATGTAAGTAATAGATGTATGTATGTACACACCCACATAAAAGGAGTGAGATGGGTTGGGGAAGRAGAGGAAAAGAAATCACAAGTGTCCTTATTACCTCAGAACAGTTGCTAAGCCACACCTAAGAGTGGAAGAGGTAAGTCTCCAGTCAATATTAGGCTTCCTCTTCAACCAGCCTTCCTAYCATAACAATAATTTCTCTCTTCATAATTTATCCCAGTCACTAACCTGAGTGCTGGCCCAGGATGTCTGCAGCTCTCTTAGTCCCTCTGGCCCCTGATCCTGGGAGGAAATCCCCCATCTCTGTACCCACCCATCTTGACTCAGGCAGAGAGCACAATTTCCCAATCCCTACAGGAAATAACTCCTCATAATCCTTGAGCAGCTGAGGGCTAGGAAGGTCTGTCATTTACAACATCACCAAATGTATGCAGGTTTCAACAAATGGTATCGATTGCACAGGTCACAAGTATTTCAGTTCTGAAACAAGAAGCACTTCCCCATCAGTTACAAGACAAGAGTTCACCTGACAATTGTTGGTTCCTCAGCTGTTTGCAGCCACTCTGAGCAGTGAAGATAACATATTACACAGGATATCCTTATACCAGTCAACTTTAAAAAAGCAGCTGTGACATTCACGATAAGTTTCTTTAGCAGACAATCTAAGAAGCCCATACAAAAAAACCCCACATTATTATGAAGTACACACTAAGCCCATTTGAGTGGGCTGGTCTGCCTTTCTTCCAAGCATTCAAATAGTTGCTTTACAAAACAGAACATCTCTAAAAACTGCTATTCTCTTAGTCTTTTTCAGGTCTATTTCCAGAGAAGCAGTACCTAAATAAAAACCTGTTTTTCATGCCCTGCAGAAACTGTTTTCAACACTGATGGGGGAGGGGGGTATCAAGAGCTAGAAAGCTTTGAAGGACATTCCTCTCCGGCTGCATTTCAGGTWCAGTACAAACTCCTTCCTCTACTTGTTAGAACTGTTGACAAGAAAGTAGCTCTCCTCATGATTAACCACTCTTAAAAATAATTTTTAAAAAACATTAAAAACTTCACTGTTAGAGCTACCACAGTCTACTTGAAAACAGAGTTAGTGAAAGGAGTCTTTCTCTAACAATGGTAAAGACCCACAGGTTCAAAATTAATGAAAATTAACATGAAAACATCTACAAGCTAAAAGTTTAATGCAAATCTCTGACTTTTCAACAGCTGAAACAGTACAAACTTCAGGAAAGACTTAGGACAGAAATGCTCCTACCATTTTCCAAAGCTTTTGAAAGAGATGTAACTAATTTTTCCCAGCATCAAACAAAACATCCAATACAGAAATATTCCCACAAAGCAATTTATGTCAGTAAGTAGAATATTTATCATGAGGTTTTATGAAGATGGTGAGTGCTCATCTCTCAGAAGAGTTATTTATCCAGCAGTCAGATACCAAAAAAGCTTCCACTGGACAGTGTTTGACCTGCTTGAGCTTCAGGAGCACTTCTGGCAAGGGAAGGGCAGAAGYTGCTAGCTATGTAATCATAAATGTATTTTAACATAAATGCATTTTGGCACAAACTGATTAGGAAGAGGGAATAACTTCACTGTCAAAATCTTCAAGATTAGAGCTCTGCGACTTTCTTAAAGAATGGAAGCCACTACAAAAGCAATYGTTACCTTAGATGGAAAAACATAGAAAAAAAATCCCTTTTGGTTTTTTTTTCTTACATATTATATTTTAAAAACTGGGGGGGGCTGTGTTTGGTTGGTTTTTTTTTTTGTTTTTTTTTTCCTAATAGCTAGATTCTAATAGCTACATCCTAATAGATGAAGTGTAAAGACTTATTTTTTCAGACCTTGATGCTTCCATAATCCCCATGCCCACAAAGGAAAAGCAACAGGCTTATTTATAATGTACCTCATCCTAATTATAGAAAGTACTCGGGAAACAGGTGACAGTCCAAACACAAATTTACAAATGTTTTCATGTCTCTACATAAACAAGGCTCTTCTGCTCATCAACAGGTCAAATATTCTTGTGGCCTTACTACTCACATTGTTTAAAAACACAGTTTACAGCTACTCCTTTTTAAGACTTCAGGCAACACTTGAACTGATTTCCACAAACCACAGTTTGCTCAAGCTCCTGCTGTCTGCCCACAGTGACAGAGGAACAGCACACTGGCAATCAGAGGTACTCCCCAAATTGCTGATTGTAGYTCCTCTACTGCAACTCTCAAGGAAGATGAGCTGGATAAAAACTGAACTCCTGTAGCTCCCCTCTCTCTGACTGCTGCTTTCTGGTGAGGGAAAAGTCACATCATCCATACACAGAAACCTCAATTTTCCTCCTGGATTTCTGTCTTTAGCCCATTATTTATCAATCCCATTTAACAGTTTATTTGCTGACTGCTGCATCTGATCAATGGGGGAAATAAATTCCCTGTGATGTTCCTGATGAGCAACGCTGATGCAGCAAAGGACGCAGAAAGAGGACACAGATTTGGAGAGGGGGCCATAAACATCCAACACAAACTCTGCTTCTGGCCTTTTCAAGTCCACACTGCTGACTGTTCAAAATGCTTTGCCTCTTTTGTGATTTCTGAACATACAGACACATCCAAAAATCCAGACCAAAAGGTTTGAAGTTCACTGCTTACCTTCATCACCAGAAGAACTTCACATCTTTCCTGTCCTTTTGCTAACTTTGGTTCTCTTATTGATGCAAACTCACTTTGAACAGTGTCTTCACAAAATTCCAACATTTGGGACGTTTAACAATCATTATTATTATTAGAACAGAACCAGCAGTTCAGGCACTGCAACCCCTGCTCAGCTGCCATCTGACTCCACAGCCATSCCAAGGGAAAGGCACAGCTGAGATCCCTCCTTCCCCATTGAAAGAAGTTCAACACAGCTGGGGAAGGGGCTGGAGCACAAATCTTACAAGGAGCACCCGAGGATGTTTAGCCTGGAGAAAAGGAAGCTCAGGAGAGACCACCTGAAAGAGGGTCAGCTTCTTCTCCCAAAAACAATCTACAGGACAGGAGTAAACGGCTGTGCCAGGGGAGACTGAGATCAGACACTAGAAAAAATTACTTCACCACAAGGGTTGYCCAGCATTGGAACAGGCTGCTCAGGGAAGTAGTTGAGTCACCATTCCTGGACATATTTAATTTAATTGGCACTTGTGACATGGTTTAATGGTGAATTTGGCAGTGCCAGGTTAACAGTTGGACTTGATGATCTTWAGTTTCCAATCCAAATGATTCCTTGCTCTAGTCAGTCTGTAGGAGTAGATGTTTCCTTGTGGTGCAGAAATCCACCCAGTACAAGGGTTATGTAAACCTCATGCAAAATTTGAAGACCTCTCTCCAGAAATTCTCTGGACCACCTGGCAAAACCAGCAACATTGTGGCAGCACTTCAAATTGTTCAGTAAGAAAGAAACTACCAGACTTCAAAAATCCATATTATTTTTAAATCTCTAAGCAAGGACTACTCTGCATCAATACAGCAGCTCCTGCACAGCAAATACTGGGTATTATGTTCAAATGCCTTTAAATAATGTATTTAAGTATCTTGTGTTTAACCTTGACACCAGATGTTCTGAGTTAATAACGTTAACTGCAACTTCTGCTTTTACCTGGAATGGTTTTTAATCCTTCAACTGCAAGAAGAATGCATGAGCAAAGCCTGAATTCCACACCCAACAATCCAAAAGCTCAGCAATCAACATCCCACACCACAGAAACATACTTAAAGTCACAAAAGCAAATGCTGTTTTACTTCTTTCTCAGAGGACACAGCCACGGACCTCAGAAATTTCAATTTTTTTTCCACCATTCTGGTGTTTCAGTATTTGCTTAGACAATTCAATATTCTCCAGAGGCAGGRAAATGCAACTCTCAAGAAAAGCTATTTACCCAGACATTTAGCTGTCCACCTTCTTAGGCAAGTTAGCAATAAAGGGCAAAAAACCTGCCAATGACACTGAAAAACATCTGTAACRCTGATCCTTACAGTTCACTGAAGAGCTATCATTCCACATTTTAACTGAAAGGACCAAATATCCTGTTAAATGAGAATATCAAAGCCCAACTTGATACCTGTGATCTGTTCATTTGAAGAATTTCCTGTAATGATTTCACATGAGAGAAAAGTCATTGGCTTTTATTTTTTTTAAATGTGAGTTCAAACCGCACCWCACTACAAAGTCAGCTCGAAGAGCAAAAGGGAAGTGGTTAGGCTATTTCAAACTGAATAATGGGAATAATAAATTGCAGTGTTGGAGGAATAAATCTCATCACTAACTGAAATAGTTTTAGGCAGTCAAGTATTTCTGTGCTGAAGCAGTAAAGAACAAAAGTTGCATTTAAAGAACAGCATTAATCTGTGWTTTCCAAGGAAGGAAATAAAAACAGCTCAAGTCACTTGACAATATAATTGTCCTAAGTGGAAAGCCAGTGAATACTTTACATTAAAAAAATTGCATGTTCACAAATTCATCTCTTTAAATAAAAGAATTTTAAAATAGGGCTGGTATTCTGCGATGGTAACAATAAATATCTACTGTTTGATAACTGTCATCCAAGAAAAATGGTTTTCATCATCTTGCAGCTAATTTTTATTAATTTAATTTTATTCAACATGGTCTTGAACCACCGTGTCCTCTGTGGAACAGCTGTCTATATCTAGATTTTGTCTGTGTTATCTCATTATGMAAACAGCTCCTGATCTTCAGCAAAAGGGAGAAAATGTGACTGCTTTATCAACCTGTGAAAATTACATAAAGTGAATCACTCCCATTAGCCCAGTTCTATCTCCAGACATGCTTAAAGATTTTGTTGAAAAAGCTCTAACAGATTTATTCTTCCAGGTATTAGARGAAGGCCCAGCTATTTTCCTTTGATTCAAGCAGGCATTGAGGTTAACATGCAGCGCAAACACTKAAAACACCTAAAAATTGGCTTAAAATTATGCACATTAAAAACAGATTACTTTAGCTTTTGGCATCTGATTTATGCTGCTTGGTAAGCAAAGAGTGCCTCTATCTTTTCATTGCTTTCCTTTCTACTGATATCAGTTTCCTAAGTTAATCAAAGCAAGTCTTCCTTCTGCCTAGAAAAAGGACAAAAAAGTAACTGCAAAAAGCAAAGAACAGAATAAACGTGAAAGTTAAGTGAAAGTTGCTGCTCAAGCATTTTGCTACTTTGAAGGTGAAACTGACATTTTGCAACAAATATGTGGCTTGCAATTGGCAATAACTGCATTTCTTCAGACTAAATAAAAGAGAAAATTAMCAGCACCTTTCCTGCTTAGTCATATTTTACAGAGTCTACACAAAGCTCCTGGAAAAATCACCTGCATGTTGTGAAATCAATGTGTATTTTCAAAATGCTACAGTCTGCTCTTAGTTCAGGATATTTGGWMKCTAGYAAGTAAAYAAAAAAGTAAGTAAGTAAATAAAAATATAATGAAAGTCCTCACTTGACAAAAAACTGTAAACAAAATCCAGTATTACTCAAATGCTTCATTTCGGCAGCACATCCCAATCTCATTTAAGAATTTTTGGCGGTTTCAGTTGTACTTTTTATTAAGGATAAAATCTTTAGAGATACAGATAAGCAATAAGGAAAACAAGGGTTTAAACAGAAAACTTCAGGCAGAAAAGCACATACCTGCTATGTATTGGWAACAAGATTTTGTACCTGTCTAGACAAGCCAGTGACATTCTTGCCAAGTACTCCATGGCAGATGATCAAAAAGAGAAGGGTTGGGCACTTAACCAGATTCTTCTTGGATTTTAGCATCTKTAATTACAAGTCTGCTTTTAAATTAAAAGTTCTGCTTCTAAGGACATAGAGCAGACCTTGTAAAGCAGTCTAATAATGCTGTAGGAAAAGACAATTAAACTATAAATAAAATGCCCCGTCTTTAACCGTTATCCAAGCCAAGRCCATAAAAAAAAGTTTWAAAAGAACACCTAGGAGGCAAAGACAAAACAAATTAGATTTAGCAGCAAATTAGAGTCTACAGTCATACTGGGTAGAACTGGATGTGATATTAAATAAATGTGACACCACATTTATTCAAGTTGGTCTTTGCAGAGATYCAGCAATACAATACTGAAGCAGAACACTTAATCTGTACCCATGAAATGCAAATATTTGAGATGATGGCAAACTTGGATCTGTAGTGAGGTTAAAACTCATTTTAGCATAATCCATCTGCAGCAAGGGGAATGATGGGAAAATGCGGGGTATAGAACACAGGTATTTCACACTTCTCATTTCTCTGAAGCATTTGCTACGATTGCTCAGGGTTGCCAGACCTGCCTGGAAAAAGGTACTTTTTGTTTCCTCCATTATAAAATACAAAACAAAATCTTGCAAAATTACATATTTGACTGCAGATAGGCAATCCTTGTAACTAGGGACAGTTGTTAGAGTTTATTACTGATAGATTGAAGAAGTAACCTTTTCCACCAAAACATGTAGCATTAATATCAAGATTCTGCTGTCCCAATATGTGAGATTCTCTATCTTTGGGCAGATAATGGGAAATTAATAATAAAAAAATTTCAAAGTGTTGAATAAATTATCTATTTCCTCATCTGATGTGGTAAGCATATTGCACAGTTGTAAAAGCARTGTGAAATGTAACTCAAGGTTATGAAAACTATTTTCAAAACTACAGCAATACCTGCCCAGTACAACTGTGAGACTGTATCTATTCCCAATCTTTAGACAGACTTTCAGAAATATTGAAGCTGTCTCTGCCCAGCACACCTTCTTAAAACAGGCATACATGTTCACCTGCACAGATCCAATGAGTGCAGAAGTGGACACTGCTTTAGGAAAAAAGGCTGAATGAATGCACTTTGTCTTGCATATTAATGTTCCAAAAGCTGGAATGTGTAGTAAACAAAATGTGGAGGCTGGCAGCTTTGAATAATCAGTTCATGCCCTTGTTTCTGAGCTACAACACAAGGAAGACACATAACCCCAACCAGAACTAAAGAATGTTGCTTCATTCCCAAAAAAACTTGGATTTCCTCAAGTGTTCAACACCTAAAAGAGCAGGAACCACATTCTAAGTGTGTGTTATTCTTGTTGGCCTCTTCAGGTAGTCAAAACTCARTTTTCCAACATGTGTGTATCTTGGAATAAAGGCAAACACAGATTGACAATCCAAGCTAAGTACTTTATGGTGCAGCCTTGCTTTAAAAACAAACAAAACCCAGGACCTCCCCTGATATGCTCCTCCTTCCCCCAAGGAATGCACACAATACSCCTCTTCATCCACAAACCACACGTGGCATTTTCCTTATGCCCAATTCCAAGCTTTCTGTTCCAGAGGACACTCTGAAACTCAGGTACCATGAACAACGAACCTTTTCCCACTTTCTGAGAGCTGAACTACAAAGAACTTCCTCTGTCATTGTCAGCCAGCCCTGGCCGAGCACAAATCCATCAGCATTTACTTCACTAATTAATGAGTGATCTCTCATTTTAACTGTCATCAAAAAGGACACTTAATTGTTTCCCCAGCTGGAATGAAACCCAGTTACTGTATCCAACCAGCAGATCCAATMCTCCCAGCTCAATTCTGCCCACAATCCAGGACAACAAAACATATTTAACAGGCTGTCGACCAAACCCAAAAACAGAGAACAAAGGACAAGACAGAGAAACCCGTACAGAAATGAGATTTACTTTTCCTGTATATAGTTCTGCTTTCCCATAGCCCAAAAGGAACACTTTCTTCCAAGAAAATTAACAATGAGAAGAACCAACAGAGTTTCTTCCACCCAGCCTGGCAGCCTTGCTCCTGCTGTCAAATCCGCTGCCCTGAGCCAGCAGAGGCCGCCCAAGACCACGGATCGTTCCCGGAGAACCAAATATCCCGGAGAACTCTCGATGGGACAGCACCTTCCACCTTCCTCTCAACACAGCAGCCAGCGCTGCCACTTTCCTTCCGCKTCTCCATTTCACTTCTTCGCTTTTCCACCCGCAGATTACCCCAGAGGAGTCTAGCCGCCCTCAGGGTAACTCCTGACTGCAGGCAATCACTGGTGGCAGAATTCACGGTGGCTCTCCAGATTATCCAAACAAGGTCTCCTGCCCCTTGCTGTGGAAGCACTCCAGGGCTCTTTCCCTACAGCACACAAAACCCTTTATTGCACCAGAGACTGTCCTCAAATTTCTTACAGATGGTGAAGTCCTCATATGGTGCTAGCTGCCCAACTTTTACTCCGCTCCAGGAACTCGTCCCCACTCAAAGTGGCCGTGCACAGCAATGACACAATGCGGTGGCTCATGGGCCAGGTCCTCACCGGTGGGTCTCATGTCAGTTCATAAACTAATTTACACATTCCTTTTATCTCACCACGGGTTCAAGAACCACAAAGGACATAATCTATTCAGAAGTTCTCCTTAGGAGGGTCATCGCTGCTCCTCAYAGCAGTTAAGTGGTCCAGTATCTTTTACTCCTACAGTAATAATCATCAAGGACAACAGAGACAGAAACAACACTTTTTCTTTACAGCAGGTCAAGGAACACATACAGTAAACAGTGTTTCAGCTCACCTAAACAGCTAGAAAAATTACACAGTTTTCAACATCCTACTAGGAGTGGGGAAGACAGGAATTTCTGCAGGGCAGAAGAAAACTTGTTGATCAAATGTATTAATGAGATTATAGAACAGTCTTCTCCGATAATCAAAAGGACTGAACTCAATAATCCAGACGGTCTATTCCCCTTTGGGCTTCTGTGGTTAAATAATCATTAACCGGGTATCATCTGCAGCCCAGTGTGGGTGAATCTGAGCTCCTGTATGGTTTTCAGTGACACTGTATCTGAATGTACACTCTACGCACAGCAGAATAAAGTTAAAAAGGCAGACTCGTGTTTAGTGTGCTTTGCTCCTTTGCTACTTCCAACACTTGAAACACATACCATGCATATTTCCTACACACAGTACAAGCTAAATAGAAGAATTAAAGAATAACAGTTGCAAACAGTTACTATTGCTGTGCCAATTTCACAGTTTTGTTTCTTGTACATACACTTTGTTACCCAAAGAAGAGACCAAGTTGAACTAGAAACTGACTTCAGAAACAAATAAAAGGTTAACCTCAGATATTAAAGTGCTGATTTCTACTTTTTTGTTCCTAATTCTAGGCTACAATTTTAGTGCAAGACTACCTTTGAGCTGTGTAACACCATTGCAGCATTCAAAAAAAAATATCTGTAGCAGCATCACACTTTTTGTAACACATTTAAATACAAGCCAGTTAAGTATCTAGCACTGGAAGAACAGATCCTTTCACATCGATAGCCACCTCAATCTTTGATAGCTACAGGAAGGTAACAAAAAAGCATTCCACACTTTCCGATCTTTCCAACTTCCTAAAGTCTTTTGGCTGACCAGAAAGAGAAGCAATTGGAAAGAAAAACCTGTAGTGTGACACAGATATGCACTGTTTTACATCACCACCTTCCCTACGTGTCCTGTCTCCTTCCCCACAAAGAGTCTGCCAGCCACACTTAACATTCCACATCAGCAGCCCAACCACCAGAAACAAACCAGAGCCAGCGCTGTCCAGTCTTCATTCACTTCCACACATGCCCAGCAACAACCTTGCTGCWGTGACTGCCCAGCAAACACAAGGTATTTGAAAAACATCAGTAAACGAACAAACAAAAAAAAAAAAGATGGAAAAGTATGGTGCAAGCTGTATTCAGCACTCAAAGTCAGAGAATGCAATATCCGCGATACTTTTTGACTATTAAATTGAGATCTAAAGACTACTAAACTGAAATCCAGAAAAATCAGTTTGCACATCACTTATTTAAAGTCTGATTTAGTGATTTTAGGATAAAAGGCAGCACTGCCCTAACAGGGTTTGCCACTACAGAGAAAACCTGAAGAATATTTGGAACACAGAAGAAYATTTGCAAAGGTATGGATGTGTATAAATAGGAGGACTGGAATGTAGCTTCCTAAGATAAATTACAGTCTTAAAATTTAAAGCTGTAAAGATAAACAAAGATGTGCACGTATCAATTGGCAGCATTCACATGTGCTGTCATTGTCTTCCCTAAATAGGCAAACAACCCAAAATGCAGAAAACTGAGAAATTTTTAGAGCCAAGACAGCACTTTTGTTGTTTGAGAGCCTCACAAAAGCTCACTCCAGCATACAATTCTGTTCACTCACATGCAACAAAGATGACTTCATATTGCAAGAGGTGCAGAGAAGAACTACAGGATAATCAAACAGACGGAGAGCCCTTTTTAAAGGGCTGGACAAAGAACTCAGCTTGTTCAGYTGAGCAAAACAAGGCTAAGAGGGAATGTGATTTCAGACAAGCATCTCGAGTAAACACCCAAAGGGAAAATAGCACCTCTCCAACTRCAGGACAGCTGCCCAACCATAGAACAGCAAAAGACTTTCTAAACCACAGCACATTAATTTGGAGAGCTTCTGTCCAACAGAGGTGGAGGTTTGGAAATTTTCAAGCCCCCGTTATGTGGAAAGGGCAGAAAAGGTTTATCTGATTTTGACATTAAGCTTGACCAGGTTATAAACCTTTATTTTACTACATGATTTTTCAAGTTTGTCCACAGTATTGAAAGAAGCAGTAAAGACACGGAAGTAAATGACCTAAGATTAGTTAAGTTGTTTGGTTTTTTTTTTATTTTTATAGCAAAGACAGCTCATATCCAATGTTTTATCTAATATTTTCATTACCTCTGTACCAGAAGTTACTTATGCAAGTACAGTTAGCCTGTATATATTTAAATAAAATGTTTGATTGAAGTTATTTAAAATAGAAATAATACTTAGTAATACTTTTAATTCCATTAGAAAAACAATACTTAAATAATACTTAAAACAGAAATAAGACTTATAAGATACCAGGCTGTATTAATTGAGGAATTTGTCACAATGAAGGGGGAGGGGTTACTTGGAATGTTCCTCCTGACACCCTTCAATAAATTAGTTGCCAATGAGTAACAATGTGCTTGTGAAATTTCTGTAGATGACAGCAGACTGCAACTGTCACCAGTACAAAGAGGACTGGGTCRTTATCCAGGAAAGTTCACGGGTTTTGAGAGCTGGAATGCCAGAAAMCGGAATTTAATAGTACAACATGTGAAATCATGCGTTTAGGGACTGTAACCTTTTCTGTAAGCTGAGAACTCAWCATGTGGAAGCCACACAGGAGGAATGAACAGAGCGGTGAGGTATGGAAATCATAATCTAAGGACACCGATGTTTATATGAGCACAACAAGAGCTCAGTGTGCTCATGGAAGAAAAAAATGGGAAATTCCACTTGGCTCAGGAAGCCTCTGAGCTGAAATTAGGGAGGTTAGAGCAGTGCTGGGGGAAGTATCACTGCTAAAGAGTTAAATACTGTAGTCAGGTCCGGAAGAATCTTTGCTCTGAAGGAGTACAGCTGAATAGATTTATGTTAAAATTGCTGTCTCCTCACAAAACTTTGCTTGGCTAAAGATGATTGAGTTTATTAAATTGCTCAGTAAAATACATACTCCATTCCCTATTTCATWTCCTGCAGCACTTCAAGCCCAAGGTAAAGAACACTATTAGCACAAGTTATGAAAATGCACTGCACACAACTCTAATTTAATGGATCAGAAATTAAAAGTTTTGTAACTGCCTGACAAATAAGAGATGTTCTTCCAAACAGAGCAGCTGGGAAAAGGAATTTAGGCTGCTCTAAAACTGCACCAGTAAGTTTCTGGAAAGGACAGAAAAGCAAATAGATGTATTCCTACATCTAGAAGGAGGAAGCAATTTGTGTACCCATGTAAAGGATGTGTTTACACTACATTTACAGACTGGACATTTCAGAGCTCCACCTCTGGCCTACGTAGCCAACAGAACTTTTATTCCTTCCTTTCAACGCACTGGCCACAGAGAAAGGGTAGCAGCTCTAATGGGTATTGAGTTGTTTTCCAACGCTTTACTACTACCTCCTGTTCAAGCATCAAGGGCTAAACTATCTGCCCAGCCCAGAACTGTAGAGAATCCTCTGGCTCAGACAAATGGAGATTGAATGCCTATTTTTCTCCTTTGTAGGTGAAAAAAGGATATTTTAGGATCATCTAGAATTTTATTTAACAAGCATCCTACACAGGAAGCATTTCTGATGCCTTCAGTCAGTTTCTCCTTCACCTGGCCAAGTTGGTTTGGAAGTTTGATATTTMCTAAAACCTCAAGTTAGTCAAAGGTTTTGGGGTTTGTTCTGCAGGCATTTCAAACCCAGACAACTGTGACCCAGCTGTCAGCAGTTGTTGGGGTCGWACCTAATGACCTGGGTAAGCCATCCCAGTCCTGCACTGAAGCAATGAGGCAGTCTGAGCATTTCCCAGTCCTGTTCTGTTAGCTCCATTAAATCTGTCAGGCATTCAAATTTCCAAAGGAAAATGCAAAGACATCACAAATGACACATGACTCTATATCCAAGAYGTACCAGAGTTTTACTCATTTGATTAAATCTCCGCTTTTACATCGATGTTTATATTTATAACAGCCTTATATCTGCAAAGTTTGAAAGAAGTCCTCTTAATTACCCTACTTCACTGCAACACGCCTGTATCTCACAACAACAAGCAGCACATCCCTGTTCGTAACTGCTCTCAGAACAAGAAACGCCACACGAAAGATCCCGACAGGCACCACCAGCCCCGGCGAGGCAAGTTCATCCGTTCAGCCTCGCCCCTGGGAAGAAACACTGGAAGCCTTTCACTYGCAAAACTTCCCGGGGCTGCGTCCACAGCCACGAGCCATTTAGAAAACCAAAACCACCATCCACCTTCCACCTCAGCAAGGCAGCGCTCCACCTGCCGCCAACCTCGCTGTAAATAACGGGGAGAGGGGGGGCAGCCAACAACGAAACAAACACACACCCGAAAAACCCCAAACAAACAGGGAAAACCCAAGTGCMGCCTCCAAGGAAACCTGTTGCTGACCGCCGCCAGAGCGCGGCTGGGGGGATCCCGCAACCCGCCGCGCCCGGAGCTAAGTTTCCCCCGGCACGGCGCACCCCGGTGCCACATTGCCCGTGGCGGATCATTCATGAACCGGCGGACGTGCGGGGTCGGTGCGGGGGCGGTCGGGCTGAGCCCCGGGCGGGCCGGGGCCGCACCGCCAGCGCCCCCCGGCCACGGGCGATCGGCGCGGGGCCGGGAGCCGGTACTCACTCGATGAAGTAGCTGGCGCCCTCCTCCGAGAACCCCTCCTCCCATCCGCGGGGCAGGTCTGCAAGGCACGGGGGAGAGGGAAAGAGAGAGCGGGAAGGACGGGTGAGAAGTTCGCCCGCGGAGCCCGCCGGCCGCGGGGCGGGGGGCGGGGGGCGAGGAGGGGGCGCCGTGCCCGAGCACCCACCTGAGCGGATCATGTGGCCGGAGTTGACGGGCTCCCCGGTGCGCGGGTGCAGCCAAGTGGTGCTGCGGGTCAGGTCGCTGCGGGGAGAAGCGGAAAACATGCACCTGTTAGCGAGGGCGGGAGCGGGGCCGCGCTGCCCCCCGCGCCCCTCCCCGCGGCGCCCCTTACTCGATGAAGAAGACGCGCCCGTCCCTGCAGACGCCGTAGGACCAGTGCTCAGGTAGAGTGTCCCGCCCCACCGCCGCCGCCATGTTCGCCGTGCGCGCAGCCGGCCGGGGCCGGGGCGGGG
>NW_026623338.1:1557513-1560679 GCF_030028575.1 Malurus melanocephalus | reverse complement strand
GGCACATCCCCGCAGGGCGGAGGGACCGGGGTCGTGTCGTGCCCCGCTCCGGGAGCCCCGGGAGCCGCGCCCGGAGCGTGTCCCCAGCGGGGATGGACAGGTGTGAGCGCACCTGGCTGCCGCCGTGTCCCCGGAACGCGCTCGTCCTCGCCAGGAGGGACGCACAGGCCGCGGGGACTTTGAACCTCGGGCACAGGGCACGGGGGCACCGAGGGTCACACATGGCACAGAGGCAGCGGCAGCGGCCGGCTGACAAAGCAGAGCTGTCACCGGCATCGGGAGGGACCCGAGCCAGCCTCTGTGTCCATCAATGACCTAGAAAAGGCAGGAGGGTAACGTGAGAGAGTCCGCTCGGTGCGTTTCTGCGAGGCTGTGCTGCTCTCAGTCAGACCTGTGACACTAAGGTCCTTACCGGTGCTGCTGCGTGGGGATGCTTAAGATAGAGTTAAGTGCTCCAATCACTCAGAATATGGTTTAGGGATAGAGTGGATGGGACAGGCAAGGAGTAAGGAGTGGTTTGCCGTAGCAGAGGCGGTAGGTTCCTTACTCATCCTTGTGCCGGCCAGAAGAGCGAGGATGGTGCCAGCTGAGGAGTTCCAGCCAGTGCTTTGGCTTGGCCGTAGTGGTAGTTGCAGCAGGAGAGGATTGGCAAAGCCAAAGGGTTCAGGGTGCAGAAATGTCCACCTGCTTTTTTCGATGAGGACAGCAGTGGCAGAGCCAAGYGTGGCTCTGTGGGGGTCCTGCTGTTCTGATACTGGGGAAGAGAGAAGGATCAAGAAGCCAGGAATTGGGACATTTGCTAGCTGCATAGAAGGAGAGTGTTAACAGGGGAAAGACAGGCTGCAAAGAGGGGTGAGAAAAGGTGGGTGGGTCTGACTGGGGACAGGTTAGTAAAGAAAAACAGAGACCAACTGAGGACATGGCTGTGGGGGAGAGGGAGAACGCCAGCATGCAGTAGGGAGAGTGTGAGAGGGGAGAGTGCTGCAGTACAGGGAAAATGATAACGTTTGCTTTTTCTTCCAAATAACCAAAATAAATCATCAGAAGAAAGTAGGAGGCAAGAAAAGCAGCCTCCGTCAGAAGAGAGAGGACTTTGCTCTATTTCACGCCAGTTTCAGACAGCACTGCAGGTGTGGTGCGTCAGGATAGCTTTGTGTGGACTTCCCTTTTGACCACTGTTGGAGAAGATACTATACTATATAAATACACTATATATATACTATGCTAGTGTCATCTAACAACCAAGAATAATCGTTACTGTGGCATGCATGGCAGACTAACCGATATTCACATCTTCCAACAATACACAGAATTTTATTTTATCCACTTACAAAGCAGGAGAGAGTATCTTGCAGCCCTTTATCCTAAGTAGAATTTTGATTAAAAATTCTAATACTAAAACTTCTGTGCTACCTTTTTTTTCAAACCGTATTGGGTTACCATGGCAAAATTTTGGTACCTGGGCAGCTGGAGGGGTGGCTTCTATCAGAAGCTTCCCTTGTGTCCAACAGAGACAACACTGTCCAGCTCCAAGAGGGACTCACCACTGGCCAGTGTGCTGGATGAGAGATTTTAAAAGGATGAAAAGTTATCATGAAGAAGGAATTGCAGCCAGAGAAGAGAGGAGTGAGAATGTGTGATGAAGTGACCACAGCCCCCATTCCCCATGCCTGTGCCCCTGAGGGGGAAAAAAAAGAGATTCAGGAATAAAGCTGGAAGAAGGGGGGGTAGGGGAAGGTGTTTTTAAGGTTTGATTTTATTTCTCAATATACTATTCTGATTTGATTGGTAATAAATTAATTTCCCCAAGTTGAGTCTCTTTTGCCTGTGACAGTAACTGGTGAATGATCTYTCCCTGCCCTTATCTCGACCCAAGACCTTTGCAATATATTTTCTCTCCCCTGACCATTTTACAAGGGGGAATGRCAGAGTGGCTTTGATGGGCACCTGATGTCCAGCCAGTGTCCACCCACCACAGAAACCCCAGCAGTTCTGGGTCGTTCTGGGTAGGTGTAAGCTATCACAGAACTTGCAGCAARGTCAGTTCTAGTGCAGTTCTTGAGTAAATTAAATACAAGCTATTTTCTGCTACTGCATGTTTAGGGCTGGGCAGAAGAGATAAGACCAACTTTTGCTCTGGAGACTTTCACTTGCTATGAATGCTCTGAAGCAAGCCTTCCCTGTGCCATCAGCTGCATGAACTCATTGAATTTAGCTTGTAACTCCACCAGGCTTTGGCCACTCAGCCACCGTGACAAAACAGGCTTCTCCACCTCAAATGAGTAGTAACTACATGGAATAAACATTATTGCAGGTCCTAAAAGTATCTGTACTTGGTGAAACTAAATGTCTGCTTAGCCTAATRTTCTGGAGCCAGAAATTGGAAACAGTGCAGGAGCCAGACCCAGGCAGCTCCCCAGCTTCTTCCCTCCAGTCCATTTCTTACATCCAGTGCTTGCCTGCAGAACTGTGAGCTCAGAAAGCTCTTGAGCACGATGTTCCAGATGTAACTCCTAATGGATCTTTTCTGTGAACCTGTCCAGACTAGAGCCCACAWAACTTCTGTCAGCCAGAGCAGCAAAGTGCTCAGCTTACCTGAGCTGTGTATGWAGAATCACCTTCTTTTGTTTGTTTTCAACCCAGATCCTATTTCACTGATTTTCCTCACTTCTTGAAATGAAAGAGACAGTGGTCATCTAGTGCAGCCTCCTGCAGTGTCAGCATTGATTTTAGACCAGGCCTTTGTCCATGTAAGGATGTGAAAATGCTCCAAGGATAGAAATTCAGCAGCCTCTCATAACAACTTTTTCCCATGCCCCTGTGGTGAACATAGTTTCGTTATCTCAAGTTAGAAGCTCCCCGTTTCAATTTCTCACCCTTGTAATATGACCAAATCCTGAGTTGTTGCATCATGGTGCCTGGGGCATTAGCGCATTAGCACAACACACCTGCTAATTACAGACAAATGCATTATTGAAAAAGCATATTTTCCTACAGTGACTTGCAGAGGTCTATTCCAAAATTAAGATCAAGATGAAAACTTAGTTTAGATTCATAAAAGTTCACAAGCTGACTTGCATTAGGCTCCTCAGGAGGCAGGTTTGTGATTCAGAGCCTTGGAGGAAGAATGCCTCCAGGCATCATTCATTAATAAGATTACCAGATT
>NW_026623338.1:1524493-1557448 GCF_030028575.1 Malurus melanocephalus | reverse complement strand
ATATCAGACACTATTCTATTACATATCATTTACTGAACTCCAGAGGTACTGCCTGGAAGAAGCTGTTTGGGGTAAAATGAGGACTTTTAGGCCACAGTATCAGAAACTCAGCTAAAGGAAGTGAAATATGCTCTTCAACATTAGGGTCTAATAAAATATATTAATGTCTCAGTATTTCAAGGAGACATCACAAGGTCCTGAATGCTGCAGGTTTGAACCCACATTTGACAGCTTTATAGGAATGTGTCACTAATGTTACTTGCTCTGTCTGCATCCTCTGAGAATATCTTTTTGGATGACTTCATTAAATTGGGAGAGTGGTGATATATTTTAAAGTATGCCAAAATCTGTATCTACACTTTTATAGAAATGTACAATATGTTTGGGTTGGAAGATCAAGCTGTTCCAACCCCCTGCCCCTTCCACAAGACCAGCTTGGTCAGAGCCCCATCCAACYTGGCCTTGACCACTTCCAGGAATGAGGCATCCACAGCTTCCCTGGGCAMCCTGTTCCAGTGSCTCACCACCCTTACACTGAAGAATTTCATCCCAATATATAATCTAAACCTGCTCTCCTCCAGAATGAAGCTGTTACCCTTTTTCCTGTCRCTACAGGTCCTTGCTGTTTCCAGAATAAACTCACTGAATATGARCATCCTTTCTACCTCACCCCTTTCATTTCAGCCCTTGTCCTTACAACCCAGCTTCACCCTGGCAGTGGCAACATCCAAATCTCATTTTCTTTTGTTTCCACATTTGCACCATTCAGGTCTGCTTGCTTCCCTGCTCTTTTTCAACCCTTCATACACTATAGTTTTTCAACAAAACATGGACTAGGAATCTGCAAATAATGCTGGCAACACTATATCCCAAAAATAAATCCCAAAAATAAAAAAAAAAAGGAAGTATAAAGGTATCAATGGCATAATTCACAATTAGATCCAGTGTCTAGAAGGTTACAGTATCACAGCTGGATTTCAGGATGGTGTGTACTCTAATGATTTATTTCCTATTTTTCACAGTATTCAGTACAAYTGAATTTGATGATCTTAGAGGTCAAAAACTGCTGCTATTTCAGGAAACTTATATGAGGTACAATGCATAGAAAAGCCTTCTAGTTACGACKTTTTCATCATGGCCTGTACATTTGATAAAGGATAAGCACGACCTATAAAAGGTGTGAGGCCAAACAGAGGCAGAGCATTTGAGGAGTAATGAATCTGAACTATTAAATCCTGGTTAAGAAAGCTTATAAGCCATAATGCAAAGCATGTATTGTGCCTTTTAGCTGCAAAACATGTATTATGCCTTTTAGCATGATTTTCCAGCTCTGCTCGCAACAGCTGAGAATTACAATCATGAAAGGTTTCATGGTGAGAYGGATTAATTTGCAAGACAATTTCAGAGCAGTTCATTTTCTGATTATACTGAAATACAATTGTTCTTCGGGATTGTGCCRTGTGATTCCCAGCTAGCAATGGCAAGTGCTTAAGAGATCAGAAATTAATATATTGATTCGTAGAGGTAGAGAATAAGCCAATCAGACAATAGAGGAAACAGGGAAGAGATCTTGGAGGCATTAGGCAAAACCACATTCCTAGAAATTTTCCAGTGCTGTTACTCCAAAACTGTAACACTTTTTCAGATTATGGGAGAACTACACTAAGGAATCAGTATGGGGTGTTTGTTCAAATTGGGGAAAACAACTTTGGCTATTGTATTCTCAAACAGCATAGGGGGAAAACCATCTCAAGAGAACAGTACCAACAGAGCTCTTCAACTTGAAAAAAACAAATGGCCACACACAGCTAGAGCCAGTGTCATCCTGTAGGATGAAGGAGCACCRTAATAAATAGATCAAACATGCAGGAAGATTTTTTCCTGTCTGAAGCCTTAAAATAATTTAAAACAATAAGAGGACAAATTAAAAAGATTGAAGTCAAAGACTAACATTACCTTAGTGGGTAGGGAAAGCAAACAAGATAACAAAAAGATCATTATTGTATTATTTTGAAACTAAAATACAGTTGCGAGATTTAATGCATACCAATCAATTTTATTCCTTGTTCATCCATGTCAGGACAAGTAGAAAACAGCCTGATTAATTCCAAGATAAATTTGAAGATAGATGACACATAGAAATTTTCCCAAATGTAATGAGCAGTAAAGCAGCCTAAGTAGGAATGGCATGGTATTTCCATTATCACCAATTTCTGAATGCTGGTTCAGACAAAATTTCTGTCAGCAAAATTCTGAGTATATTTGTTTTGTGGTCGAGTGCTATGAAAAGATGATCTCACAAGATCCCTTTTAGTCTACATTTCTATGAAAAGAAGTAACTGGTTCAAGATTTTTAGAAATAGATGGACATCAAAAATTGYCTTCACGTGATAGGTACTAAAGAGTACTTTTACTGAGGGGCTGTCTAGTTGACAGGAAGAATTCATGGCAGCCTCTTGAATTTAAAGATTTCTGGTTATTTACAAGGGGAGGGAGGACAATCCCTGATACAGTTAAGAAAGATAAGCAACTTGCATGATGGTGCTACTGATGGCATCAGTAAATATAGAGCACATGCTCATTCCTGATCCAGAACCTTTTCAGCTGAACCACMCAACCTACAGGAGTCAGGAGAGCCAGACAGAAGGAAGGGGGGCAAGAGTCACAAGATATGTGCAAAAGTTAAGCACACCATCTGTGAGACATCACCCATTTCCAACCTAAGCACTTTCCAGGACAGAATTAATACATATTAATGCAATGGCAAATCAATCTTGAGCAGARCAGAAAAGGTATTGTCACCATAGTTTGTGTTTTATCTTTTTATAAGTGCTGATATTAAATGAAACATCTTTTACACTTTTATGCAGGGCAGCTTATGCTGTGGACAAAGCGATGGTGAATTTTAGACAAAGTAAGATTTTTAGAGCCTATTTTCCTTGCAATAGATGGAGAAGTTTCCCTAAATTTCCATGGGAATAGTGTCAGCCAATAGAATTCTGAGAGCACCAGAGGATAAATATAGCTGATAAAGTAAGAAAGGTTAAATAATGGTAAATCTATTGTTGAAGGAATTCCAAATACGGAAAAGGGAATTATTCATTTTCCTGGCCACTGGAAAGAATATAAACAAGTTCAAATTGTATCCACAGCTCCTCTGAGGAAGATATGGAGCATGACATTGTACAAGAATAGTTTGGAGGCTCAGTGTCTCCCTGTGCAGCAGGATCTGACTGGAGACTGCGCAGGCATCAGCCGAGACAGCGACACTGCTGAGCAAGACAGATGGGAAAATGACATTGAGAAGGCAACACTGGTGCTGCATAACAAATCCAAACTTCACCTTCCAAAACATGCCCAACTCTCCTACAAGTAAAAAACCCAGTAATTATCTCTAGTTAAAAGGTTTTCTTTTCCAAACCACTGTCCATTTTTAAAAGTGTGTTCACACTGAAAGTACCCTTTGTGAAATCCAGAAGATAACTTCAAAATAATTCTATTTTCCTTACAAATGTCCTTCATGTTTAAAGACATCCTACTGATTTACCTTCTAGATGCAAACATCTGAATATATCTAATTACCTCTCTCTCACCTGCATATCCATTTGCCCAAAAGAATTATATTCATCGAATTGAGTTGATCATTGAGTCCCCTGAAACACACAAAAATGCACACAAAGGAAAAAATGAATGAATGCATTCCCTAATTACTAAGTCAATTTCCTGTCATACAAGCTTTTATGATTACTATATTTAACACAGTCCCATCTCTWCATTTTCTCTCTTTTGCATTTCACAAAGTCTCAATAATTTACATACCCAGCACCTAGAATCCTCTCACTAGGGTATATTTGGTAATCAGAAATTAGACTGAATAACAAATAGTCATAATTTTCATCCTGACAAGTCTMATCATTCGAAACAGAGGTGGCAATAGTTAAATGTCTGCACAGTGCTCAAGTTATTTGTAGAAGGGAGTAATACAAAAGAACAATTATGTGCCAAAGTCATGGGATCATTTCCAGAAATTTAACTTACATTTTTATAATGAACATGAGAGTATTTTTCTTTTTTTTTTTTCTTTTCTTTTTTTCAAAGGACACTGTAAGCCTGGCAGCACCGAGAAGCCCTCAGTTCTTCAGTATTGATGTACCTGTGACTATCAACATTTGGTTTGTTTTAAAGCAGATGCTTGAGGTCGATTCCATATTTATGAACACAGGCTCTCTGTTATTCCATGACACCTGAGTACAAACAGATCCTTTTGTAAGAAATGGGACAAAWGGAAAGACAGACATCACTGATCTTTCAGACTAAAATCTTCAATATTTTAAAGCAAACTGTTCAATTCTCTGATGTTTCCTCACAGGTTATGCATTTGATTTCTTTCCCCAATATAAGATATCTCACTTTATTCCCATCAAAGCTTTTTTTTTTCCAGTTTTGAGTCCATTATTCCATGACTGACATTTCCCTTTTTCCAGCCCTTTTGGCAACTGCTATTATTTGCAGCTACATACCATAGTCAGGGCGAGCAGAGTGTCACATATCCCACCAATCATCACTAAGACACTTTTTCTAAAGAAATTTAAGACCCCTRAATTCACTGTCCAGGCTCCTCCCAAAGTTTGCTCTTCTTTCGCTTTGGAAGACCCAAAACTTCACCCTGAAGGAGTCCCCTTAGAGGTAATGTAAACTAACCTGTTCAACGGGATATTTCAAATTTGAATGTGTCAAAGCCTTTGATAAAAAGATTTTTGCCTAATTATTCTTCAAATACCCATAAATAGCTCGCTGCTGCTCTGTAGATCATTTAACACAAGTCTATACATACTAAGACTCCAGATAGGATTCAATTTTAGCACCTTCTGCCCCACCTTTYCAGAGATTTGACTTTCTCAGTGGGCTTGGAACTCACCAAGGTCTCAGTCCTCTCCCTAAATAAKCTTCTGCCTGGCAGAACAATCTCTTCCTGCTCTGGTCTCCCAGATCCTTTCTCAAAGACCCCTTTGCAGAAGAATCTAAGATGTTGGTTTTGTGCTTGGCTCCAGAAGGAGATAGCTGAGGGTTATTAATTCTCCTTCATTTTTCTGGCAGCATGAAGTGCACATACCGCATCACAGCTTTCCAATATCCAACATTTCCAGTTCCTTCCCRCTTTCTGTTACAATCCTAGCACGTGTGCCTTCTGGACAATCCTCCACATCTGTTTTTGACTCTTCCTATGCCAGCCTCAAGTYCTTCCATGGTTTTCCTTCCCCAGTCTCCTGGGGGATACACACACCTGTATCCCTTCCAATCCTGGCTTCAGTGATTTGCAGCAGCAATCAGTTTCCAAAGGCAATGTGATAAACCATCTAGATGTGAGCATGACACAACCAGTAGCTATAGCAACAGGAAAACATGCTTTAAACAAAAATGAAAACCAAAAAAAAACTGAGGGATTTCACTCAACTTTTCCTCCATCCCCAAATATTGCACGGTTCCATAAATATCCTCCTGTGTTTCTTTGCCTGATTGTATCTCCACCTAGCCCAAAACACAGCGAGATAAAAATAAAACTTTATTTTCCTTGGCTTAAGGAGGAAAAATAAATAAATAATCACACACAACAAAACTAGGAAAAGATTGTCTCCTTCCCAGAAAAGAAATAAAAWATATATCTGTAAGCTGCAAATTCAGGACAGGCAAAATTGTCACTATCCCTGTTGCCTTAACTTCTGATATGGCATCAACCACTTGTGGACTGTGAACTTAATTCAGATCCCCAGGGAGCACTGGGAGGAATTTAGGAGGTTAGCAAGGGTTGGAGAGAGGGCATTTTCCCCAGCAGGGTGCTGTGCTGTCCAAAGACATCTGTTCAYACCCTGAAGCAGTAAGGCAGGTGTTGATACCTGTGACCCTTCTCTGTGACCCATCACGGAGCTGGAGAGCAATTTCTGACWATGCAGAACAGCAAAGGTAACTTTTAAAACACAGATCGAAGAAGAAGAAGAACCTTCTACAAGTTTCTGTGTGCTAGAATCTAACTGGACTGAGTCAAGGTAGTAAAGAAAATACACTTTTTTTAAACTGTCATATATTCTTCATTCCTCTAGAGCCTGTGTAGGTGGACTTCCACAGAAAAAAACAAAAAAGAGGGCCTCAGCTTMTTTTAGCACACAAAAGGTCAGCAAGGTCAGCAAAAACATGGTTCAGTAATTTAACACACACACATACCTTTTCATTCCTGCTTTTTTAAATATGAATGTCAAAATAGATAAAAAATACAGCCTTAATGCATACAAAACCCCCCTTCATTATTTTATATAGAGTAAAAGAAATGAAACCTTCTTCATTTACTGCAGTGTTACCTTCCAAAAAATTYTTCATTCTTATTTGACCCTTCCTTTCTAGAGGGAGTAGGACTCTTCCATATATCTTTTAAATATATACAAGCATGTTGCTATTCTTAATAAAACCCACCTGAAATAGATTTCCTTTTAATCAGTGAGGTAAGTAGCCATGCAATTAAGGAGTCAGAATGATGTATTTCAGCAAGGTATAGCTTGATATTTGTCATACTGGAATATTATTATACCTGATTCAATTTTACATATCTCTYCATGGTTATTGATTGATGGTTGAAGTTCTCTAAGGTTGTCATACAACACTCTTATAAATAACTTACATTATTTAGATGCATAATAGATGTGTTCTCTACAAATGATGAATTATATCCCATTTCTTAATTACAGCATCCTCTGAAATCTGATTTAAATAGTAGCTAAGCAGATTAAATTCAAAAGCAAGAACAACACCAAGGCAGTTTGCAAATGATAAATTTATGGAGTTTTTCTTTCAGTGCTGTAGTTTTTCCACAGAATGTTTGTAAAGTATCATCTTTCTCAATACCTTATTAGATCACTGTAATCTGGATTTACATATTGATTCAGTTTCAATGTCAATCAAGACATGAAAATTTAATAAAAAACAACTCTAATTGCTCCTCAGAGGCTTAGCAATAATTACTCCCATATCATGTCAGTGAAGGAGACATCTTTAACATGTTCTGTTTTTCAAGCATAACAATTGTACGTTYCTTTTGGGCACTGCATACTCCTCAAATCAGCATTTCACTCGCTGAGATGTTGAAGGCTGCCTTAACAGCATATCACATAGGGGTTACACTTGATAAAATTGAAACTGTATTCTGTCAACAATAATTATGTGGGTGTTTTGCTCATTTCCTGCTGTAGCTGTCCCATGGCAACAGCGTAAAAGCAGAGCTCATTTTTTAAATACATAAATGACTGCTTTGATGACACATTTCTGGCTCAGGTTTGGTGAAGACATGCTGAAAACAAAGACTTTTTTGAGAAACTATCACAACTACTTCTATTATATGCAAATCTGTAGGGAATGTGCTAATTCCCAAGCGGAGGGTGCAGCCTTGCCGCMGCAGTGGCAGAAGTGGCCTGAGGCATTTCCAGAGACTGATAACAAGCCAGCATTTGCACTTCAGGCCATTCTCTCCACCCTCGRTGAATTTCACAAATATTTCAACCAAAGGTCGTTATTCCACTTAACCCTGTCTTTGGGGTTGTTGCTGCTAAGGCAAATCGGACAAAATCACGTTAAAGTTCCACATTTTGTCAGAATTGTATTTATCTGGAATGCTGAAAAAACAGCTGGTGGTATTGATGATTTTGCCATGTAAACTCTGGAACATAATTATCTTGGTACATGAGAAATCAGCTTTGCAACTTTCAGTTTTAACTGTTTTGAGAATATTTACTTTCCTAAGATTATTTTATGTCTTGTGAATCAGGATGAATGGGTATTGTACAGACAGTTCACAAAGCAGTTACAGGATGAATTAGGATGTGGCAGATTTTACTCTTGGCTCTCTGGACATCTAAGCTCTGATGTAATAAGACCTGACGGCAGGATCAAGTGCACCTACCACTCCAGCTTTTCAAATATCAGCTTCACTGAGAAAATTAGCAAAAAAAGATACCATTATGATTACTTTTTTCCTATTATGAGCACTCTGACTAAACTTGATTCAGTTAAGTTGATACTAAGGCAATGAGGAACATCTGGAGATTAACGAAGTGGATCAGATTCAGGCTGGATTTTTAGAAGGAGCCATTTAATAACCCACCATATGTCTCTGGGAGTGTCCTTTCTTTTCATTTTAACATTCTAAAGGGATTTTAAGAACAAAATGTAGCACCAAGTGTAAAATCCATAGATATATGTAATACATATGTATTTAGGATAAACTATGATAACATTTGAAAAATAGAACAGTTTTTGCACTAAGGGGAAAGAAACACAACTCAAAGTAAGGCAACACATAATGTCAAGCTATATATTGGAGCATTAACAAAGCCCAATGRACCTGGAATGTGGAGAGTGAATCTTACACTCACCACAGATCAATTGTCTTTTGTATTGTCACATGGATGTAAAGGAAACCGGGAGTGTTTGCTATCAGCATCTGATTAACCACTGAATTCTAGCCATAGTTTTGGAACAAAGAACAATTTTATTTGATGCCARCCATTGTCTGTGGCAGTGAAACAGCCCAGTTTCCATTAGAGGGGGATGAATTTTAATTCTGATAAGATGTGGGGATGAAATGCTAACTTAAGCCAAATGAATATTCATATAGGAAAGTGAAAATAGGTGTCAAGGACTTGCTGCACTTAAGTCCTGGGTTACATGAAAACTGTACACCATTCAACAAAACAACAAGGTTTCTAATGATTACTTTCCCCATATAATTTATTCATCTATTCCAGAGCACTGTTTCGGGGCTTAATGAGTATTTGTAAAGCTCTGACTGAAATGCACTCTCAAAATGCAAAACATTAAACCGTTTACAATGAATGAAGTAGTGTAGATTACTGGTTCCAAAAAGCCACCGAAGCTCATCAAAATGTGCATTTGAAGGGTGTATTACTTCACCAGCCCCCTGCTAAYAGTCCTGTAGGGTAGAAAGGCTAGTGTGCTTCCTTCCCACTGAATCCACTCTGATGTGCAGAGACAAAGAAAAAGTTGAGGAGCTTTGTCACTTCTCYTTTTTCACCCCATGTCACCCTCATTTTCCCCATACAAAGTGATGTSGTATCACATTGCAAAGAACTTTTTGGAGGATAAATAAACAACATTAACAGCAATAGAATGGCCTGGATGGGAAGGGGCCTTAAAGACCATCTCATTCCAGCCCTCCCACCACAGGCAGGGACACCTCCCACTAGAGCAGGCTGCTGAAAGTCCCATCCAATGTACCTTGARCACTGCCAGGGATGGGGCACCCACAGCTTCTCTGGGCAACCTGTGCCAGTGCCTCACCACCCTTACAGGGAAGAATTGAAGCCATCACTAGGTCTTTCCATGGCCATGTTTCCTTCTGGAAGATCAGCTTTATGAATCAGAGACCTCTAAAAGTGTGAAAGACGTACAACAGACTTCTGTGAGCAGAAGTGACAAGAGAGATGATCTCGTGCTTCCATGTGCTATTTGCTTGTTGATGTGATTTTCTTGCTCACTGTTGCAGTGCCACTGCCTATGTTACAGATGCTGTATGCTCTTTAAACTAGATAAATGCCTATTTAAAAAATAGTCAAATGTTAATTTTCTTAAACTATATTTCTTCTTTGTACACTATGATACAGTTGCATTATCATTATTAATAAAACCTCATGTAACTCTAAGGATGGTGAAGAGTAGTCCCATTAATTCTAAAGGAAATCAAAGACTTCATAAGACCAGATTTTAGTAGGAAAAGAGAAAGATMAGGCACAATAATGATTCTGGGATTAAGTAATCCTTCTTTCCACATTAACTAACTGTTGCCCAGATTCTTCAATTCTGCATCTTGCTGTGCACAATAAATGAGAAGTCAGGAAATTAAAAACCTTGGCTTTTAATGTCTCACACCTTTCTGCCCATTAGTTCTTCTCTCCCACATCTGTCAGTGATATTCTACTTTATTACGTTCCTCATACATGGCTTCTGCTGCATCTTGGGACACAGGAGAGGGTACAGTTTATCTTTATGTACATCAATGCCAATGTACAAACAAAAAATAAAGCTGTCAGTGGTTCATGGCAGCCTCGTGGACAGAGAATATATTATTGTTGCATTCTTTTTTATTAGATTAGTTAGCTTGGAAGTTTAGTATCATTTTTCCTCCTTAGCCAGGTGTAGTCACTAGTTTGGCTGAAATATAATAAGAGGTCAGTGTGTTGGGAAGGAAAAAATTTTAAAAAAATTACCCAGGAGAAACATGACTSAAATCCCAGATTATACCAATTTCCTTAGCACTACTGTATATGCAGATAATATTTATAGAAACCAGCATCTCTCAGAAATAGGCATTACGTTAATTAAAATGTGTTGTAGCCTAAGATTACATTTTATTAATTCCTGTTTGCAAGAAGGTCATGTCTAATGATTTCCTCTCGGAGTTACTGGTTTTAGCAATCAGACCATTAAAGATTTTAATTCTCGTTCTACTTGTGAAATTACTCAGATTCTTGCAAACTCAAGTGCCAATTCCCTGATCTTTCCATGTTCTTTTAAAGATTTTTTGCGCCTGTGGGATTTTCTTTATATTGAGGGAAAGCAGTTGCACATACAACATCAGAAATTGTAATTAATTTTGCATCAGTCCAGAATAAAAGCCATGTGTCCAGATAACCAGGATACTCCAACATTCCAAATATCCAGGATAAATTACTGTAACAGACCAATACTGCTCTCAATTGCATTATCACTGCATTCACTGCACAATTGCATTTGTGCTTTACAGCTGGCACAAATATACAGTTCCTTGAGAATAATTAATGTTGAATCTCACTGTRACAGCATATTAAAGTATTCATGACATTTTACAGAAAATCATGTGTGCAAAGGTCTCCCAGTGAATGTATATGAGTTAAAAAATAACCTCCACCTTCACTTTAACATCTTGGATAGTTTGAACATCCTGACCACTGTTAAGAGAGACTACTGAAATCACATCCTTTAAGACATTTTGGAAGCATGCAGAAACTCTGGAGAGAACATCAGAGTGGTTTGTTGGATGGGCAGAGGTACATAGAAATGTGACCAATTTATCTGTTTCARTTAAAGGCAGTGGTTTGTCCTGAGTCTGTTCAGAATATATCAGTGTCTTATATCACCAGTACCATAGCACATAGCACACAGCACATTCCACCCTTCTAAGTAATATTAATAAGTTTCAAAYCCTTTTAATTTATATTAATAAACCACATTACTGACCTGAGTTYCCRAAGGGACCAAACCAAAGGGAGTTAACCAATTAAACACAAGTGTCAGTGTGGAGGAAAATGGGGGATGAATTTTGGAACTTTGTACCAATTTTGCACACCTTAAAGATTACTCAGTTAAATTCCTCTGAATTTTGGGCAAACTGAGCACCCGTGGTGATTGAAAGCATTTTGTGGAACCAGCACATGCTGTGGTTCTGTGTTCAGGGTTGATTCTTGGGGGTGCCATTAAAGATGCACCTCCTCAAGTTGAGACACAAACTTAGCTGTCCCTGGTGAGCAATGCAATATACGGGCACAAAAAGTGCAAATATCTGCATCGGGGGTGCCTGATGACCTGAGAGCAAAGAGCAGGTACACCATGTAAACTGAGAAAAGGACTGTCAGACAGGTAAGGGGGAGCAGAGTGAGAAACACAGCTTCTCCCTAACACAAGATTAGGAGAGATTTCCAGGATTCTTTGAATTTTGCTAGCTTTATATGTCCTGAATTTGTTCTACAATTTAAAAATCCTCTCGTTTTGACATCTGCCCAAGCAGGAATGTCATTCCTGGCACCTCAGTGAAAGTAGCTGTCATCTAAAGAGGCAGCAGATCAATGTCAGAAAACTTGTTGATCAACTTCCTGCATTCCTGTTTCCTTAAGAAGCGAGTTCTGAAAGGTTTCTTCAAGGAACAAGGAATATCAGATGCATACCAACAGTCRCTGTTTTCTAGAAAATTTAAGCTCAAGCATCTACTAAGGCTTTGTTCAGGTAAAGAAATATCAGCGTAACTAAATTCATTTAGCAGCTTACTCTGCGCAGTGCTACACTCCTCCTGTGAGGGCATGTCAGTTTATTTAGGCAGTCTGAAAAAACAGATGTGTTGTTTTTTACCAAAAGCAGGAGCTCTTGGAGGATGGACTGCAGAGGATCCGGCTGTGGCAGTGCTGCAATCTGCAGCTGAGCCATGCTGAGGGCACAGGTCCAGACTGTCACCAGTCCCACATGGTCAGAGTGCCCTTGCCAGCAGCACAGCAGCACTGAAAAGATTTGGGGAGCTGAACAGCATCTCCTCTTTACCTGCAAGTGAAAAATAGTGAAAAAGCTGTTCTTTCCCCAAATCTCTAGTGTGGTATTTCCCRGTCCTTGCAGGTGACCTGAGGCATTCAAACACTTCTCTCTTTCCACCTGCTCTCCCCTTCCTTCCTCCCCTAACCTGACCTGAAGTAAATTCCACCTCCAGACCTGACCCATACTTTGAATCATCTTCCAGAAACAATGCAGGTGCAAAATGTACAATTGCTATCTGCAGTCTATTCGACAAAGCTTTGATAGCATAGTTTGCCAGATAAGAATGTGAAAAGAACTCCACGCCTTATCTTGTGTGGCTACACTGGCAAAATGACAGAATATTTTGCTGGCTTACTTGGTGGCATTCAGGGAAGCGGGAAATAAACGCAGTAGAAAAACTTCCCTTGMATCTTCCATATGGGCCTCTGCTATCCTGGCTGCACCAGCACAGGCAGACTAATAATACTCACAAGTGTGAGATGTGCAGCTTTTGTAACAGCATTCCAGTGGGAGGGATTGTAACCGGTTTTAAGACAGAACTTGTCAGGTTTGGGAAAGAGACTAAACGTGGCAGCACCTGTGATAGCAGAAGGCTGGATGCAATGATCCAAAAGGCTCTACATTTCAAAGTAAAAAAAAGGGGAAAAAAAACAAAAACAAAACAAACAACACGATGAAGTCCTGGGAAAAAAAAAAAAAAAAAAGAGCCAAGCCTCAGAAAGAACACCAGCAGAACAAAGGTAGTTACACATTAGCCAGCACACGTGCTCCTGTGTGGTTTCCGTGGCTGGAGCTGCTGGAGAGAAGAGCATGAGCCAGCAGGGCCAAGGCGGTCACTGCCACGTAATATCTCCTGTGCCACACAGAAGGAGAAGATATTACAAAGCAAGAAAGAAAAAGGAAAAGGGATTTTTAAAGGCAGCCCTTCTCCATTGCCACTCCATTTTCCAGATACACAGCAATATTTTCAGGGGTGGAAATGCATCCACAATTCCTGGGAGCAGGCAGACTGGGCAGGCTGCTACTTGTGGTGCTGCAGTGACCATAGAGACCTTAATTGCGCTCAAGGTGCTGCTGCCAATGTGCCATGAAAACATGTGCTGGGAGATCATTCCTATTTGGAAGAGTATGTGCCCTGAAAAGGACAGGAGAGACAAAAAGCATGAAAAGAGATGGAAAGGAACTTGTCCAAAGGGTGAGTCAAAGGCAGAGCAAAAGCAGCCTCCTGAATGTGTGTAAGGCCAATGCTCTGTCTGCCAGGTAACCTTTCTGTCTGACTTCACCACCTTCCACCTTCAGCTCTTCAAAAAAAACCTATCCAGTGCAAGTCCACCTCAGCCAGATTTTGGTGGTCTCAGGACCCAGGGRTGGATGTAGAACAGCACAGATCCTCTGAGCCAAGGAGCAATGTGTGCTCATTCTGCACAGGGGATAACATCAACCCAGCCTTTGCTGGGAACRGGGTGCGCACAGATCTCCAGCAAAGAGCTGCACAGCAAAGTGTTTCACAGGCCTGCAGGTGGAAAAGGAAAGAGAAGAAGGGATTCATTCAAAGAATTAGCAGTTTTCCACATCCTAAAAAACTGCTTGCAGATTTGGGACATTCTGCAAAGCAGGGAGAAGCTTCTTGCTTTGAGACAAGCAATAGTTCTGCTGTTTCCYCTGGAAAGGGAACCCACGTCTCTGATGGCCTTCTGCAGCTTGCCTTATCATTTCTACTCAATGAGATTTCAAATCTCAGGATGGAAAGAATTAAATGTGACTTTTATAGCTGCATTAAGGCCACCTGCAATTGCTGGTGTCTCTGAAGTGGGATAACACTATTCCTCTGTGCATCAGAGAGAAATTTAGCCACAAAAAAATGGAGGATTATTTGGATTATTTGTGAAGTTTGTGCTTTACTAAAATTCCTTCACGAAACAGTCTGATTTACATTTGGTGTCATTTTTCAAACAAGAGTATCRTTGGCATAAATGTTTAGTGTACCTCTGCCAAAAGAAAAAAATGACAGAAAATTAAAATGCAAGGCAAAGAGCAAAAGACCAATTCAAATCCCCTTGGGATTTTCCTAGGAAACAAAAGCCACTTGGAGTAAACATTTGCCAGCTCAACAATTTGAAATGTCCTACACACGTCTCTCTCACAGCCTCTGSAATAATTGACAGAGCACAATATCTAGAAAAGATGCCAGCACATCACAAATATGAGGCTGTTGATAGGATTAAGCATAATCCTGTCTCACCAATGAATAAAGAAAATAAGAAACTGAACTGTGTAGTATTGAATAGCACTGAGCCAAAGACACTCTTATGACAACCTTTAGTTTTTTCTTTTGCACGACAGAGCTTCTCTGAGAAGGTCATGCATGATTTCTGAAAAAAATGGCATTRTTACTGAGGAATGCCAGGCAAAGCAGGAAATAATCTTTAATTAATTTGTGAGGAACTTTCATTTGGCAGACACAGTCTGCCAAATAAAGACARAACAGTAGCTTTCTTATTAAGCTGATAGAATCGACCAAAAGTGAAGAAATCCCATAGTCAAAAAGCATTAGAACAATGGTTTTTCACTAAGAGACGTAATARAAATCCACAGGGAATCCTGGCAGTGCTCACTGGGTTTTTTTCTCCTGAAATCAAATGTATTTCTGACAGAAAAAAAGAGTGAAGCTTAATATTTTCAGCTTTTCCAGATTTTGACTCAATATTTGATCTCAGGAAGAGTAAAATGCAAGTAGATTCAAACTTATTCATTAAAACTAACAATTCAAAATACCATACTTTGCCTTTTCTTATTGCTGTTACTGTCTTTGCAATTTCATTTCCAATTGCTACTTCCATCTCCCACTGGCTTCCACAGGTATTAAGGGATATTTTTGTCATTTGTAAAATGCTGGAAAAACTTGTAATAATAGGCACTTCATAAATGTAAGGTGTTATTTTAGTGAAACTGGGACAAACTGCTAGTTTCAAACATAATTGGCTACAATGGAAAAACTGGAGCATCTGTGAGAAACTGGGACACGGTATGTGCAAGGTGCTAATATTTATCCTAATGTGGCTGCTTTGTCTCAGTTCATAGGAGTTCACCCTTCTACTGAGGTGAGAGAGCAAAAGAGCGTTGAAAGAATTTTATCTTTATTTGAAAGTGCTTCCTGGGAGCAGGAAGCAATTCAGCAAATCAATGTGTTTGTTTTTCACATCCACAAGCCAAAATTTAAATCTCACTTAAGCCTAAAGGGAAACAAGTTGGGTGATTTCAGCATAATCCCTTCAGAAATGTATTCTCTTCACATGAGCACTGCTCAGCACAGTAGCAGCTCTGTGCAGGAGGAGCCTCACACTGAAACATTAGAGCTGCTACAGTTTAGGTTAAGAGGGAGARTCTTTATTGGCAGCCTTTATAATAATATCCTATATAAATTCATAAATAATCTTAGCATATTGACATCCTGGAAAGGAAATATGGAAAACTTGCCTAGGAGCTGCCCGCATTAATCTTCATTCTATCCTGTGCTGGCATCATTCCCAGTTTCCTATGCCCGAAGTTCACAATGTCTGTTTTTAAAGGAACACACTGACCCTTATAGAGAAGAGCCCAGAAAGTCTGATTTGCTACTAGTTTCAATTTTTATATCCTCTTTCCCTAAAACAAGAAGAGCAGCTTCTAACGAGCCAAYGGAAATCAGCCTTTATGTGAAAAAATTTGGCGTGCAAATCAGATGACTGAGGAATGTGGATTTATCGCCCCGCTGGGCCCTATGGAGAGAGAATAAAGTAGCAATATTGCACGGAGCTAAATCTTATGGTCCAGCCTCACTAACCTGGGCCAACAGCTCTTCATCACTGGCTCTGAGCAGCTCTGCAGGAGCTGTGCCCAGTGAAATCTCCAGAAGGTTTTCGGCCACAGTCAGCAAACTCCTTGCCAYGGCCAGCAGTGATTTTGCCTTTGTGAAGCAAATTTGAGGCTCCAAGCAGCCCCTCAGAGTGAGGAAGGGAGAGGTGAGAGCAGAGCCAAGCAGCTGATTGATAGCTGCAGTGAGGACACGCTCGTAAAGGAGTTCCTGGAAAAATAAAGTGCTGCGTGCTGTGAGACAAGGAGGTTCAAGGATTGCTGTACAACACAACCACTTCCAGGAAACTGTCGCAGCAAAACACTTCCAGTGGGTATGCAGACCAACTGGCAAAACAGAGCTCATGTAGTCACCAGAAAAACACCCTCCCTCTCGGTGAAGCAGRCTGACAAGGTAACAGCCTGAGTTGCCAAGGTACYTGTCTCACGTGTGGATCTTCACCACGACTTTAGGAGCCCAAAGCTCATCCCTCTCCTCAAGAGAACACGAGCACACCCCCAAATCTCATTATATACATGAGTCAAGAGTTCTGGCACTGGGTTTGAGGGGAGACTGCCCTGGGGTAGCTGTGCTAATGCTGCCCAAGTGAAGCGCAGTGCTGAATTTCCTACCTGCGCTGCACTCCTTGCAAAGCTGAGTGCATTGCACTGAAAAAGGAACTGCAGGACTGCAGTGGCACTGAGCAAGACAGGCTGGCATATTGCATCTCCTTGAAACCCCTGGAGAAAGGAGCAGGGCTTGCTGAGGKGTGCTGGTGAGAAGATGTATTGTCATGTTCTCAAACTGAAGAGACCGTGTCACAGCTCAAGGGGGGATGTAACACAAAGCCTGCTTTTGGGGTGTGTATATGACCCTATAGGGACAGCTGCCATAGCCAGCCACCTCTACTATTATGCCTGSTTCTGACTACCCCAAAATGTCTTTCCAAGATCCTACTTTGCCCTTATGGTGACGGTGATAAATCCTTTTGGGTTACAATGAATACATAGTTTCCATACTAATCAGCTCCAAGGTTAGCAAAGGATACTGCCTGCTGTTCTTGCTTATCTAAGCTAATTTGTTGAAATTAAGTTGGTTTACCTGCTGACCTCTGTGAAATCCAGGGTATTTCTCAACAATCCATTATATTGGTTTCTGAGAAGATCATCCCCAGGAAACAAGACTAGTGCCTTCTAAAACTTTTCTAAGCAGATCTCCCCTGCAGCAAGGCTGCTGCCCTATAGCTCCTGCCATATACAGCACATGCTGTGTTAATGGAGATGCAACACTAGCAGAGATTCTAGGTCAAGTTTCACACACTTCCAGCACAGCTACTGTGGTTTTAGACTGGGAAATTTGAAAGAAGAGTTTATCCCTCACTGATACTGTGAGGATGTGAGGACAGTGTGAGATGACCACCTAAATTAAATACAATGCTCTTTTTACGTACTGGAGATCAAGAATACCTTTTTTCCTAACATTTTGAAGTTTTCCTTCTGATGCATGCTCATAATTCCCACTGATATGTATAATGCAAACCATGCCCCAATTCCCATTATCCTGGCACRCTGCTCTCCGTCACAAGTGACAGAGAGGATGAAGACAACAATAAAAGAGACATTATTAAGGCAGGTAAAATTTCCCACAAGCTTAAGTCTTAAAATATGTATGTTAGATGAATGGACACAGAAACTATTCACCTGAGGTTGCCTTTATTACTCAACTAAAAAGATATCTAGGTAAAAAGGGTATTTCCACTGCCTCGGCAAGAGGCACAGCCTCTATTTGTTCCCTGAACACGCTTATTCATAGCTTTCCCTCATTTTTATACAAATGCTGTGGTCTGGTCTAGCCAAAGTTTCCCCCCTGTGGCAGACACAATTTGYAGTTTGGCTTTGTCAGCTGTGCATAGGGAAGCAGAGACACCACACCCAGGCTGCTCCTTGCACCTCCCTGCTCCACAAAAGCCGAGCAGCTCCAGCAGGTTCAGCACCCTGGTACAGGGAACTGCTGTGGAAGGCATTGCCAGCAAAGCCCAGCGCCTGCTCCAAGCCTCTGGTGTTATGAAACAAAGGGGTCACAGCCCAGSACAGAGCCCTGTACTTTGGGTATTGTTTTGTGATGGGATTTACAACACCRTATCAYCAACCTGCAWCTTCAAACCYGGGTCAGTYCMTAAAGCTAACAGTAACAGTTTGGAAATATTTTGATTTTAGAAAAGGTCTTTGTTTTCTGATCCTTGGTGTTTTCCAGCATTAGGTTCACACTCCTGAGGTCMTAATCACCCTCAGGAAAACTGTAAGCATTTCATTTTCAGACAAAATCTGGCAGTCTGGCCTAATCCCATGACTCAAGGCTGCTAAAAGAAAAAAAAAAGAAAAAAAGAAAAAAAAGGGGGAGGTGGAAAAGAGTATTAAATACGTAATGCATGAAAGCTACCAATATCCAATTCAGGACCGTAATCTACAAAGGTAGCAGTTAAAATTACTCTATTTCTAAGAACTATGGTAACACAGCAGAAAGCCAAGTTTAATAAAACCCCTTAGGTTTGCATTTTACTTGCAAACGTTCTGGCAGGGTGAAAGGCCAGGCAGAGACCTTTACTTCATCTGTCACTTGACGTTTTTTGGAACATCTTTGTTACTGAAGGACTGAAATTTTGCAGCAGTGAAATTTCAGTGTGTGGGAATGGAAAGTTAGGGCAAAGAGAAGCAGATGCAGGCGGACGCTCGTGAAAGAGCTGCCAAACATAAGCAAAGTAACTCCAGAGTTTACTTCACTCTACTCTCATCCCAGCCATGCAGCAAACCAGAGGAAGGATATCTGATGATTGAACAGTGGCCTGGAACATCTGAGTTCAGTTCCCAAATATTTCATAAAGTTTCAGACTCAGTTGTCATCTTACAAATATGGAAGGAAAAATAATGTTTCCTTTCTTGCACTCTTGTTCTGTCCTTTTTCTTCATATTGTGAACCTGCCTCTTAATTGATATGAGCTACTTAGCAAAAGGAAGCTCTGATCTCAGCAGGGCCCTGTAGCTGCTGCAACAACAAATCATAATCTGAACCAAATCCCACCTCAAGCTTCTGCAAAAGTTCAGCTCTGGATCTTTAGGAGCAGGAACATTACTGCTGTAAACAGACTCTGAGCCAGTTGTGAGCAGATATCCCRCAGTTCCTATTCTGGCAACCTTTACCTTTTTGACTAAAATACTTACAGAATCTAAAAATACAGCAAGGAATAAATCATGCTGCCTGAAACTCTACTTTCCCTCCCCTCAAATGCTATGCCTTTTATTCTGAAATGGAAAAATGGCAAAAGCAACAATGAAAGGGTGATTATTAATCTTTGATCCTGAGTCACTTTCTTTTACAGAGCCCTATTCCTCTCCTCAGGAAGTGTGATACAGGAGCACTCCCACAGCCTGATTAAAGGTCCAGGTATGGGGTCACACAATGCACAAAGAGAGCTGCAGAGTTTCAGAGAGCAGTGTGTATTTAATGTGTGACTAAAGGCAAGCACGATAAAGAACGGAATAATGAACATTCCTAATGATTGCCATAGCTGTGAAACTGCCACAGAACTATTTGAGGTAATTGTGGTGAGAAATTGAGTTGTTTGTTAAGAAAGAAATGGTCAAATCTGTTTTCCAGAGTGCTAGCCTGGGTGATTACAAAACAGAACTCGCTGGGAATGCCAACTTGTTGGAAAATGGCAGTGTGCCCTCCTCAAGTGAAAACAGCAAAAGGGACCTAGGTTTTGCTGGCTCACCCAAAAGCTGAGGAATTAGAATGGAAAACAACCCGGGTGAGGTAGCTAACGACTGGGATTTCAGGTTTGTCAGCAAAGAGATGCCCCCGAGAAGGGTCAGAGGTTACACCTGAAGATTTAGAAGATAATGACAGAGTTCAGACAGGCATCAAACCCATCTGTTCTCTTAGAAAGCAAATTGTCATTAAGTCCAGTTTTGATTAGAATTTGGCCTAAGATGCAAAATTCTTTACTTCCTAAGGAATATGCTTAGTCCAGCTCTCCCTTTATTTCTTCTTACCTTAACTGAAAAATAGTAAGAAATCCTTTTTTTAAATTATACTAAAGTCTGAATTTTAAAAAGACCCCGCAAACAACTCAGCTGTTGCAGGAACCCCMCACAATCCCAGGTGACTGAAACAACAACCCACCTGCAAGCTCTCAACACTGCTCCCTGTAAAGATAACTTTTATGGCAACAACTTTCCTGCAAGGGAACCGCAGCTCTCTGAAGAGCATTGAAATTGCAGTTGACAACAAAATTGTRTCTCTCTGAGAGCAGGCAGTGCAGGGAGAGTGGCCGGCCCACTTTGGGAATGGCATCCGAGTGCCCCCGCCCCGCATTGGGCAGGAGCCGCTCTTTTCACCCACACAAAGGAAGACGTGYGAGCATGAAATCCACTTTGAGCACTGCTCACTCCACAGAGCTSAGTCTAAAGACTGCTCTGGCCTGGCCATCATGAGGAGCTGCATTTTGATGTTCACACTGTCAGAAAATACCTTTTTTYCCCCCCTGTACCATTCACAGGATTTTTATCTTGTAAGTCACGTTAGTAACCATCTTAAGAATTGGATTCTCACTATCACCAGTTTATAGAGTTTCCAAAAGGGAAACAGCTGTAAAGATTATAGGAAATCAGTAGATTTACTCTTAATCCACAAGTCCCTCAAGTTTTCTGCATCTTTGGACAGATACAAAAAAGCAACTTCCTTTTGTGTAGGCAGGCTTTACACTCAAGCGTAACGCTGCCGAAKTTTTAAGGTGATAATCTGGCAAGAAATGGCAAAGCATTAGGACAAACACAACATTTCACATKCATTTTACTAGTTCTAACAGCAACTCAGGCTGTATCAACAACTCTGCTCAGTTTGTCAGCTGATGAGCAACTTTATAGCTAATCTAAACATAAAGTTTTAATCCAAACATAAAGGCTTACTCACCTACTCTGTTAACAGAGTGGGGCTTTTTCTCTCTCAAAAGAATTTTGATTAGACATAGAACATAAAGAAAGAGTTTCCAACCATTCAATAGCAGAAACTATTAAATAACATACACTCTTGGTTCAGACCTGGATTTGGTGAAAGGTATTCTGCAAAGTCCTAAAGTATGAAAATRCATTGGCTATCAAATATAATGTGGGCTGTTGTGCTGACAACTGTATATGAGCAGGAGAAAAAAAAAGATTTTGTGACCTTGTTTCTGCATGTTCCTGTGAAAAAAAACCCAACAACAAAACCAAACAAATCCCAAACAACCTCTACTTGTGAGGGCTCATGAAAAGCCATGGATCTAAAAAGCTCTGACAGTCCTTTGTCTCATTTTGCTGCATATTAGGGATATATTTCACAGTCAAATTTGACTTAGAGCAATAAGCAGCCAGCACAGTTCATGCCCTGTGACTCACATATTACAGTCAAATACACTGTTTCACAAAAGGGGTGTCAAGGACACTCGTCAGTGTTCTAGAAAAAAAAAAAAACAAACCAGAATCATCTCTGATATTTCAGACACTAAAATCCCCCGGCATTTTGTATTATCATTACTTAAAGAACTAAAGACACTAATGGCTACCAAAGATGAAGCACAGATATTTCAGTATGGTGGRTCTGCATTATGTTATTCTTAACTTTTTCTCTCTTTTAGTTTCTAAAAAAGCTGCTGCATCCATCCACTGTACTGGAAAATTCAGTGGCATGAATGGTTCTAAATTTAGGATGCAGGACACTGCAGCTGCGATAACATTTCGGAAGTGGAAGGCATAGTGGGTACACGACATATTTAGATAAGAGAACTATTTTTAGTCAAAATGAAGCTCAGTTTTGGCTACTTTAACAAGTGCACTAATTTGGCTAATCAGTTCAGATAGACTTTATTCCASCTCCCATTCTCACCTACAAGGTACTGCACACTGTGACCCTTTCTCCCCGTTYGTGTTTTAAAAAATTAAAGGTAAAGCAGGAGAAAAGTAATCATAAACTTGTCACATTGCATTTCTACTACCCCTCCCTGAGCATCCAGTGGCAGATATTTGGAGATAGGCCAGCGACCTGTCTAGACCACTCTACTGTGATGTAGTACAGCCATGCTCTCCCACAATTTTCTCCTCTCAACCAACTGCTTTTGTTGGACTCTTCCAAATGGAACAAATTATCTACTGATCCATTTCTGCTAAGTTCAGCATTTTATTGCACCAAGAGAGAGTGCAGTCTACTATCTCTCTTCCACTTACTTCAAGCTTAAAATGTTGCTCCATGACTGGATCATTTTTTATCTCTTTTTTTTTTTTTTAACCCCTAGCAACTTCTCCCCATTTACATCCTTTTCTCCTTTAAACACATCTTGTCTTCAGAGTAATCCAWCCTGCTTTCTTAAGCCTGAGCCTGGCTTCTGTAGGATCTCATTTTGACACATACTTGCCATGTCATTTTTAGATAGCAAGYTCTCTATCACATGTAAACAGGTCATTGACAGCCACACAGTAAAGTGGCAGTCTTAAAATCAGAGTCCAGGCTTTCAAGTCAGAAACTATTAGGAGCATACTTTAAAAAAATTAGTATTGACTTTTATTGATAGAAAAATGTTTTTAATGCATTTCAGTGAAAATCAGTAATTTGATCAAGACTGAATGCAGTTATTTTTTGTAATATTGAGACAGATTTTCATTGACATACAAATTAAGGTTAATTACTTCTAAACTAATTCATACCAATTTCTTAAAATAAAAGTTTTTTTTTTTCTTTTTTGAGGAGAAATTGGCAGTCATACACTTCAAAGACTGTTGCAGCTCTGGTCTCCAACTAGGAAAATGTAGGTGCAGAGAAACTACTAAGCACAATTCTAATTGTTCCATAAAACTGGGATTTAGAAATCTGCAGTAGAGCAGTAGATTTGTGCTTTTCCAAAAGCACAGAGCTCAGCAGACTGGGTTATGTGTTTAAAAATGAAGCAAAGTCTGGGTGCTAGCGAGCCTGACCCAGCATAAAATAACCMCAGAGAATTCCCAGTCTGTGGCTCCACAGAGCTTGGAGTCAGCTCTGAAAATCACAGAATGGCCTGGGTTGGAAGGGACCTTAAAGATCATCTCATTCCAGCCCTACTACCASGAGCAGGGACATCTCCCACTATCTCAGCTGCTCAGAGCCCCATCTACCCTGTCCTTGAACACTGCCAGGGATGGGGCACCCACAGCTCCTCTGGGCAGCCTGTTCCAGTGCTTCACCATCCTCACAGTAAGAATTTTTTCCTAACATATAATTTAAACCTTCAAACCTTTCAATTTGAAGCCATTTCCCCTTGACCTGTCACCATATGCCCTTGTCAATAGTCCCTCTCCATCTTTCCTGTGGGCTCCCTTCAGGTCCTGGAAGCCACAATTAGACCACCACAGACAAATATTCACACATCACCAGATTACACTTCCAGGGAAATCARCTAAACAGCGCTGTTTTCAATGGAGTTACACTAGGAAAAAAGGGAAAAAAACATATTTAGTTTATCAGCAGCATGATGAAATTTTCAACTCCTTGAAATTTTCCAAAGAGTCCACAGTCATATCAGTGATGCCTTTAAGAAATTCAAATCTCTATAGCAGAAATTAGGCCCCATTCATTATTTTTATCCCTTAATCCTGCTGAGCTCCCAGAAGATTTGCTGTACTGCATCTGAATTTCTCTCGCAGTACTTGAGTGCACATTTTGATGGAAGAATTCCACTACCCGAGGCAGACTCTCCCAGCTTATCACACCAACACTGCTCTCTTGTGGCGGACACTYAAAGGGAATTATTGATCCAAACTCTGCACACAATTTGGTTTACACAATCCAGCGGACAAAGGGTATTTACAAAGCAACCCCTACCAATAAAAATAGATGCTCACACTTTTGAGAGATAAAACAGACAAAAACCAACAGCGGATCATTACATTTGTCTTATTGGATATGAAATATTCAGTGTTCATCCTCATGGCTCTATCACTGACAAGACTTTGCACAGAGAGCGCTGCTTTTGCAATTCTCTTTTCAAACCTGTTCTGCTGAGATACATCTATCAGACCAACCCTTACAACCACTCTGTGCATTTTTAAATATCTTTCAGAAATTCAAATCCACTCCTCAACATGAAACACATTGTTTTTCTATCAACTCTCACAGTTACCCAATGATTTGAATTCACGATTTATAAAAAAAAAATTACTGTTTCCCAGGCATGCTTCATATCAGCAGGACAGGGAAGATAATGAACTGCTAAATKAATTCATTTTCCTGATTTGAAGAGTGTGATGAGGACACAAATTCAATGAGCAGGAGGCCAAGCATCTGGAAATTTGCCTACAAATGGGACAGGGAAACCCAGACCACAGTTCAGTTAGACARCGAAAGTGCCTAAATCATCCACAGYTTAAATGGACTTTTTTCTTCTTCGTGGCTCTGAAACTACCACTGATGCCCTACTGGAGCAATTCTTCCAACATCAACCATCAGATTTGCTACTTTGTTATTATTTGCAGATTTAAAACACAAACAAAACAAAACAAACAAACAAAAAAAAGTTGTTTTTCTTCACCATGGTGGGAAAGACTAATTTGTGTGTAGCACGGACACCAGCCATCAAAAAGGCAAATCCCCCTTGGAGAGGCATGCAGCAGCACACAAGTCTGCCCCTCACAGTGACACAGGGGTAAACAAAAGACACTCATTTAAAACAGAGTCATAGCATTACTGACACTTTGGCACAACAGGCTCGTGGTATTAAAAAGAATCTATAATAACCAGAAYCAGAATTAAGACAAATATGGAAAAAAGCTTTGGCTACACATACATACCCCCAGTGTGATAACTCACTGGAGCGTTACTGGGCTGATTTTTAATGCAACTCAACACATTCAGTCAGGTACTGACCAGAGCTGAGTAGGTGGGATCACAAGTGGAAGCAGGGGTGGATTTTTACCAAGTAGGAGCTTGCCCTTCTTCTCCTTTGCCTTTTCCTTCCTTGAAGCACAATTTGACTTGCAGAGCTCAAAGCTGGTTCATGTTTGCTAGCAGAAACCAGGGACCTCTACAAGCCAATCTCCCATTGTGGCCAGCAGGTCAGCCCAGCCCCAAACACGGGTCTGCTCTTCCAACTCCCACACCCTTTACCTTTTATTGGATCCCCCTATCCATGGGGAGGATTTGCATAATGCTGCACCTTTTGCAAGCATTAATTGAGCAACTTCCCCAGGCAGCCCCCAGGAATCCAACCTTTCTGTCGACTCAGCTTTTCCAGARAGGTCGTGACAGTGATGCCAACACTTGTTTATCACTCCCTGCCACTGCTTCTGCTCTGTGTGAACACTGGACAAACACCCCTGYCAGTGCCAAGAACGGCAGCTGGAGMCCTCCCAGCTCCTGAGGGGGRCTGAAGATCCAGGGAAGCCACTGGCCAAACGCACCTGCAACCACCCCAAGGAAAGGCCAGCAGCACATCATTCCCCTGACGCTCCAGGAGGATGTCCCAGAGCCGAAGGACAACAAAGGWTTCTGTGGCTGAAAACCCTGCCCTGCTCCAGCACACACAGCTTTTTACACTGCAGAAAGATGCAAATCCTTCAAAAGGGTCCCAGGCTGAGGCTGGGTTTGCTTTGCCAGTGACAACCCACCGTATGACAGAACACAGGCGGCCGGTGTTCCGCTCAATTGTCATGTTTTGATTGCATCTGTCACACACTGGGAGATCTTCAGGTTGAGGGATGTGATGAGCTTTTCGTTTTCCTTTCTTCCAGCTTCGCACTGTGTGCCTCTGCAGGAATGAACTTGTCAACCCAGATGCAAAATGAATGAATGGCTTTTAATCACTTTGATAATGTTAACGTTATTGCTTTGACAGAATAGCAGCAGATACAGTTTGCTGATTCAGCCACTTGTGTAACGATCTAATGGGCTTTTCTGGCTAATGCCATGCTCTAAAAATATACACTGGACTAATAGATGAGCCTCTGCTATACTGAAAAACAGGCTCATTAAGACAATTCCTCTGAAAAGTGGCATTTTTATGACAAGATACTGAAGCATTTAATTACCCTCTATCCTGACAGAGCTGAAAGAAATTAATTAAAGAGAAAAAAAACCCCTTTGCAGCAATGTAGCAGATCTTGAGGTAGAAAAAGATGCCAACAGTCTATAGTGTAAAGGGAAATCTGAGAAGTGTGAGGCTGTTTCCCCAAAGGAAGCAGACTGCTGATAGGCCACCGATTGCCCTTCGTTTACACCGAACAGACCGCCAGGTTTTGAGAGGGGGSTTTTCATTACAGCACAGTTCATGTTCCCTGCTCTGCCCCACACCAGGAGAACATTGGCTGCTGCTAAAGGACAGTGAAGTCGGAGGTTTGGGGAGGCAGGAGAGGTATTTGAGGTAAGGGACCTGTTTTCACTGCAGAGTTAGCCTGGATTATCCATCCTTAAGMTCATTCCCTGCTCTCCAAGAGTACGTAAGGAGAGCCAGAAGCCGTGTCCAGACTGCAGCGAGCACACGGCTCTGGCCCGGTGCTTTCAGCAGCGCTGGCACACGGATTGTTGTGCCGGGAAGCAGCCCTGGGTGACTCCGGGGGCAGCCCTGGGCCAGCTGCCTTGGCACGACCCGGTGACAGCGCTGGAGCACCACACAGATGGCATTAGCTCAGCGCTGTCGCTGGCCCTGCCATCAAACACGAAAACAAACCTTACGCAACCCCGGTCGCTTTTGGGGCGGAGATCTGCGGTGCCTTTGCTCCATTTCCTGACAGAGATGTTTCTGCAGAAGCATGGGAAAACAGATCAGAGAAAAGACTTCAAATTATTATTTTTGAATCAACCAAAAAAAAAAAAACCCTACATGTTTTATGACTTTTTTCTCCTTCTTAAACTTTATCATCTCTCACTGCAGCTCACCATCCTGCTGCAGCAGCACCCTTGTTGACACCCAGAGAAGGGTGCAGGGGTAGGAAGAGGGGCTTGAGAAGGAGACTGCTAAATCCAGCTTAAGCAGGGCTGGTGTCACATGAGAAATCCACAGCCTGTGCAGCCTCAAGGCACGTTTCCTCACAAAGAGTTAACACTTAATCAGGATAAAGACTTTTGCATGTGAGTGCAGGCTAAGTCAGGAGCCTGCCTGGGCTTCTCAGTGGTGCAGGGGTGACCGTGAGCAGAAATCCTGTGAAAAACAGCTTTACTAGGCACTGAGAACTCATCAACTGYTCAGTGCAACATCCTTTAGGTCTTGCCTTTACAGCGAGTTGCAGATTTAAAAGAATCATGGGCACAGCCACACACACCTGTTCTTTTCAATACTTCAGAGAATTATCGTTGTTTTAAATATCATGGTCCYGGTCCCACTTAACAAAAAGAAGCAGCTGTTCAAACAATGTATAGTGGCAAGTGCTAATACTTTGAGGAAACATATACAAAATGTTCAGCACATCCCTTCCCTCCATCACGGAGGATAGGAGAAGGACTGAAAACAGCTGAGTGGGCATAAAGAGCTCACAAATGCCTTATTAATAAGTGTGTTGGATCTAATGATCTGTGAAACTGAAATGAGATTATTTGGATTATCTCATTAAACAAGAATAATAGCAATAGTAACCGGGTAGTAATTAAGAGTGGGCCAATCCAAGGACAAACTAAATAATTACCCCAAAAGACTCTTAATTAACACTCTGCATGTTGCATGTCTATACTTCTACACCCAGAATTTATGAAGAAACGAAAACAAAAGCTGACCAAACTGTCTGGTTTTAACAACCAGAAAGGAAGCCACTGGCTACCCACACCTGAGTGGAGCATTCAGCCTGAAAATTAAACAAAGACTAAGTGGTGCTATTTGGGCAGAGCCAGCCCTGAGGAAGCAAAAACATGTAGCCAAAATGTTAAACTGTTTTCAAAGCCTCAGCAATTAGCAGCCAGCTCCAGGCAAATCTGCAAGGCAGCGGAACAGGAACAATCCATAATCTCAGCCTTTCTCAAGCTTTAACCACCAGCCATCGAAACCTCCCGATGAAAGCACAGATACTCCTCAAAGCTTGGGAGCAATTCCTCAAGGGTTCGATGCATAATTTAAGTGAAACAACACATGAGTTTTACCTTTTAGACATTATTTATATGTAAGTATTAGAAGCTCTTTGGCTCAGGCCAAAGAACAGGACACCTCTGCAGGCTCACAGGGATGGATGGGGCATGAGGGATTAAACATGACAGAAKCAGCCTGAGTGGCATTAGGTCAAAAGGACCCTGGAATTGAAGGCTGAAGTAATTACTGTTATGCAAAACCTACTGCTCCCCTGCCTTCCCTGAGTACTCCTTATTGACAGGAAAAGCAGATAATATAATCTACAGAGCAGCACTGAAAGGCTTTCCCAAGGGATTGGATAAATTAATCTAAAAAGTGAAGACAAACTGCTCTGAGGCCTTGACACACAGCCCTGTCCTCTCATGACTTTCCTAAAGCAGCACGATCGGGCTTCACTTAATGCCCCAGAGTTATGGAGGCCACAGCRCAGCCCAAACACACACCAGGGACTGCATTTACCACAGGAGCTTAAAATGTTCTACATTCTACTACAAAAGGAACTAAAAAAACAAAGCATTTATCTCCCTTTATGACTTCACTTCCACACACTGAATTATTAACATGAGCAAAGAAAGAAAAAATAAAAGGGTAATTGAAGAAAGGTACCCCGAAGAAAGGTCTCTTTGTTACTGGAGTTATTGAATCAAGAACAATAACTGCACCCCTACCTGATACGCTCATCATTCTCCATAGAGAATAGTGCAATTTGAATCTTGCTTTTGTAGCAAATTTGAACTGTAAAAGAACGATAGGGGGTTTTTAATTAATTAAAAAATGACAATGGCTTACAGACATTTGAAAGATAAAGGGAAAAAAAATGCAAAGCCAATGACTGCTCAATTACCCTCAAGGGTAAAGAGGCAGACTACCTCAGATACATGAAAAGCACTCAGAGTCATTCAAGACTGAGGGAAGAAACATTTGAACAATAATTTAAAGAGGAAAAGCTACTCTACTAAAAAGTTTGGGGTCCCTCTGAGAGGAACTACCACTCTGCCACACATAAAACTAATTATCCTAATTTTCTGTTTCGCTTGCCCCTTACTGGGCTGTGGCAGGGCAGGCCAGGGCAATGTCTCTGTGCCAAAGCTCCTCTCTCCTGGCTTTTCCCCTTTTTATCACAGACCTATGTGGGTCATGGAACAGGGAGGCGAAGAAGGCTTTGGTGGCAGCAGCCTCCTGCTGCCGGCACCACAAAAACTCATCTCACTCAGATTTGCTGGGTCGGTGACACCAGCCAGGCGCAGAGGGAAAGCTGCTCGAGTGCCAAAGCTCCAGTGAGCTGTGTGACCCACACACCCACTCRCTGCTGTGCTGCCTTGAGCCAGCTGCCAGGCAGGGCTGAAGCAAAGAGCATTGAGCAGGGAGATGTGAGCTCAGAGCCATCCTCTCCTGCCTCCCCTGCAGCCCTGCAGGCTGACCTGCAATTGCAGTTCCAGGCTGGATCGCAATGTCAGCAGCACCGGGCTGCAACACCAGTGCTGCTCAAAGGGTAAACTGCACCCTACACAGCTCCTGAGAGAACTTCTGGGTCCCCTTCCCTGCAGGGCGGCAAACAGCCATGCCAAAGATGCCAGGGGCAGGAGATGGGAAGAGGATCAAGCAACAGAAAACAGCCCCACACCTGATGAATAGGGAACACATCAAAGTGCACTGTCACAGTCACTGTTCTTCATGAGACCTTCACCGCCAGGCAAGCTGAACCCTAATCTTCACCCCCAGGCAAGCTGAACCCTAATCTTCACCCCCAGGCAAGCTGAACAGGCATGAGGCTTGGCACCTTCTCCAGCCATGGGACAGGGGGATCTTTAGCACATCACCAGGATGCACTGGCTGGGGGGAAAGTGATGGAAGAGACAGCACTCAGACTATGCCAGCTTCTTCTAAGTGGCACAGATCAGAGAAAGTTACAAATAACACACGCCAGGACTGCAGGCATTTGAACGTATTCCCTGATGAGTTCCTGTGCTTTAATAAGTGCAGGAGTACATGAGGACTAGGGAGCAGGGAAAAAAAGGCCACTGCTTGAAATACCCAGCACAATCTGACCCACGGTCTATTATGGGTATTGTGGCCATAAAAACATGGAGTGATGCCACTGCAGTAGATTTCCAGGACAACCACAGCTAAACACTTCTTCACAGCATCCCTATCTTCCCATGAAAAATACACAACAAGGGGGAACTTCCTATTATCTCCCAGTTCACAGGAGAGGAAATATTGAAACTAAAAATACACTGATGATGAGCCCTTTTACACATATTGTATGCTTGTACCTGCTCTGTAGTCTGATGCTAATGCAGCTTTCTTTTACTTCTAACACCTTCTTAACACAAATGTTTGAGGATTAGAAGTCAGGGTGGTTGGAGGAATGCTTATTATTCAGGGTATTTTCCCTAATAAAAGTTCTGCATTTTAACACCAGCATTTTAACTGACACACAACATATTCTAGTCTTTTTTTTTAAGCAAAAATTCTTGCGAATTTCCATGAGCCCAGGGAGAGGGAGCTTCGTGCAATCCACAAAGTGTCCCTTGTGCAAGTTCCCATGCAGGAACTGCTGAACCAAATCCAGTAATATGTCTGTGGAAACACTCCTCTAAATCAGTACTTCAGCACATCTGTGTTGGTGTTGACTCTTGCAGGACCCAACTCTGCAGCTTTCCAAACGTGCAGCTCAGTTCCTTGTGCTTCCTGAGCCATTGCAAAAACATCATCAACATGCCCAATAGATTGTTGTTGTCCCATACAGAGTTGTTGTGCCCAATACTGCTGGGTAAGGCTCAGGTTCACCAACCCAAACACCATTTCACTTGACCTTCACTACAGAGTAAAGGATGGGGCAGAGCCCTCCAGTTTATCCCGGCTGTCGGTGGCACATTGGAGCAGGAAACACGAGCTTGTACAGGACAGTGGAAGGCACAATCCCAACCTAAACTGCAAGCTACATAAACAGTCCTAAATGCTGCATGCCCTGGGATTATCCATCAATGCGAGGAACTGCAGCCAAAGCCTGTGTTTTGTTAGACCCTATCTATCATCRGTATCTGCTGTGTGACATTTCCGATTGCAGGTGCTTTCAGAGGAGCTTTGCAATTTTGTTGGGCAGACAAATCTAATTGCTGTTTAATACCAAACAACACTGCAGCAGGACATGATTGCTTTGCTTAAATAACATTGTTCAATTAAACTGCTCAGATTTAACCCTACTAGTTGGATCTTTGAATCAGAAGCAAGGCTGACAGAAATCATTCCATGAAACAGAATTTCTTACTTGACTGATTTCCAGTTCTCAGAGTTTATTGAACAGCTGMAGAAGGTACTGATCATTGCTAAAAAGGGGACACACAGTTTCCAGAGATCACTGAAACACAGGCTTTACCTATGCTTTAAGAAAAATCCTGTTTATTTGGCAGCCCTAGAATTTGTGAGTGAAGAAGTTTCAAAACCGAGAAGTGACAGTGTCTCAACTGTACAACAGGGCCAAACTCCTTAATTTTCGTGCTTTTTAAATCCTCCTTTCTTGCRTCCAAAGTTGCCATCCACAGAAAGACAAGCTGASAGCAGGAGACCAGATCATGWTTGCTCTGACAGGAACRCTGAGTTATGTGCCCCACAAGAGCACARTCAGGTAGACAAATCTCACAAAGATGGTTTCCCTGGTGCTCTTTTAAGGAAGGAAGGTCCACCCCACTCCCCACTCTGGGCAGGAGGAAGTTGGGGAATTCTTCCCTCTGCTCTAGACCATGTACACGCATCAGAGCAAAAAGAAATTATTGTTAGTGCCCACTGCTGGCCACCGAGAGTCACACTGGAATCCTGTGCCAGGAGTCGGGGCCATGCTCTGTGTCCCCAAAAACCACCCTGAGCTGCCCCATGCTCAGCTCTGCACCACTCCCCACACAGGCCATTTACATACAAACATCCAGCTCTGTTTAAAGTRCAACTATCACAGGTTTACAGGCAGGACAGGAGACTGGGATCCAGGACCTCAGAGCTGGTGCCAAGATTTCCTACTGCCCCAAGCWAAYGCTTTYACTGCTTTATGCCTCTGTCACCCCRCAAAGCTGGGAATAYCTACTCTGTTTTTGCACTAACCACTGAATTAATGGGTCAAAACTACCACATAAGAGCAGGACAACAGTGAAATTGTGTTTCTGCAGCATCACATTTGCAACATTCACATTTAGAGAATTACAGAAATAAACAACTCTCCAGAAACTGATCCTTCCCAGGTCATTACACCAGACTCACAAAGAATTTGGGACGACTCAAACACTCACCTTCTTGCACCTTACAGGAATGTTATTAGTTAGTAAAGGCTCTATTTGTTAATCATACATGGTTTTGAATGAGACTACCTAAATACTGGTTTAAAATATTRTTGTATTGCTTGTCAGACATAGTACTGGAGATAACAAAATATTAAACCAAARTAGAATCCAGACCCAAATCTACTGCTGAAGAAAGTTATCAGGAAAGTTACCTAAGTGACGTTTCAGGAGATATCTATAGCATGAGTTTGAAGTGTAAATTAAATACAATACCTAATACAATAGATAGACATTGTTCCATCAGCAGTTTCTGAAAATGTATCAATTTAGAGTCCTAGTTTTGCCAAGGCCAGCAGAGCTGAGCAAGATGGAATGGGCTTTACTTAAAAAAAAAAAAA
>NW_026623338.1:1463279-1524413 GCF_030028575.1 Malurus melanocephalus | reverse complement strand
AAAAAAAAAAAAAAAACTAATGAGGAAACAATTTCTTTTATAGCCTGTATTTCACAACAGCTTTCAATATGGCTCTGTGTCCACTAACATATATTGTACTGAAAGATGTTTCCATCCTCTGTCTTGCAAATCTCAAATGCCTTCACCATCATAACTGGTCTTCTGAGATTCGGATCCTTCCCAAATTCATTTAACCTGATTAATTTTTAATGGCTGTCACTGGCTTCTTTGCCCAGTCAACAGCTTCTACAGTTCAAAACAGCAGCCAGCCTCTTCCCACTCSGGCATAACACAGGGCTCAGGATCTACGGAAATTATTCATCTGCATCAGAAAGAACTTGAAGGAGCTGTAAAAGAGATTGATCCCTGACAGCTGCACTAAACTTGAAAGCCCCTTCCTAGGCTCTGAAGAAGGAGAATTCTGACCTGAAAAGGGGTCTTGAGTGAGCAGCCTCAAAGGGAATAAAATATCAGCCTGTAAAACCAGCAGTCACTAGAAAACTCAGGTGATCTTTTAATGTAGGTACACCTCCAGCCTCAGGCACAGCCAACATAATTACTCACCACCCAGCATCAGGCTCAGGGCCTGAGCCAACAGGCTGTGCTGCACTGAGTGAGCCTCCAGAACGTGGCTGCCAGTCCTTCTGGTGTCACCAGCCCTGCAGGACAATGTACAATGCCTAGGTTATCCTCACATGCAATTCCTATTGCCGTGCCATTAACATTATCCTTTCATATTGATTCAGCTCCAGCTCCGGCTGCATCTGTGCTGGGAAACACCTCCAATAAATCCTGTGATGAGGAGAAAGCACTCACGCTAATCAGCAGCACGATTCATTATAARGTTTATAGATTTCTGACCAGAGGTAAAATTTCTGCTGAAAGCAGGAGAGGGGGAGAGAAAAAGAGGGAAGCCTTCATTTATCCAACTGCAACTATGTCCAGAAATTCTTTGGAGCGAGAAAAGGACATTCACGGACATACCATCAGCGCAGCAAACACTGTGGAAGCATTTCCTGCTGCCAAGATATGTGCTGGCGAAGGAGGGAGGTTACCAGGGCACAGCCACCCATTGTCATGCAAATGCRCCGAGTTATTGAAGGGACTTCCCAGCAACAGCCGCATTTTTTCACGAGTTTGATCCCAGCATTGAAAGGGGAACAAAACAACCGCATGAACGTGAAGCAGCATTAGCCTAAGCCAGAATCACCAGCTATCGCAGAGCCCGGCCAGGACCGAACCTGCCTGTGGTGAATTCCATRGGCTCTACTGCTCTTTATTTGAACGGGAACGGGGAAAGAAACCAGCCCTGGAGAAACACGTGAGGTGCTTTTTAACGACATTGTTTTCCATGGTCTGTAAGTGACACTGAAAACAGTGGAAGAAAGTGACACACAGCCATCGCTCAGGAAAAACCAGGGTGCACGTTTCAATCACTTTTTGCTGTTTGGTGTTAACTTGCAATGATTTTGAGCTGAAAATGAAAAAGCTCAGTGGCAGAAAATGCAACTGGAAACAAGCTGTTTTTCAAAAAAAACAAAGCAGCACATACTTCCAGTTCTACCTTTATAAATCYAAATAATTTCTTGCCTTTTCTGATTGGCATTACTGTAGCTTGGCTTACTTTTTTTGCCCTTTTTCAGCCAAAGAAATGCATGGTTTCCAGCAGTGGCAATGACTTAACAGCAGAAGAACTGGTGTTTAAGTTTCCTTAGGTGAAATAAATAACTGAAGGTTTTCTTGTTTGGTTTTTTGTTTTTTTTTTGTTTTTTTTTTTTTTCACAGAGGTACCTGTAGAACAGGAACTGCTGGTCAGAAAAAAATCAGAGGTAAAAGATGGTTTATCTGCCTCCACAACAAAACCAGTCACAGACCATCAGGCCCTTCAAAATAAGCAGATATTTAGCACTAAGAGAGTCCTCTGGCCAAGACTAAATCAAAGCTTTCCCTCAAATCCCTGTCAAGGTTAATCCTTTTCATACTTAACAGTCACCTTTCAAATGCTTTCCTAGAAACTGCACATGGCATCTATTGATTTAATCAAAGACCTTTCTGAACTTACCATTCCAGGCTGAAGTGCAGAAGTGAAGAAAACATGAAGATGTGTTCCTACATTTGAGCGCTGCCCTAGCTGACCCACATCAGGGTGGGCTAAACTCAYGTTACCTAAAGGAAAGGAAGAAAATTGGCTCGACTGATTTGCAWAAAAAGGGTAAATGCCCTAACAAAAACTTGGGCACATATCCAGAGGTGTCAGGGCAAACAGTGCACAGAAACTGGGGGGAGCACAGGCGGAAGGCCCAAGAAAGGCAAAAGAGGGAAGCCCTTCATACTCCCAAGAAAAAACATGGATTAGAAAGAGAAGTGTGGAATTACAAAAATTAATTATTAAAAAAAAATCAACTTTTCTAATCCATGAAAAAATGCRTTAGAAAAACCTGTGGGAAAGAATACCTAGAACCTGAAAGATGCCCATACGCCATCTCCCTGTGCCATATCCGTTGGAAAACTCAACTCTTTAGACCTAAGGAAAACATTTCTCTCCCTACCACCCTCAGCAATCCAGCAGTGACTGCAAGAATCATCATTCTYCTTAAAATGCTTGGACAAACCTTCCCAGGGAATGGCAGACAGCCCTGAGGCTCTGCCAGAACAAAGGGTGCCTGAGCAGCCAGCCTCAAACCCAGCTGGTGATGAGCCAAGGGGGAGAAAGCTCTGCCAGGCACCCCAGAGCTCTGGAGAAGGACGGGCCATGAGAGATGGAAGTGGGGGAGGCTGAGAGCTCCTTTCTGACATGTGCCCTTGTACAATGCAAGAAAAAACTCACACTGGAGGAGGGAAAATATAAAATAATCACCTTTGAGATTTGCACCTGCTGGAAGAGCAGAAAGTGCCTCAGGAGGAAAAGGCAATGCTGGAAAATTGGAAAAGGCTGTGGGGAATGAAGCAAAACCAGCATCTTCTGAAGGCAAAATCAACACAAAGAAGCCATAAAGAGATGTGACAATGACAGGAGAAAGCAAAAGCACAGCAGGGCCTAAAGCTTGAGAACACCCATAGTGCTTAGGGAGAGGGAAATTAGAGCGATGCCTGAAGATAACCATGAGCCAGGGATAGCTTGTGCTAGCCCCTAAAAATTTAATTTTGATCCACTGTGTGCACATCTGGATTTTTCCCTATTATCACAGMTCTCCAGACAAGGGAAGTCACAGCACCTTTACACGGAGCAGAAGAAAAACTCCACTAACTCTTCTGGGCAGCTGGATCACCACTCCTGGGCTGCTCGGGGCAGTCCTRGTGCTCAGAACATGGCAGGAAACTTAGCAGACTGAAATCTTAACAGAACCTGAGAGAGGTTCACTTTCACCCAGGCACAAATGATGAACTGACCTGGCCCTTCCAAGTGACCACATCCCCCTGGAATGTTCCCACAGCAGCTGCTGAGCAGACAGCCCTGGGGTTGCCCTGGGGCAAACAAGTTTGACTCCTGGTCTGCCTGTTCTGGTAGCCCAAGTGGTGAGGGACAGACAATCCCYGRGCTGCAACAAGAKCAGCGTGGGCAGCAGGTCAAGGCAGGAKATTCTGCCCTCTGCTCTGCTCCYRTGAGACCTCACCTGGAGCATTGTATCCAGCTCCAGGGTYTCCAACATGAAAARGATGTGSAACTAYYGGAGCAAATCCAGAGGAGGGCCATGAAGATGGTAAAGAGGACTGGAGCACCTCCCCYGTGCAGAAACTATGGGAGGGTTGGGGTTTTCCAGTCTGGAGAAGAGGCTGTGTGCAAACCTCATAGCAGCTTTCCCGTATCCGAAGGGGGCCTACAGGGAAGCTGGAGARGGATACTTTGTCAGGAGTTGTAGTGATAGGACAAGGAGTAATGGGTTCAAACCCAGGGGGGAAGTTTAGGTTTGGTATCAGGAACAAATCCTTTGCTGTGAGGGTGGTGAGGCACCAGAACAGGTTGCCCAGAGAGGTTTTGGCTGCCCCATCCTTGGAAATGTTCAAGGACAGGTTGGATGGGGCTCCAYTGCAGAGGGCTGGAACTGATGAATTTTAATTTTTCAATACAGGCCATTCTGGTTTTACAATTAATCCTACTGAGGACAAGTTAGCCAAACTAGCCTGTATGATTTAAAGGAAATACAGAATCTTYAGCAACACAAGCAGTAGAACTCTGCATAACTGCACAATTGCAGTACCATTACCATTCCTCAACAACAGATAAGGCGCTCCTCTTTTTCCATCCCCWGAACATCTTCATGGATCTAATCTTTCTGCAAGACCAGGACATGTTTCTATTTCTGGCAGTGATTTCATTCCGGGGAGTAATTCACGTGGTGACACTCCTCTCCTACACCCCTGTGGGCAGACCCCATCACTGTAACAACCCCTGCCCTTCCCTTTGCTCCCGCAAGAACAGCACTTTTCCACCCCTTTGGATGGGTGAAATCCCACTGCAAGCACAGCACTCCCTGCTCTCAGCCCCTCCAGCAAACCAGCTTTAGCAGAGTGTGAAATGTGTTCAGACCGATAGCCGCAGTGCWSGAAATRAGCTCCAGCAAGTTCCCAAAGCTCYYGAACAGCYGGCACCTCCGAAATCGCTCCCCAGCTAGGAGCCGGTCCCGACCCTGACCCGCAGCTGGCGCTGCTCGCCACAGGGAGCTGGCACCACTCCCGGCTCCAAGCGCCACCGCCCGGTGGCTTTCCCTATTGACACACAGGCATTGGGAACACGGAGCAGGGAAAGTGATCCCGGGCGTTTCTGAGAGAAGCTGGCATATTAAGGTGTACCTGAGTTCAACTGGAATGCCGCACCTCTCTTTTAAAACTCTTAATCACATTAGTATATTTAGCTTCCCAATTTGCCAGAGGAATCCCGTTTTTCTGTGAAATCCAGATGCCACCAGTTACRACCCGGAAAGAAGCCACTTCACTGCAAAAACAGCATGGCTTAGATGGATTTACTTATGATAATCAAAGTAACACACCCTGACTTAGAAGCAAGTCACAACTCAGACTAACTCTACTACAATTTCCTACTTGAAAAGAAGAAAGCTGTCAGTCTATTTCTCCAGCAGAAAGGTGACCCTTCCGGCTGAGCTATTAGAAACCTGGAGGCACAAGCTTGGCAACAGTGACTATGCAATACCTCTRGTCCTTTGCATTTAGAGAAAACTACTCCAGTAGACACATCTGAGAAGAGCTAAACCGCTGTCTGTACCTACTCAAATTTCAAAKATGATCCTTAAAATTATTTACAAACAGCAAGTTACTGTCAGGAAGTAGCTGAGGTCTCAGGCTTTCTGACACCTCCCCATGACATGCAAAGAATTAACCTCTCCAATTATGTTACCCTAATCCCTCATCCCTGCATAATCCCTTCTGTAATTTCTGAATTTCCCAATCTTCCTTCCTGTCACTGCTTTCTCCCCCCASTCTTCTGCAGGACACCAGAGGCACATCTCCACGTGAATAAAAMCCATTTGCAGTGAATGAATAGGTCACTGCACTAAATTGAGGCTCTCAGATCATAAAAAAACCAAAGTTTAAGCACAGACACCAACTGTCCAGCTGGTCTAGCACTGCAACAACCACAACCCAGTTTTGACACGGCAGGATGCAATATGGAAACCATGGCCACATGCTTCTCCACATGGAAATATTCCTATTTACATGCATCTTCCTGAAACCAGCAGAAGCTTCTAACACACCACCACTTAGAGACAACACAAAGTCAGGTAACGAAAATTTATTCTTTCAGGAAGTCACAGCCAGCTCTTATGCGACCAGGGCAGAAGCTGTCGATGATTCACTAAAATGAAAGAAAAGAGATAAAACAGAGAAATATTTATTGCAGAAGCAGTTTTTCAAATTTCTTGTCGAAAACAAAGCTTCAGTTACAAGTTTTAACTGCTAGTCCTGAGCTAAATCATGGCTTAGAAAGTTTTATGGTCTAAGACTTCAGTTGCATTATTACAACACAAATCCTAGGCTAACAGTACAAAATCACATTATTTCAAAACCTGACTAGCTGCACTTGAGTCTCCTCAGAGAAACAAGGCTAACCCTAACATCTATGGAAATCCTACGGTGATTAATTTTCCTAGAGAAAAACTACAATTATGTCCCTATTTGCCATTTCTTAGTACATTTTGAAAGTAATGTGAACTRTAAAGGTATCAAGAGCACAGTTTAAAGGGTTATAAAAATTGCCTAGTAGTGATTTCATTTGTTGGGACYATCATTTTTATCCAAAACTTCTTAAACRTCTTTTTATCCAGCAGTGTTTCATTAATTTAACAGTTGGTTATTTATGAAAATACCTGTTCTCTGCTGCCTGGGTTACTTACAAACCTATCACAGTGCACTCTTCACCCTCTGAAAAACAGCCCCAGCACAGTTTACAAGAGGAATGCAGGAGAAGACTTACTACTTCCAGTTGGGTGGCAGCACTCTCTTGGTTTTGTAGTAGCGAGCCAACCTATGGATCCTGCTCTCAATCAGAATCAGGCGGAACTTGGCATCTTTATCCTTGAAAACAAAGTTACAAAATTACATTACAACCAAGCACTACTTGGACCTCTCCATCCAGAATTCAGAAGAGTTTCAGTAAAACAAGTAACACACAGCTACTGCTAAAAACTTCTCATTTCCATTACCAAAGCTTCAGTAGTCAGAACAGGACCAGAAATACACGGCTTAAACAGTGCCTTTAAAATCCTTCACACAGAGAAAAAAAACACTGATCAAAATGTCTCCCCAGCCCTCAAAGGTGGGTTAACASCACACAAAGAGCTTTTGCTTTGTCAAGCTGTACATGAACTACTGTGCAATTTAAAAACACAGACACTGAATTATCTGATTAAGTGAGCACTCACCTTTCTGTTTCTCTCAAGATGCTTGCGAACAGCAACTGCTTTCTTGATCAAGTGATAAAGATCCTCTGGGAGGTCTGGGGCCAGTCCCTTTGATTTAAGGATTCTCAGAATCTTGTTGCCAGTTACAAATCGAACCTGGGCAACACCGTGAGAATCCCTCAGGATCACACCTGAAACAAACATTTATATCTTACACTGAAAAGCAAAAACATACACCAACAAATCTTGTGAAACTGACCTTACAGTGACAAGCTATCAAAAAAAGGGTCTTCTCCAAGTTAAAATTTAAAAACCTTTATAGTGGCAACTGAAGAAAGGGTAGACAATGAGTGAACAAAACTTAGAGAAGCTCAAACGCTTTATCTGGTAACACYTAAGACAATGACCCCCCCAATCATGCTCAGGCAGGTAACACATGAGGTGCTACAACACTATTGGAAAACTTTCAACAGGATTCATTACAGCTACGTATTCAATCACTCTATAGATCACTCTAGAAGGATTATTGCTTTAAAGACTACAGTAATAAAAATTAATTTACACAGCATACATAGCTCCTGAGCATATAAAGCTGTGTCATGCAAACATTTCAGCTCTGGAAGGGTCCAAACCCTAGGATTAGTCCATGATGCAGCTGAGATGCCTGGCTCAGTAAACCCTAAGCATAGGGCTAAYGGTATTGGAAAATTTCCTCCAGAAACTAGGCACACCAGTATGTCAGTMTGTGTTCCCTGTAACAACTATTAGTGGCTACTCCTAAACACAGGATATAGGATTAAACAGATGCTTCAAGTTTTCCACTTGGGGAAAAAACCCCMAAACCAACCCACTACCTCACCAAGTATATTTTTTTTGCAAGAACAAGATACATCATGTCACAGTGTGGGACTTRCTGATCCTTTTGAGTCCCTTCCAGCTCAGGATATCATTTTAGCACTCTTAGTGGTATCCACAATGAACACAGGTGCACCAGAAATGCTGTTTTCTTAGCATGTTATTTAATATAGGTTGAAGGAACAATTACAGTATTACAGTCAGAAAATGAGGGTTTGTCCCCATTCAGGAGTGGTTCATAATCCTTACCAATCTGRGAGGGAGTCAGGCCCTTTTTAGCCAACTTGTAGATCTGTTCCTTTACATCATCAGAAGTAAGTTTCAGCCACTAAAGAAAATTAGAAACAAAAAAGCCAAACTGATTAACACTGCTTAATACAGAGGCACAGGCTAGCCACATGAAAACTTCTAATAAATGGTAGAAACAGATGCTTTGCAATGCTTGAAAAARTAGTCAAGAACTGAAATTGCACTTCTAAGGATACAGAAACTTTTTTACAGGTAAGAAATCTATACTGTCAGTGAAATGTGGTGGGGAAAGGCTGAGATAAAGATGAGCATCTCCAACTTAAAAACTCCATAAAGCCACCAAYCAACTGCTTTATCATTATTTCATTTTAACTGCTACACCGGAAGCACAAAATTACAGACAAAAAAACCCACTGCCATTGAGAAGGAATTCTTTACCCATGCCATTTGGCAAATACAAAACTGAGACCCATTTAGCCACCTCTCGGTAAAGTACCTACAGAGGGAAGTGAAAAATCTAARTACACTAATTCAAAAAATGAAACAAACCTACCAGGATAGGACTGTGCCTTTTCTATTAATTTTATGTTAAACAGTACTGATAAAGACACCACCTCCATGATTATTAATGGAGAGACAACACCAACAAGCTAGGTAATCCTGACTTTCCATGAGCTACAGAAGCTCCTAATTTTTCTTCCTCTTTTAGCACTGTCACAGTATGAAGCAGAAAAGCACTGCAAAAATAAACATGGAAATGCCCTAAAGATTACAATTTAAAACAGAATATWACTAAGCAAAAAACCACCACAGGATTTTATAAAACAAATATAGCATTTGACCATATTAATTATTACTGAACTATTTAAMTATCAGCAGCACTTCAAGCAGCTTCATATTATCTTACTTTAAATTTTATCTATTTAATTTCAGATTTTGTGCTTAATTTGAAATTCTCATTTCACTGTTTTTCAYGCTTTCCCACATGCATCGCAAATTGTTCTTTCTGCCAACAGATCCTCCAAAAAATAGATCCCTGACCAACAATTAGTTGTGTTTTGAAAGCAATCGCTTACTCCACATTAGCGAACTCCAACGTGAAGAAGCTAATTTAATCTCTAAGAATTATCAGCAAATAGATTTTAAGTAATTGAAAAAGCATTTAAATAAAAGGAGGAACATGTAACAAATAACAACGAGGAAAAGAGACTTATATGCAAAACGAACCATCTGGCCAGAACACTTGTTCCCTCAGTACCCTAAGGATCATCGCAGAACTACAGAATTGTTAGGGCTCGAAGGAACCTCTGGACATTATCTAATCTCCCCCCAAGACACGGCCAGCTAGAGCAATTACACAGGAGCGCATCTATGTGGGTTTTGAATGACTCCAGAGAGGGGGGCTCCACGATCTCCCTGGGTAGCCTGTTCCATCACATGTCAAGGAAGCATTTGGACAGGCCATAATTCGAAAACGATGACGTCAAATACTATAGCACTCATTTCCCTTCTCTCCGTGGGCACCCCTGAGCTGCGCTGTGGGTCTCGGAGCGTGCTCGGGGCGGGGAAGGTTCTGGGGAAGGTACTCACCGTGGGCACGCTGCGCCTGTAGGGCAAGGCCGACTGGGACAAGCCCTTTCTGCGGGAAGAATCACATCAGACACTCAGCGTGCGAGCGGAGGGACTCGGCCCCTCGGCCGCGGCCCGGGCCTTCCCCAACCCCGCCGCCATGTCCCCGCGGCCGGCCGCCTTCTCCGCCATCCCTACGCGCGCCGGAGCGCTCCCACACCATCCTTCCCACCCCCGCCCCAGCTGACGGCGCCCCACGACCCCCCTGAGCAGCCCCAGCCCGCCCCCCGAGGGCGGCCCCGGCCCGGCCTGGCTGCTCACCCCGGAGCGTGCATGCGACCCATGATGGCGGCCGGGCAGCGGAGAGAGAGAGGAGAGAGAGCGGCCGCTTCCGCCCGCTTCCGCAGGAAGAGGCGGCCCGCGCCCGGCCCCGCCCCCAGCGCGCCACAGCCAATCAGCGCCGCCGCGCGCTCCCGCAGCCGCCCCGCCCCCAGCGCGCCACAGCCAATCAGCGCCGCCACAGCCCCGCCGCGCGCTCCCGCAGCCGCCCCGCCCCCAGCGCGCCACAGCCAATCAGCGCAGCCACAGCGCCGCCGCGCGCTCCCGCAGCCGCCCCCCCCAACGCGCCACAGCCAATCAGCGCCGCCACAGCCCGCCCCGCGCTCCCTCAGCCGCCCCGCCCACAGCCCCCCCCCGTCCCAGCACAGAGCAGGCCACGCGTTGGGTTTTATTCCAGAATAGTGTTTAATGTACTAACAAGAGAGTTACGGAGTCACAGCGAACCCGCCCGGCGCGGGGCCATATTGTACATCTTTATTCTCGTTTAATTGAAGTATTTGGTTGTCAGAGATACACAGACGGGGGGAGGCGCCCTGCTCTCGCTGCTCTCCATCCACCGCAGCGCCCCTGAGGGAACGCCCGGCCAGGGGAGACAGCGGGCCCTGGGGGAGCCGCGGCCTTAAGGCAGGTGACGGGGGGTCTACAYAACCCGACAGTTGTAAAAATAGAGAAAAGAGCCTTTACCAAACATCGCACATGCGTCCAGAGACAGGCAGCTGTAGGTCGTACAAAGGCAGTAATAAAAAGTTCAGTGCAAAGTTGGAGGTTAGTAGAGGAAGAGGTCCTAGCGTAAGCTACTGCTCTTGGATACCAACACAAGGTCTGGAGGGACAATTACACTTCTGGCTGCAGGTCAAACGGTGCATAAAAAGATTTTTTTCTTTTCATTGAACAAGATATAAAAAGCTGTTAAAACTACATTTTCAAGCTACTTAGCATACTGGTAAATTCCATCCCAATCAAATATTTCCCTCTTTCACATCTATCTTGGTTTTTCTATGCAGTACGGTAAATTCTTATTGCAACAATCAGTTTTCTTAATTGAGAATAGTGCAAAGAGGTGCAAGCTTRGTGCTGGTCCTCTACACATGAGGAGAGGCCAATGCCAAATCCCATAGAAAACATAAAATCCATGACCACAAAAAGCTCCAGCCAGTGACGATTTTGAAAAGGAAGGGAAAGGCACAAAATGAGTTAAGCTATGAAGAAGATTAAATCAGAAGTCAGGACATGTGCTAACAATAATACAGTACTATATATTTTTTTTTCAGTCCAGACAACTGTTAAAACTGCAAATCATTTTTTAAATGATTTTAGTTTAATTGTATTTTGTGCTGTAAGACACTGTGCTTTAATAGCAAACTGCAAAAAAGGCAGTCCATATTGCTTTCATTTTATTTCACAATGGAACGTTTCACAAAAACAGTAGTCTACTTTCCTGTGTTTAAGTGACTTGTGTTTCTAATGATGGAATGGAGTAAGTCTCAAAAGCATCAAGTGAGCAGGAAATACATCTAGTTAGTTATAYAGTTTATTATTTACAGGCTATATACTAAATGAAAAATATGCAGAAGATGCCTACTACAACTGGGATTTGTTAGCGCCCATTAGTATTGGCCCAGTTTCTAACATTCAAGATACCATTAGCTTTTTAATTGCAGTAATTCCTATGAAATTGGACCGTGAATTRTTTAGGCACCAGGAGATTCAAGTTTACTTCTCTCTTCTGTATTGAAGGGAGATTGGTCAGTAGCAGGGGAACGAAAATTGGGTTATAAAATAGGTTTTTAGTGTTGGGTGGATAGAAGACTTTCCCTGTATTATGCCTTTGTTCATAGTTGCATATTTCACTTGAAAAGTTTGCTTCAAGGTTTTGTACTAAAAAAGTGTGCAACTTCAGAGCTTTGTTTACACAGAACAYGAACATCCTAAACCCCAAATAAGGTGAACAAAAAGGTGACACCTGTAGTGCAGAAAGACCTAATTAAGGAACCAGTGGTATTAACAGGAGATAGTGACATATGCACTCCACTATCACAGTATAGTTCAAATCTRATGTTCCTTGGAATGAAGCGTTCTAGTGGGAGTAGTTCTTATTGGGAGTGAGAAACAGTATTGCTGTGAATTGCTAAAGAGAAAAAAAAGCAGCCAATTTCCTCTCTCAAAGCTGTTAATTGAACTAATGTCTGGCCTGCAATTCTTCTAGCAGTGGTGCTTTTCAACTAGAGGCCATATTCTCCCTGCAAGCACAGATGCAAATGCCACTTTGGATTAGTGTTTGAATCTGTTCCACACTTAATCACTGCAGTATTGAAAAGTTCTAGAAATTACAACAAAACCCCCCACTGAAAAGCTGGGCACATTTCCTACGGTACCACATTCAGCCAGTCTTAATTCAATTTTTGGAGACTATGGGTAGAAGATGGGGTAGAAAAAAATGTAGCTAAGTTGAACCAATTGTGAAGATCAGTGTAAGTGATGCTATTTGTAAATAACACATATTGGGAAAAGACTTCCAGTAGGACCTGCAAGGTATTAAATATGAGAATGTTCCCCCTTTTTAAGGAGCTGAAAGTYAATATGTATACATATTTAAATACCAGAAATGAGGTAAAAGAGAAGCATTTGAATTATAAGGCACCATTATTTACAACTTCCACTATTGGCACTCACTCCAATAAATCTTAGAGAAGCATGAATTTGGGATTAAATGTGATGCTAAGGAATTTTTCCAGCCCTTCAACCTTTCTACAGGTGTGCATGCAGCCACCAAAATCCGACCTGTCGCTACTTCTGTGATGTCTCGTTAGTAGTGGGAATGTAATCCTAAAATATGCAATTTCTTTGATGTTCTCCAGCATCATGTCATGGATGACACAACAGCGGCAACAAATTAAAAGCAAAAATGCACTGTATCCACAGGCCTAATGATCAAGTTGTTGTTCAACCAACCAGCATGGTCAAACTGCTCATCTCACTTTTACTGATGGTTTAAAAACCCCTTCCTTTATCCACAATTCTTAAACCTTTATAAATGATACTTTGATAACATCACATGAGCATAACCCATTTTTTTTTTGCAATCCTCCAAACTAGGCTACCTGAACATTGGTCCAATGTATCTGTTGAAATGGAGAGTCTCTTATTTTAAGATGTACAGGTTATCTTCAAGTAGGAAGATGCACAAAGCACAAGTGAATACAACTGTTCTGGTCTTAGTGAGGCGCAGAAATGAGTTCACAGATAGGGTACAGCAGTCAATCGATACCAGTTAACAGTCTCCTTGCTCAAGTTGAAGTCCTTTAGTGGGAGTGTAATTCCACCTAGGAAGAAGTTCTCACGTAACGATTCTGCACTGAGCACACTTAACTGAAGCTCCCTCTGTTTCAGAGTCTCCATGCTGTATCCATTGTACACGAGCTAGGAGGTGAGAAGTCAAGATTTTTCTGGTTAGAAAAAAGAAATGACCCAGTCTGCCCTTTCTTCTGACTGCCCAGTCACTGACAAGTGTCTGAACTGTATGTGGTGACCATTCAGTATGTCTGTATCTCAGACAAAGGGCTGAAGGACATCCCTATTTTATTTTGTGCTCCCAATGTTAAGTGTTTMAAAGGACTGGTGTTTTTCAACTGAAGCATTGCTTACATGTCAAGACTTCTGAATTAATTTTTCTCCATATCGTGAATCAGTGAATCCAGGGTAGGGGGATCTTGAGTTTTAAGATTTCTTTCCTTCTCCMCATCACTCCTCAGACCCAGTCTGAGAAATTTCTGCTTACTTGTAATAGCACACCGACCTACTCCGTTGCTTTATATTTAAAAAGGGCACAGTTTTTCAAAACAGTTCCTTTTCAGTTTCTTTTCCACTTATACATGTTCACAGATTTTTTGAGACAATATTTTAAGTACTGCTTAGAATTAGAGATTATAGCAAGCTATAGGGAGTTACCACATAAATTTTAACTTACCATTTCATTGAAAGTTGGGTTTCTTGTCTTCCGGGAGATTTTGGTTTTGCGTTTGGATGTTTTGTGCGTGTCTGGAAGTAAGTAAGTTTTCACATAGGGATTTGGATCTGCACCATCTTCTGTAACCTACAAAGAAACAAGACAAGTTAGAAAACTAATTAGTGCATAACTTTGCATATTTCAAGTGTCTAGACTTTGCAATCAAGCTAATCAAAAGCAGCACTTAATTAAGCTGGCAGTTGGAAAATTCTGAGGAAAACACAGTTCCACCTGCATCAATCTTAGTCAAAATGGTAATTGAAAACAGTTTTTGGCAGTGAGTGCAGTATCTCCACTTACCAGGTCTTTGATGTGCATCACCATGATAAATAGAGTGCTATTTCTATAGGATATGGACAGCTTCACTTCTCCTCCCACTTTGCCTGAGGTAGGACTTGATGGACTTGTATCTGAAAAATAGACAAGTATTTCTTCTGTAATACTGGTAATTTTTCATCAGTGCTACATTTCTCTCATATGGAAAAAACATGCCTTAGAACAAGTTCAGTTCCTGATTTTACTTCTAGTTTCCTAACAGTGGCAAGGCTATGGKTTTTCAAAGTTTTTGCATTTTCTTGCAAGAACCAGCTTGGACGTTTAGAGTGAAAACCTGAATAATTTAGTCAAGCCATAAACAAGTCCAAGTGATCACATATATTGTTGCAATTTTTGGCATGAATTTCCTTGAAACTGTATGTAGGCTCATTTGGAAAGACAGTGATGCAGTTTACAATGAGAGAAAACTGCAGTTAACTAAAAAAAAGATTTAAAAGATTAACACTGTAAATGTGTCATACTATATTCATCCAATTTATAAACATCCCTTACCTGCAGGTCTGGCTATTCCATCTATTCCTTCCACTTTGTCATCACGAAGTAATGGATGGAAAAAAGTATAAACAAGATCACACTAAATTTGGAAGAAATGTTACATGTTAGTTTAAGTGTTCAAAAGTGTCAAAACAGGAAAACTTGCATTTGATTTAAATTATTTGTACTCACTTCTGCCACCTCTGGAGAACTATTCATCAGGCTCTGTATGTAGCTGTTGAGCTCCACTTTTCTTTTGGCTGCTACATCTTTGATATGTGTTCTTCCCAGAACCATCTTATTAGGAAAGCTACATGAGAAGAACAAAAGAGTTTTCCATTACTTTAACAGAAGTAAATACAGTAGGATTCCATTGTCATTTCCATCCTGAAGTGCTCACATCCTTTTTATTCTGCCAAYCTGGAGTGAAAACACAGCATGCCAAGAGGTTATGACACTCCAGAAAGGCAAGGCAATATATATTTGTTCATTTGATATGACACACAGCTCAAAACAGAGATGCTCCTCTGGAACTCCTCCTTAAAACTCAGAGACAACTGCTTTCTCCCTAATTGCGAACTCTGAGGTCTGAATTTGAACTCTTGAGTTTGCCCCTCAGCAGTTTTGTCTCCATTTCATGCTAATTCTTCCTCCACGCAGCTGGGAGCAGTTTTGTTGCTTTTGTAATAGYGATGAGTGAGTTAGGCACATACCCTGGTAACTTCCACAGAGGAAAGAGAATGCCAAGTTTGTTGTGGAGCTCCTGGAACTCATCAAATGTTCGGAAGACAAATGTTGGCTCAACTTGCCCTTCTCTCAAAACTCTCACTACATAGATCTGCCCAAAACACAAAAATAAAAGTAGTTTATATAAAAAGATTATAAAATTACTTAACATTACAATTTTCTTCACAATCAACTCTTTCTCCTATAGTGAGCCTACTCCTGAATACATATCCCATTATTACATCATATCCCAGAATCTGCCTTTCATGCTAGAGTTAGAATTATAAATAGCCCTTAATACCAACTAACATCACGTGGTCTTTCCATAAGGTAGATCCACACCTGACAGGGCAATGATGAAAGTAGTTAAGGCTGAGCTGTCCACACTGTCCACACTTTGAAGCCTCTTTGGAAGTTCATATGASGTATTCAAAATGTTAACAGCGGTGCAGAATTGTATCAAAAAGTGTATCTGTGGGGCCAAACTACCACAGAGCCTTTCAGGTATAATTTCTTTCAACTGAATTTCCTCCTGATTCTACAGGATTCCACTTTTAAAGTGATAATTTGGTGAGCAGATGCAAGTGCACTGCATTATGCAAAAAGATTTTTTCAAAGTACTGGGGGTACAATGCCAGGATATGTTCACATTATTCAAGGGAAATGAAGCTGAGAAGCTGCACAGAAAATACAGTTTAGTGGACTCATTTTAGAGATAGATAAGTTAAATGTATAATGTGTAATTTAACTTTAAAAATCTAGACAGAATCTAGACCATCCTAAATTTCCTGGAACAGGGGAGGCTGCTTTGGCTTAGATCAAGAGTACTCAAATACAATTATTATACAGTGATACAGTACAAAGCTCTTCACTTCCAGCATTAGTCAGATTTGTTCTACCTTCCCTTGCTGTTGTCTTACCAGATTAAGACATTTACAGCAAACATAGCTTTGAAAGAGATGTACATTCGCATCTATCAATACATCTCACTTTGCTCAAATGTTCAGGAAAATTTAACTTAAGCTGATTATTCCAGCCCTGCAAATAGCAATATAGAAGTAAAACCATTTAAAAAAACCTGAAGTTTGCATATGTGCGTAGGAATACAAACATTAAGTCCTAAAGTGTAACCTAGGTCTATTAAAATCCTGAGGGCAAAGTGCAATGCTTGGTGCCTCTAGGACTGCCTAGGAGTGTAAGTGCATTTCATTATGGGAAATGACACTTTTACTTAGGAGGAACACATCTAACTTYAATGGAAGGTCAGACCAAAACCAGACTGTCTGACTTACAGACTCCTACTCAGGAAGGAGCCATTTTACACAAGGCAGCTACAGAAAAGCCCATGAACATGACTCAAATTCCTGTATTTTAAAATAATCTCCACCAACACTACTACTGCCCTTTATACTTCCTTCCAGATACTTTTCAAGAGGTGTTTTCATTTTGAAGAATGTTATGGGATGCTAAAAAATCCAGTCTCTACACTCTAGCAGTCCTGTTGCTGGTTTCCCTGGCCAGCAGCTCAGTACCCGCACAGGCATTTGCTCACTCTCACCCCCTCACCAGTGGGACAGTGGGGAGAACAAGAGCAAAAGCTAGAAGATCCATGAGCTGAGCTAAAGACAGTCCTGGGGAGGGAAGGTGATGCAACACAATCACCCAGCCCACAAGCAGACCCATGCACAGCCAGTTCCCAAACAGCCACCTTGGAAGACAACTCCCTCCTGTCCCCTGCTTTCTTCCTCTACCCTGTTTTTATTGCTGACAGTGACATTATACACTGTGGAATATCTCTTTGGCTGGTTTTGGTCAGCTGTCCCTGCTGTGCCTTGTTGGAAGAAAATACACCATTATCTTCCCCAAGTGGAAACAGATCCCGCATACTTACGTAATGTTTATCTGGGTTGTATCTCTTCTGATATGTAAACACAGACACTTGTTTGATTCGGCCGTCTTGCTTGAGAGAATAGGTTTTAGCAGAAAATGAGAGGATGGGCTCATCATTAGAAGGCAGACCTGAGAAACGCAGCTGAGCCAAGTTGTGAATGAAGAAATTGAACTTTGTGGCAACACTTCCCAGACTGGATTCGATCAGCCTAGACAAAGAAAAAATAATGTCAAAACACATAAAAGTGGTTCTGTCAATTCGTCAGACTGAAGTCTAAGAAAAATAAACCCCTATTTCTTACTAACAAAGAAAAGGTCTTTAAGAGTGATCGGTGAGCTTTATAAATAGTATAGGGGAGATATAGATTGGATATAAGAAGGATTTTTTTTTACAGTAAGAGTGGTGAAACACCAGAACAGGCTGCCCAGAGAGGTTGTAGATGTCAGGACAGCTCTCCGAGGAACCTGATCTAGTTGAGGATGTCCCTGTTCATGGCAGAGGTATTGGTCTAGATGGCTTTAAAAGGTCCCTTCCAACCCAAGCTTTTCCATGATTCTAAAGTTACATGCACACCACTGCAGTTTCCCCAGTATATCTGAAGTGAAGTACAGTAACACTTTCCTAACATGTAGCAGCAATTGGTTAGACTACATGCACTGCCCAGTTACACCAGAGCCATCATCCCTCCCTCCCCAGAACTTCTTTACAAYACATCACAGGGTTCCCAGCATATACTCTGCTATTAAACAATTTAGGATGTATTCAAAATATATGCCTTAAACTACTAGACAACATTAATTACTSTCAGTATTTTATGCCAACTTTTACACAAGGTCACTCCTAAAATCTACAAGGTATTTTAGTGCAAGCATTACTCGTATATGGAACTGATCCTACTGATGCAGTTAACTGGTATTTTATGATTGTACAGTGTAACTGTTTAACTAGTACAGACACACTTGTGACCATCCCTAGTATGTTTTTTCATATCAGAAATCTCCCTTTAAGAGGTTGATACTGAGAGGGATTTTAGTCTTCCCTTATCCAGTACCTTGTAAAGAAAATRGTGGCTTCTGCATCAGTTGTTTGGGGCTGGAGAGCATCCTGGACATACTTCAAGTCCTGAACCCCACTTAGTTCTGGTAGCCCAGAAGAAAGCATCTGCAAAAAATTGAAACTTAGTTTTAATGTAAAAAACCCAGTATGATTTTATAATTAAACTATTAAAAGTTAGACCCTCAAATTCATTTGTAGCTGTACAAAATTGCAAAACGCTAACAGCAACAGACAACAATTACTTACAATTAAAACAAAAATTAGCAGTTATTCACTATTTTCGCTGAATTAAAAGCAGTTTAAAACTCTTTGCAGTGTAATTTGTGGTATCATCCTAGTACTAAATTTGCAAGAAACAGGTAAGCAGTAAAAAAGCTTTAAAAATTCCAAATAAAGCATCTCAAAAAGTAGATCAGAGGTTTCTGGCTTTAAAAAAAAGACTGCATTAAGATTTCCTTCAGCATAATAAAAGCACATAATAAAAGCACAATTTTCAATATAACCCAGCATGACAGATCTATTAAGTTTCAATTGAATTTGAAAAATGATTACCAATGAAAGTAGGTTAAGGAAGAGGCTGGCATGTTTCCTTATCAAGTTGTAAGCTTGGCAACAGAGATCCACAAACAACTGAAAACGAATTGTGGGTTTTTCCCCACCATTAATGACATAAGCCATATCTGATGTCAGCACAAAAGGAGCTCGATCCCTGTTCAAAAAGCACAGAATTCAAGAGTTCATTTTAAGGTACATTCATTGTCATGTGTTTCCTGCCCCACTCCATCCCCACCCTGATGTAAYGATGTTAAATACTCCATTAATGCCATTTCACAGTTTAGGATTGGGTTCCTCTCCCAAGTGTTATCTCAGATTACAAAGCACTTGCACATCATAGTGGACCTACAGCAGCCCTCCCAGAGCAATACTTGGAGGCCACCTTAGGGTGCCTTCCTTCCATCTCTCATTTCTGAATGCCATAACACACTAAAGCAATGCAATGACCAGACTAAGATATAAATCCTCTACCCTGGATATAGATTATCTTCTCATAAACAGAGGAGTCGCAAACACAGACTAACTGTTCACTCAATAACCTTGACATTCACTACTGGTTTTATGAATCAGAGTCCATTCTCGTTTGTTTCACACTCAGATATTCTGATAATGTAAAGGATCTATCTGACAGTCAGTTTCTCAGCCCTTGGTAAGTTCACCGAACAAGCAATACATTCATGGCATAACAAYAGCTATCGAGATCAAACTACACTATAGCTTTATCCAATACTCCTGGAAAAGTATAACATCAAGACCTATGTTAGATGTAAGGCTCCAGAATATCAATGTAAAGTTGCAATAATATTTTCCTGCACCAAAATACTTGGCTTTCATAACTTGGAAAGAAATTGCAACTGAATTCTGTCAGGTGTGTATAGCACAAAGTTCTTAAAAACTGATGGCAACTTGGAAACACTGAAGTTAAATGATGTTTAGGAGACCAAATTGTTTACATCAATCTACCAGTAGCTGCAACATTAATTTTATTGAAAAGCCATGAATATGTGCTTTGCCTTAGAAGAGCTCCAGATACCAGAATATAGAAATAGGAAACCAGAATACAGAAAAAGGAAACTTTTCAAAAATCATTTCTCTATGTTTCAGTCTGAATGAGTTTTGGAAACTGTGGCTGAATTAGAAGAAATTGATTTCATAATGAAGACAGCAAATAACAAGCCTTTAAAAGTTAATGCTTATAATTATAATGCTTCTTAAAAAAAAATCACTTCATTCTCTATACTGCTTAGGTACAGAAAATACCTTTTAAAGCTACCAAACATTTGTGCATGTCCCAAAAACTTTCCAAAGTCGATGTGAAACATATGCCCAGTGTTCCGGAGCATTATGTTATCATTGTGGCGGTCACAGATTCCCAGGACATAAGTGGCTACACAACATCCTGCACAAGAGTAAATGAAGTTTTCTGAAGCCTGGGAGGGAGAGAAAAGATGTGAATTGAGATCAAGTATCAGGGGAAAAACATAACTCATCTATTCAACAGTCAATCTTGATGAGTGCAAAATCCAAGCCAGGCCAAACAGACGCTAAATTTGCTTTTATGAGAGGGATTTTAATTTGCTGGCTTTCAAGTACAGGAAGAATTAGGTTTCTTAAATATACTAAACAAACAAATTAAATACACTAAACAAACACTTCAGTTGAAGACCTGGAATATGAATTTCATTCTTTCACCAAATGGTATTTAGCCCTTTTAAAAGATCATAAAAAAAGAACAATGCTGAGAAGTTACCTTTTCATACTCCTCCTCTGTAGGATTATACTTCCGCAACCACTCTGCTAGAGGCTTGTCCTTAAAAGAACCTGTCACTCCATATTCCACTTGAATTTTCCTAAGTGTATCTGAAGCAGGAACAAGTTCTACCATGCCTTTATATAAAGTAAAACAAAGTGTATTTAGTGATCTCCTTAAGCTATGCTGCATTTTTATTATTCAGTAGAAAACTTTCCAAACAATGATGAATCTTAAGTCTTAGACTAATCTCTTTCAAAAATGAGTTAGGTGTAAAAATAGTTCTAATAGTCCACTAAGCTTTTCTACAGACTATGTTACAAAGCAAACCATGAAACAGATGTAGCAATGCAAGTTAGCTTACTTTACTCCAACTAGTTACAGTTGCAAGAATGCACATTTAGGTTATACCTCAAATAATTAGCTTCTACCACATAAACTACTATTGGTCTAAATTGGGCAAAATATTTTGATGCTGACAATTCTTATACACTGACACTGAATTAATCTAGCAACTAACTGCTGTCAAGTGTTGAAACAGGCCAGACGGTAGGCTTTATATGTGGTCTTACTTTGGAGATACAATTTACCAAAAATATTTGTACAGCTAAATCTTAAAAGGAAAACATTTAGTTGATTAACAGAATTTTACTTCTATCTTGGCAAAAGCTACTAAAGGTACATCTGTAATTTACATCAATTTTACTTTTCCCCTTTAGTCTTTTGAGTACTTTAGGGACACTAATATAAGCAGCAGGAAAAAAAAATGCTCTGTAAATCAAGTTATCATTCAGAGTAGGAAGAAAAGCCATCTGTTCCTCTAAAAAGCAAGTCTTACATAAATAGAAGCTTTTTGCTTGGTTTTGCCAACCTAAATTTCCATCTTTTCCATGTATTTAAGTATTTTGGTCATGCTGTTCATCTGACTGAAGAAATATTTAAGTTATTGTTAATCCTCTTAAATATCTTTGGTTTCTATTGGCTAGCTCTAGACAACTAGCTAAAAGTAGCAAAAAACACGTTCAGGAGAGTGCAGGGCAGTATTAGCCSTCAGAGTTTTGTGACCTACTTTCAAACCCCAGAGACAGCCTCGTATTGCCAAGGTACTTTCACCAGCATATGACACTAATCCTGGGGGATGGTGTGTGTGTATGGCAAGTGGTGGTTTAAATTCTCTTCTTTTTGCACATTTCAATACAAGAATGATATTCCTTGACTCAACTGCAGCAGATTCCAATTACTTCAGCATTTGGTTTTGATTGGAATACCCTTTTCTGCCATAATTAACCTTTCAGAATAAGGATTGCTTTAGCACCATCATTTTACTGTGTTGCAGTTAGAGCATAGAGAAAAACCTTAGCTTTTATCACTRTATTTGTACCACTGTTCATTGACAAAAAAATGCTCAAGAGAAGAAACACATTTAAATGCACTCAACGATCAGGAAATTCAGAACAATCTAACTTATTACACTCTAAAGTACTCAAGTTCCTTGCAGTGGAACTGTTCCTTGGACCCCTCTGCACAGACATTTTTCACTATCAGTGTGACAAGAAATTGAAGTGAGGGAGCAAAGATTAAAGGCACTGTCTGTTTGTGCACCTCGGTCTTTTCCAGTTGAGAGACACTTGAAGATAACCATCCGTAGATCCAGCCCCTCCTGCAGCCAGATCTTATCCATAATCTTAATCATTTGTAAGGCCAACATATCTTGTCTCAGATCTTCTCCAACCTTAAATGGAAAAAATAAAAGTTAACCAGAGACACAACAAGCTTAAAAGAGAAATAGGCTACAATTAAGCTTTCACATGTGATAGGCTTTCACATTTTACAGCCTGTTCACATRTTGCTTTCTAGATAGGAGACAGGAGCAAACTCACAGAATAACTACGCTTACTGGTCTATGCTGAAGTCAATCGATACCAATGGAACAGTGATTAACATTCAACTTATTTCCTCCAGTACACATGCAAGGCCTACCTTAAACATCACATTAATTTCTTCTCCCAGAGGGTCTGCATTTATCAGTGCAACTTTGAGTGGTACAGCATTGGAGCTGAAGAAAGAACATGCCTGCAAGAAGATTGAGTGTTAATAGTCAGAGAGGAGTATTCCTGCAAGCCCAGAAAACAAGACATTCTGACAACAAGCAGGTTTGACACACAGTGTGTGTATTCAGACTTCTAACATTTCAATTGTGGTGAATACGTGCTTCCTTTGAATAACGAGCCCTTTGGCCTGTTATTTACTGAATTCTTGTATAAAAGCCAATAGTCCTGCACAGTGATGTTTTATACATTCTGAAGGGAAGAGTGAATAAAACATGAATAAATATTTAATCAGCAGTTTTTTTTTCAAAACCTAGAATTGGTATTTAAAAATATGTATTTCTGTGCATTGCATTTCACAGTATTTTCTCATTTATCTGCTTTCAAGCACATGCCCATGATTTAATTGTTACAGTAGAGAAGGAAATTAAGACAAGCTTTCTCTCCAACACAGGATTAGTTCAAGCGTTAACAGACCTTTAGGCTTTCAGTCATGMATGATATAATCAAGACTGTGGTTGAGCAGATATTGTCAAACCTTGCAGAGTTCTGGAAAAATAACTTACCTGCTTCTCCTACAGTATTACTTGCTGGACCTTTACAATGTAATAAAGCTACTGCCTTGCTCTCTGGCACCCCTGGACACAGTCAGTACCAGGTAGTTTCATGTGTTTTACAGTATTTATGCACTGCTTCAACTCGACATTGTTAGTCCGTTTCCCCTTTTGATTACTGATGCACACAGGACGTTTTCAAGCACTTTGAGTAGTTTCCTGCTTCGCTATAACCAGGATTGCTGGTCTCAAGAGGCAGGGTCTGAATGTGCACTAAGTTATTGCARATGTATGTATGTATTTTTTAACACAAGTGCCTTTGTTGGTTTTATGCTGTATTTGTACACATTTTATCTTTGCTCAGCTAATGTCACTGCCTTATTCGATCAGGATTTTAAATTAAACCATACCCCCACAGCATAAAGAGCTTTCAAGCACTTCAATGGATTTTTTCATTTGTAAAAGCTTTACCTAGATGCAATTTTTACAAAAAGGTTTTGAAACTGTGAATGTGCAGTACCTTAATATTTAACTCTTTTGCCACAAGACTGGGATTGAGAGGCAAACGGCATTTATTCTTCAAGAAAAATAACTGTACACGTTCCATACCATTTTGCAAGGCAACCTGCAGACAAAAAGAAAATTCAATTAACATTTTCTTAACTGAAGCATCAACAGAAAACTTCTGGACTAAGTAAACCAGAAGCCACTATTTCAACTCCTCAATGTCAAAGGAATACTAGAAACTATAGCTGCCAGACTAGCTATTAAAAATACCTAAACCTAGTAATGTAACATTCACCACACACATTTGTGGGKTTTTTTTTTGAGTGAACCAAATGACAGCATCCCACTCTATCAAACTGCAAGTTCTATTATTAGCACAAAAACAGAYAGCCCATTCATTCGCATAATGGGATTATTCTTCAGCAGTAATAGCTTTAAATTAATTTCCAGTTTATCATACACAGGAACCATCCTACTTTCTTACCCTAYCACATCACCACCATATGCTTCAGGCAACAACCTTGACAAAAACATCAACTTCATTAAGCTTTGCAGATCAATAGGTTCATAAATCTTCCTATACCTTTACATAACATTTTGAACTTTTACTAAAAAGACAATTAAGAGGATTAGTTTTGAATTAAAATATATACACACCTGCCGAGCAGATCCACTYGTTTGCTTTACTCTTTCTGCTACCATTCCAAAGAGCTGCACTAGCCTGGTCTGCTTCTCCAGCTCTTCCCTCAGCCTTTTTCCACAGACTGAAAGAAAAGCTCCAAGAATTTGCTCATACCTTACACCAAACTTTGTATCATACAGTGTATCCTTAAGAAGCCTGAAATAAAGGATTTAAGTTAAATTYTCCTAAGGAAAATACAGCAAACAATGCAATATTAATATATTAAAATATTTTAATGAATCAATACTACATATGTCTGAAGTTACTGATATACAGGATAGAAAAGGCAAGAAGTTTGTGCTTTGTAGAGGCACTACCTATTCTTCAATTAAAAAAAAAACAAAACCCAACAACCAGGATCAACATTTTGTATAATCACCATTCATCACAGTCATTGTTGTATTATTGAATGGTGATGTTAAGAAGGAACTGTTTTCTTCTGGAAACATTAATCTTGTGGCACACATTACATGAGCAATGGAACAAAGAAGACCTTACCAGTACAGGTAGTGCGCAACCCGAATGCTTCCGAGTGCCCGAGCCAAAAGAAATTTCACAAGAGCACTGTCAAGGTAGGTTTCATACTTCARTGCCTAAATACAATGAAAATTACATAAATCAGGTCTGGATTTAATTCTTGATGAAGGCAGATTTTGYGACTAATGCACAGACACAAATGCTTTGGACAGTCACAAAGTGATTACTGACTCAAATTGTTTCCCCTACAGTGCATTGCAGTTAGAGGCGCACAACTGCATTTCTGCTACTGATCAAGTGCAATTCCTGTAGGTTTTCAAGAGCCATAAAAGTTTAAACTTCAGTGTAGGCAGAAAGTCTTACCTGTACAAACTGAGGGAGGAAATCTGTTAACTCATCATCACTCAATGTCTCTATCCAATTCACAGCTGTATTTCGCACTTCCTGATCAGCAAACCTAAAAAGTCACCACAAATCCACATTAAGTTTTCTCTTTTCATGTAGGAGTTTTTTCTAACTTTTTTTCTGAGATCAGCTAGATAGAAAAGAAACAATATCAAGTCTTTAAAAGCTCAATAAGGGTCRAACAAGTACAAGGCCCCTCATCATGTAAGAGGCAACCACATTTGCTTGCCTARGACAAGCACACTCAAACCTCTCAGAACTCTGGCTCTATAAACTCCTGTCCTGTTGCRTGTTAAACTTCAGCAACTTTACCACTGCTGCTGTCTTTTCATTACATAACTTGGTTAAGCCTWTATCAATAAAGTAGGCACAGGGTACTTTAAAATTTTAAGAACATTTAACTTCTGCTGCTAGAAATTCAGCAATACCTTTTTGCAGAACACCATTACCACCAAAAGAAGGGTCATTTAATGCTCAACATCACACAGAGAATTTATTTACAYTCATTTTCTTACCTTGAATCAAGTAGTTCCAGTGCAGCTAAGGGTGATAAAGGAGGCCACCGTTGAAGTAACAAATAGATTTCTGGAAGACTTGCCCAGTCCCAGTGAGGGGCACTAACCAGTATTTTTGGTAGGCTATTAGTATGACTATGACAATAATGTCTCTTCTCCCACAAAAATTCTTTATCTTCTTTTGACAGCCTGCAGATAAAAAAGCATTTCAGTTTATAACACACATTATAAACCATCACCTGAATAACCCTAATGCCACTGGTCATCATATACATACAAATAATTTAATACACAAAATGGAATGACACTGAAATGACTGTTTTCCTCCACAAAAGTCAAAACAAGAAGCCAAATAAAGCCTCATATATTAAGGAAACAGTTTTTCAAAGTTACAATATGGGCAGGACAAAATTAAGTTTCAGTATAATCTGAAATAAACCAAAAATGTTAATGTTAGTTTGATGCAGGTGAGTGGGAAAGGCTGCCAGAAAAGCTTTCATGGCACATGAACAGCCACTGTTGAAACTGCCACTGGTGAAACTGAGAAATGCCCAAGCAGGAACAGGCAACTGTAAAAAGCAGGCAAAAGAGCAACAATAGTGTAGCATAAGACTGTTTWAAAACTGGCCATGGAATGTATGAGGAAATTAATTAAGTCAGTACCATTATTTCACATGTTTAATTCAATCTCTTGTTTAAGTTGCTACAAGTCTTCAAAATATTAAAAAAAATATTACAGAAACTTAAGAATATATAAGCATTCCAWACCCTAGCTATAAATTGTCATGTGCAAAAAAACCACAGCTAGAAGAGATGAACATACCCAATAGTGCTATCCTTGGAGAGAATGGCAAGGAGACGTTCTCTCAATGGTTTTTCTAATGTTTCTACAGAATGGTGCACAGTAGTCTTTGCAGCTTGAGGAATTTTATATTCAGTATCAAAAGCATGAGATGGGAAGTCAATCTGAAAAAAAAAGGGAAAAAGATGATGCAAGTTCTTAAGCAGAGTAGAGAAAGCTCACCCAGCAATCTCAGATCTCTGCATATCTAAACTCTTTAGTTCCACAAGTGTAACAGTCTTCAGATATTGTTTGCTGAGTATTTTTTTCCATCTCAATTCTTTTACATAACTCTGGCTCCTAAATGTACAGTGGTGTTATTGCACAATGCAGTGGTTGGAGCACTCCTCAGAAGAGAAGTGAGAATGCTTAGAACAGAGAATAATCACAGAACCGTTCAAACCCACAGCAGTGGTTTCAGCCCAAACACCAACTCAGATGATGTTTTGGGACTGCTGAGCCATTCCTAGTAAGATGCTTACTCTTGGAGAGAAATTTGGTCTCTGAATTTAGAAGGAGAGGTGCTTAYGTTCTGTAAAGAAATTGGAATTGCTACTGCTTGTGTCCAGACAACTCCCATCTAAGCACACATTTCCATGGATTGTTTTGGAAAACATTCTCTCCCGGGACTGACAGCATGTAATGCCAAGGCACCTCTGATTTCTCTTACTTCCAGACAGTTTTCAATAATAGATTTGTATAGACTTCCAGGAACTTCCCATTCTTTGCCCTTCTGGTTCAGAAATCACTATTCTATACTGACTTTCAAATATTATTTAGCAGCATTTTCCCTCTTCCCAAAACATTCATCTAATATGACTTACAAGTCACCATATTCAAACAAAACATAGAGAAAATCAGAATTRTGTATAACCTGCAGTACTATTCTTTCCATATTTCCTTTCTTACTGGCTGCCCCTGACACATGATGAGGATGTGATGAGGTCCACAGTTGCAAGAGCTTTGTCCCACTAGCTAGCAATCTGAGGAAAAAACATGTACAGGTATTAGTATACAAACAGTTTACTTCACCAAGGTATCAGCTGTCAAATGAATTTCTTAATTTTCACRGGTTGTCATCTGTACCTTACGTACTTTAAAGGCTTGTGCACAACTTTTAGGTGGAAAAGGCAAAGGAAAAAGTTCAGCGTTGACATAGTAGACACAGATAAATCAGAAAAGGAATACTTCTGCCCAGGTATARACTGAACACAAACACACACTCTTCTTAGCTTCTGAGAAAAGGCCCAGGCATATGAGTATTACAGGCATCACCATTTGTTTGGACTTCCACATTATCAGATTCTGCAAGTGCTTATCAAATCATATTTGCATATTTGCTTATCAAATCATATTTGCATACTTGCCGGTGTATTCCCAATATTAATACCATTTCCAACTGTAGTAGAGCACAACTGGAGACACTTCATAAATCAATTAAGTGCTGAATGTAAGGGACAGAAAACTTCTATSAGTCTTTTAAAATCAAAATGCTGCTCAAAAGACTACTTGAAGGCCAAGCCTCAAGTAGATTTTGAAAGAGGTTTCAGAGTTCGTATGCACTTCAAATAAAGAAAAGATTGTAAAATGTAAATATTGATTAACTGGGAGCTTATCATGCCAATAAAAGGCACCAAATCGTGTCACTAAAGTACAACTGAACAGCTTATTCTTTTGAATAATTCTCCAGTTTAATACACTTGCCACAAGCTTCTCTCTCATCCACAAGTAATGGTGTTTTAAGCCATTCCACATGCACTTCGGCAGAAGGAATTTTAACTTGGCAATGGATTCTTCCAAAACATATACATGACCAGMTTTTTCTCCTTATACGTACTTCAGTCACTTCCAAGTTTTAGCTCCTGCGTGCTATTGATGCTATTTTCAACTGTAACTAGAYTATTTGGCTACTATCATTAATTACCTAGGTCTGGATTTAATTAATGTGGACTGCAAGTGGATTAGACCACTAAGCATCTCCCCAGCTGCTACACACAGGCCAATCAGCAAGCTCTGGCACAACACATGCCATTGTAATGCTCTGCACAAACATGAAATACAGTTTTCTCTGAGAACACCATGAAGACAAGATAAATTTACAATTCAAATCGAAGGCTGTGTTTTCAAATACTGTGAAATGTGGTATTTAGACTGGAGACTGAAATGCAACATTTTAACAGAAGGCTGAAATAAATCATTTATGCAATGAAATCCAGGTTTTGGTGGAGACTGAAAGCAGCTGCAGGCCATCTTTGCAGTGCAGGAAATCCTAAACTCTGTGACACCCTCAAGCTGTTGGAATCATCATCAGGCAAAAGAGAAAGCAGAACAAGTAAAGTCAAATCCAGAACCAGAGGACACAAAGCACACAAAACAGCCACAAGCAATACATAGCAGTGACTGTCCCATGAAAGACTTGGCTGCCTTTCTGCAGCCTTGCTTGACAATTTAAGCATCCAGTAAGACCTAGAAGTCAGCAGCACAGATAAATAGGAAACCTTAAGCATAAATGCAAAGCTATTTTTCAATGGTGTGATCACTTCTGCAACAAGATGTCTAATTTGGGCACCTGTGGTTCAAGTTTGTTAGTTCATGTCTCACTGAGCAACCACCAAAGTGATAAGCATTTTGCAATGCACTGAATAATCAAAGTTGGAAGCACAAAGCAACTTGAACCAATCCAGAAACACTCAGCTTAGGAAAAATTACAGCAGGCTTTTCCTTCTTAGTAAAAAATGTATAACAGCATCCAGCAGCTGTATTTGAAGGAAAGCCACTTCAAATCAAAAATATGCCACAAGTTTAACACACTTGWTAGTTATCCCATTATTTTAATTCTTTAAAATAAATTCAGCTCTGAATCAAAACAAATAATTTCAGAATATCCTGTGATATAATAATCCAAACAATATTCAACTTCCTCCAGCAGGTGTTTTCAGCCAGTTAGATATAAATCCTACAACACAGGATCGTGTTTTGTCCTTATTTAATGAATGTATTTTTTTTGTATCAATATAGTTCACAATTCTTCCCTTTACCATGGCCTACTATAGTCAATATCAGAGAGGCAATTTCTGTAGTTATGGGTGTGGAGGAAGCTTTATACAGAGCAAATCATATTGATAATCTTACCCATGTTTTGGATACTTACCGCCTAAARTCAAAAAGAGGTAGAGAAACCTGACCCAAAATTTCTGGGCCCTTTCTCTGCTTATTTGAGTCAGGGGAACTTCCACTACTTTGATTTAGGATTCCAAACAAAGTCAGACATAGGACTGATTCCAAAGGCAACTGTGAAATCTGGATGGGGAAAATTATTCTATAAAATAAAAGTATTAAAATAAGTCAATTMGAAAAAAAGGCAGCAGTTAGTAAGTTACAGGCTTATCCATATAATCCATTTATGCCTCTTGCTTTCAAAAAAAATCAATTAACATTGAAGAACATGTGTTAATTATCCATGCAACCATATTTTACTCCACTTCTTCTTCCATACCAATAGTCTGTAAAACCTCCTAAATTCCAATTCTGCACTGTAGTCAGATTTGGAACAACCCTTTTTAATCTGTCTATTAAATCACATTTCTTGCACAGAACTGACCTGTCCAGCATAACCAGTCTTCCCAGTCCACTCACTAGGAAGGACACACACAATTCCATGTTAACCACCTCCTAATTTTTCAGATTTAAAGGGTCAGCTGACAATAGTTTCACATCCAAATGAAACATTCTATTAAGAACTACTGAAAGTTAAATTCAAATGGTACGAAACCTACAAAGAAAGCAGCTGAGGAGTATACAACTCACTGAGCTATTCAAGCTTCCATTCTTGTTTACACTGTTTTTACTGCCTAAAATGTTCTTTCAGTTTGATTTCTCTGTAGAACATGACAGTTGCACTATAAAACTAGCTGCACTGCTGTCAGCAGCTTTTAAGCAATGTGACAGATCCTTCACTAATACACTGGTATTTGCCAGCAAAAGACCTGACAATTAATCCCATGAATCACCAGTAAAAAGAGGGAGCTAGAGTACTCTCTGAAGGCAGGTGTTCTAGAAAGTCTCATTCCTTGTCTGAAGCAAGTTGTTCACCACAAACTTTCAGGGTATTCCTCAGAGTCTATCTCTGACCTTCAAAAAGTCAGGAGAGTGGATATGGGGCACCATGGTGCTCACATGATGTTTCAGTTATGGCAGGCTGCCTGTGATAACTCAAGTGGCAGAGATTAAGCTGKGCACTGATAATGAAAAATGTTCCCCTTTCAGTTATCAGACACCACCTGCCATTATCTCCCTATTTTTYCTCTGCATGCTCTTGCTTCTCCCTTTCTACCTTCTRTATTTGGAACAAAAACTGATTCAAMATTCATGTTAGTAAAAGTGAGGTGCTTTTCCTCTCCATTTACATAAACKGAGTAGYACTTAYAAGCAAGCTTTATTCTTTATCCCTCTTAAAGCAGCACAAGCCATTCCCATCACAAGGAATGTTATGACCTTCCCAACTCCCTGTAATTGTATACTACAAACACATTAGCACAGGGCACTTGTCCAGCATTTCTATTCCCACTTTTAAAATAAGTATTGAAATACCATTTGGAAAAATATTTCCGAWTTTGGTCAGTAGGTCTCACACATTGCTTTTTTGGATGCTTCAAATGGAATGAGAACCAAGAGTTGCTTGAATAACTGTATTCACCAGCTAGTAGGTAGGTAGTAGCTAAAGCAAAACATTTTATTGAGTTTTAAGAGGCTAAAGTCACTTACAGTTCATCCCATTTAATCAAATAGAAGAAGTTCTTGTATGTGCCAACCTTCTTGGACTGGACAGGTTTGAACAGATCTTTTCCATTATGGGTCAGAGAACAAATCAAGTAGTATTTTTCATAACTGGACAAAGGAAAAAAGTAAGTTAAACATAAAAAAAAATTATAAAAGGAGCAATTTTACAATAAATTAGTTACTTACTTTGACACCCAACCAGAAGAAATTCCATGAGCAGCAAATATCGTGAATTGGAGATGYTCTGTAGCAGTCCAAGCTTCCTTGGTACTCTTACTCTCTTCTGGAGAAATTGCTGCAGAACTGCTACAGGAATTTGTGTGGAGTCGCAGAAGGGCCTCAACTGCTCTTGTTAAATGGTCTATACTCACTTTGAGAGGGTTTTCAGGCTGCAGTGAATCTAAAAGATAATTTGTTTTTAATACATTTCTAAATTAGCCACCTGAAGACAGTTTTAAAATACAAATTGAAGAACTTTACTCACCAGAGGAGCTCTTGCTATTGTCATCACCACATTTTAAAGATACCTACACAATAAAGTCAGAGGAAATTTCAATAGTGAAAATCCACATTAATTTTCTATAATTTTCTATAATGCTAATTAAGCATCTTTTACAGAAATTATGAAGTATCTGAACTAGTTCCATACTTAAGTTCACGTAACACATCTTTTCACTCAAAGCTCCTCAAGAGTTAACTGACAGCATCACAAYTTCCAAATGATGCATCAACTACTCATGAAGCTCAAAAGCTCATTTTTTGTGAGGTCAACTGTTTTGACACTCTTTATGAACTCCTAAAAGATGCAGTACACTGGAATATTGCTCAGTATAGTGTAATTTCTCAGGGCAGAGATAAAATTTGCTCAGGGATGTTACAGATGAAGTCAGAGGTCATTCTGAGCAGCTTTAAACAGCTTTTTTTGTGGCATTTAGTGAAGTATCTTTGGCTGAGTGAGTTRCCATAAATTTACTAAATTAAAAAATATTAAACTGAGAAAATGAACAGTAAGGACAGTTACTTTGTACTATCTCTGTTTGCTTCGTGGTCTGCTAAAATGGAAGTCTAAACATGATGCAATATCAGAGCAATGTCTAGTCTCAACAAAGCCACTGYTGAAACCAAGAGGTGACAAACAAATCCTGGGAATTTACTCCCTTCTAATCAGGAAGGGTTTCTTGCCAAATTCAAGTCCTGATAAAACTAAAATTTTTAATGAAAACTAAGTTTGTGGTTTATAATCAAAACCTAGTAAGTTCCTAACTTCCAAGGAAGTTTGTCACAACCGCTGCAGAAAAATGAAAGCTCTCCTTAAATTTTCAGTGTACCAATTGAGCACCTTCAACAGTAAGTTTAAAATACGAAAAAAATCATAAAATTAAATCAAACAATATCTTACCAAACATTTATATGCAACAGTCTCCAATATGTATAGCAAGTCTGTTTCTGAAAGCAATCCTATATGCCTTCATACACATTACAGTGTAAACAATGTCCATCATAAAATAATTGCAGCGTTTCACAGAGAAAATCCCACCTTTTTCATATTGGAGTAACATTATTTTTGGGAGTTATTTGTACACAATAATCTAATCATTTCTGCAGCTTTCTCCTACCCAAAAGCAAACATTAAGAAAGTATTTATATCCTGTATTTCACTATGTTTTCTTAATGTCTTCTGAACTTCTCTGGAAGAATTTAAGTTCTTGTAACAACTATATTTATTTGTCTTCACCTCAGTATTATAMATACATTATTGAACTGCTGAAGCCAAAAGCAAACAGAGCATCACGTGAATTGCCACTCTAATAAGGTAGCAGGACAACAGAAATAGCATTACAAGATTACTTAGCTTTTTTATTTGCACACTTCTCCACTTAATGACTGTTTTTGACAACATGACTTGAGACCGTACTGCTCAAGTGAACCACTCATTATTAGGAAGTTGCATCATCAAATTCTGTGCTATTTGAGAGATTCTGGGTTTTTCCTGCTCAGGAATGCAGGAGCATGAACAGTTAGAGTTTTAAGATGCTATTGCTAGCCACAAACACTACTGGGAAAAGACATGATGTCAATTCCTCTTTCTACAGCATAACTGCATTAATTTTAGACAGCATGAGCTCCTGTCAGTTCCCCTCAGTCAGACTTAGTAGCATTTGCTATGACACAAGTTTCTAGTTACAAAACTAGAAAACAGTATATTAAAACTAGTTTTTATAAAGTTACTATTTAGAAAAAGGAACATTCCCAAAGCAAGTGATGAAAGCATAAACAGCAGTGAGATGTCAACATAAATGGAAGATATCAAGTAAAATAAATTAATAAAACCCAGCAAAAAAATCCCAACACAAGCCTGACAGAACTCTTGCTGGTATTTCCAAYTACTAAAGACTTTGAAATAGTATTTGTCAGTTAAAAAGCATACCTCAAAATGCAATTTACAGTGTGAACATTTACCTCAGCATTTTTAGTCCTTGGAAGATTAACAGCCCTCCTTAGCTTCTTCACTGATTCCGTTATTGCAGGAGTCTCTACACAATCCAGTGTAGAACAGATTTTTCTGACAGTCCTAATTACATGATCTACTGCTTTATGCTGGTTCTGARAAGGAATGTATGAGAGAACAGATTGATCTGATCACAATTGTGAAAACCAGTATTGCTTTAATGTTTTAAARTGAATTGCCAAGAAAATGTCACTGTGAGATGCATATCTCCACTACATTAAACTGGGGTGTAGTGATTTGATTACAGAAAACCTTCAATATTGACAACTTCCTTATGAATGCCAAAACCACAATACTACAGCTACTAGAACAGGGTGCCAGGAAACAGGAAATTCCCAACCATTTTTCTATTAAACTGTTGGCTAACAATTATTTCCTAATGAGGTACTAAGCTCAGATTCCCTCATGGCCTAGAAAKCAAGTGCAGCTCAAAGAAGAAAATTCAATTAGTGTGAAGAAGCAATGCTAAAGAAGCAGTGTTTCAATTTCAGCCCTCAGAGACACAGGTTTAAATTATACTGACACTTCTACTACTAACACTACATTACTGCTTCCATGATGGAACTAATCAATTTTACTTCACTTTAATATACTTTTGTAGGCTATTTCAGACAAAATTAAGGTGTTCCTAATATTATATTTCTTCTACTCTTGGAAGAGTTTGAGTTAAATCTGAATTATCCTAGGTTTCTGGGGGTTTGCTTTTTAACGTAAAGAAAGTCTTCACCTAATTTTAAAAAAACAGCATGTCGAAAATTGCAGTATTTGTTTCAAAATAGTGGTTTACTTTTTAAAGGCTTAATGTATGGGTTTCTTTCACAATAACTTATGAGGACTTACAACTAAATAAGAGGAATAATTATTGCAATATTCACTCAGTAAGCTGCAACTTGATTCCCAACCACCACTCTCCCGTACAWAATCTCATGGCCTTCCTACTGGAAACAAAGAAGCCATTTGAATCAGAAAGTTTTCAAATTGAGAGCTACCTGGCAACGATTAACTGTTCTGGTAAGAAAATAACCACACAAGTCAAAAGACACTGTAAATATTTAAGCCATACTTCCAAAGCTAAYAGTCTGAAGGTAACAGCTGCTCTGTGACATGGAAAGCCAAATTTCCACTGCTATTTTCCTCACAGGCTCTCGAATCTCAATAAAAAGACAATTGATAACTTTCAAAGTGTTCAACAATGTGAAATCAAAGAATACACACAAATTATTTACAGATACCCTTCTTCACTTGAATTAGCAAGCTTCAGCTACTGAATATGTACAGAATTCACTTCAGGAAGTAAAAAATTTCAAATGCAGAACTGCTGCTATTCAGACCTAATAATCACTACCTMCAAACTAGATCACCCAACCTCAAAAAGACTACAAAGAGTAGAACATAAATCTGAATTGAGATGTTTTGCATTCCTCATCTCAGCCTSTGAAATTGCAGTTAAACAAAGAAGCTGAAACAGCTGCAAGAGCAAAGCAACAAAACCATCACCCATGCCAGGGAACAGTAACAGCTCTCTCTTCTACAAAAAGAYTGTGTTCAAAACTACCCTTAAGAATATGGTGAATCACCATCAAGGCAAATAAATAATATTAAGGGAGTATGGAAATAGCAGACAGCAGCTTGTTCAGACCTGCATTCCTGGAGAGGCAAACAAACATAGTGGAAATGCAAAGTATTGCAATTAAGTAAGTCACTTCAAGACTGTTCTTACAGAAACYGGTTAAGGAACACAGTTTAAGCATTTAAGACTCGAAGTTCCATTACTATCAGGAGTTAAAAGCAGCTTCTCCTTTGAGAAATGAGAAAGCAGGTTATATTCATAAGCCTTTACATATGGGAAATCACTCCAAACTACTCAACATGGAAGCTGCTTTCAGCTGTCATACACTGAAAGMGACAATTTTTTTGACAGGGTATTTAAAATTAATTGTGCAGAACTTATTTGTATGTTCCAAACATGTTTCAGTTCTAACTGCCACTGTACACAACTATTCCTGCTCACTATTATGTAGATTTTTATCTTTTAGTAAATGCATCATTCACAGCTGTCAAAGATRGCCATAGTCAGGATTCATACYTCTTCCCTATTCTCCTAAATTAATCTCTTCTAGCATGCTGGAAGGTTATTTTACATCCCAGAATTTGAAAGATACATTGGAAGATACATTTCTAATTGTGATGATTAGCTAATAACTGGTTTGCAGAAAAAGACAGGAAGAAAAGAAGAACAGAAATCTAAATACCCATGACTATAATTGCCCATTTGACAGGTTGTTCATATCTCAGTTACCCTGAGAAAACCTGCAAGTCTTTTTCCCAGCTACCTCATCAGTGAACTTTGTCATGCTATTTTTGGTTCAGCAATAATCTTCAATGACCTTACCTCATTCTTAAGAGCTATGTTAACTTGCTTATGGTACACCTCAAGAAGCTCTTCAATGGAAGACCTGCAAGTAATAACAGTTACTGAACACGAGCWCAAGAAGAGAACAGAACACAGCCTTGGTCAGGAATTCAGCAGTGATCAGCACYTGATTGCTAAAATAACCATGAAACTTTACCTTATGATAGGTTCTCTGAAAGGCTTTTCTACTTTGTGGAGGTGTTTGGTCAGATGGATGGGTGTCCTGTCATCATCTTCCTGCAATAAAATATTAGGTACTAAGTCCAGTTCTCACCTTCCTATAATATGCATACTGTTTTAGAAGATTAATTACTAATACCTGAGGAGTTGAAGGGGAAAGGAATTTGAAAAGGAAAAAGAAGTAACTGTGTAATAGGCTGTGAAATGTGCACACATGGGGACAGAGGGAAGAAACAGCCATCAAGTGCATAACTATGCAGATACAAAATATCCTCCCTTCCTCTTTGATGTTCTGATACATATTTAATTGAACTCAAAAACTGTGTTCAACTTTTATTTAATTCTGTAATTTTTTGCTTCTCTTTAAAGCCTCAAGTTTAGTCCAAATGCTTGCATACTTCTTCCAGGTATAATACTTGGTTCCAGTAAGAAGCATTATCCATATTTACTTTATTTGAATTTGTGAAAATCCAGTTATGCATTTCACTTCCTCTTAGGATAAGAGGATACCCTTTCCAACACCAGGCAGACGTGCTAATTTGTCACTAACACAAAAAGGATGCAGCACTCTCTTGCAGACCAGAAGGTACTCACTGTTCGTGCCAGATCACTGCATATCCCACTGTGGGTCAGGAGCTGCAGTTTGATGTCTGTGTCCCACTTCCGACAGTTCTGGATATACTCATGACTTCCTATGCAGTGCTTGCTGTGAAACAAAAGCAAGAGTCACAACAAAGATATGCAGGGCTTTTCCAAAATCTCACATAGAATATTCAAGGCAATCTGCTGCCTCAAAGTAAGGAAATGTTGAATAAACCTCCATGCCATTCTTGATCTGATTTTTATTTCTGCACAGGTTTTTATACAGATTGCAGATGCCTATATTCATGCTAAAGCTCTGAACTACAGTGGTTAACACTGAAACCAAATACTCTAACCCAGAAAACTAATGAAGCTTTGTACACCATTTGTTTTGAAAAAGAATTCCAACAAACAAACAAAAACAGACTCATACCACACCAAGAAACAAACAAAACCCCGCAAACCACAACCCTCCCAGTTTGTTAGAAAACAGTAGTGGATTTTTTTTCTTTTTTTTTCCTCTCTTTTTTATTTTCCTTGGTTTCTTGGATTTGAAGAGTGGTCAAAAACTACAATATCTATCTACAGAAATACTCTAGAAACTTGCATATGAAAAAAGCCTTGTTTGTGTTCAACACAACAGAACAGATTCTTAGGAAGTTGATGAGAACCTACTCTGCTGTATCCCAGAGCAACTCAAAACACTACTGATCCTTGTGCAAAGAGTGAATCCCTTACATTTTAAAGGCTTCTTTCACACATTTAATCGCTAGAGATATACTTTCCAGTAACTGTGTCATGAAAAAGCATGAAATTAAGTATTAATGAAAAAGAATTTGCTTACTTCTGTAAAACTTCTTCTTGGCCACAGACTTTCAGGATATAGCTGCCAATGTCCACTTCATTCAAGTCATCATGCACCCAGCAAAGTGCCTGCATTATTATAAGCTCAACAGGGGAACTCACTGTTCAAAGAAATTACATCTACAAGTTAAATATAAATCTCTAGCGAGTGATATTAACTATTGTTCACTCACAACTTGCAGTTATTGAAATTGATTTTTATACTTGTAGAGAAGATTTTTTTAAGGTTCTATTATCACCTGAATTTTATAGTTTGGGATCTTCACTTTTTTCTCACAAAGAAAGGTATATCTCATAAAACTTGCCTACGATTAGAAAAAACAAAAAAAACCTTTCAAAGTTAGGAGACAGTGTAGTCACTTGACCAGATGTACAAACACAGTCGCAGGACTGAGTATAGCCTTGAGAAGGCTCAAAAGCCTTCTGCCTTTTTTTTTTTTTTTTTTTTTAAATCAAGGACTTAAAAATAGGTAAATGATCCCAGAGGCACTTACAGTTTAAAAATACTATCTGAAGAGTTGGAGACAGCGCTCCTCTTTTCGTTCCGCTTTTGAGGAACTGAGTATCAGCTGCAGCTAAGGCAACTCCTATTGAAAATCCTTTTCCCTTTTTTCCTTTCCACTTGTCTAGGAAAGTTTCCACTTWGTACAGAGCAGATCTCAGTAAGCCTCACCAAGCCTTTGCAAAACACAACTCTTTGCTACCAGTGCTTTTCTATCAGGCTCCAAATGCTTTTTGGAAAACAGTGTCTCTTCCATCCAGCAACTACAGAGCAAAAAAGTAATCCCAGTCAAACCCAAAATCCACTCCCCAGCAGCCACCAGCTGTCACTGACTAAAAATACAGATGAGTCTGAATAACACAACTATTTAAATACAAAATGCTCTCTAGTCCTCYCTACCTAGTTTCTGATAATCTCCTTTAAATCATTTGCAAACAATATCAAAAAGTGCCTCACAATTCTGTAGAAAATCCACGGTATAAAAGCTATTTTATTTTTCATCAATACCTTCACAGTGTTTTCTTAGCCCTCCAGAGACCTTCCTAACTTTCTTGAACTGGTTTTTTTTTTTCAGGAAGAAATATTAGTACTATGGTAGCTACAGAGAGGTAATGCCATAACAGTGTTTTTCACAAGACAACACATGTGCTTCATCTCATTTACAAACGATTAGTTATTACAAACAGAGAAGYATCTGAGCACATATGAAGAAGGACTGTGTGAAATTCAAGAACAAGGAACAACRGGAAGTATGAATTCAGAAATATTTGAACTCATTAAGATTGTTAAATTTATTGTTGGGTGAATTGCTGTACTAYCTTCAGCAGAGAATAGATATGGCAGCTGATAAAGAAAGAAGATGCAGAGATAGCTCATGCAGTGACAGCTTCTGCGCTGTAGTCACAGGCTGCATTCCAAAGGTCTGCCAGCCCTGTAAAGCCCAGTGAAGACTGCAAAGATGTCACCACCTTTTCCCTGCCCTACATCTTATTCAAAGGCATTAATTTCTTGCTGACACACAACTGTTCAGACAGACTTGTACTTCCATGCAAAGTCTAATCAATGAATGCAAAATGGATCCAAATAAGCTCTAAAGTTCATCCATTTCCCTCCTGGGTCCTTTCTACAAACTGAGTTGTCAGAGCACTGAAAGGCTGCAGTTCCTCCTGAGCAAGACTGAAAGCCATACTGAATTAAAGCTGCTCCAGCACCAGAATGCTGAGGTATGCAATGATTTGACCAAGAAGAGAAGGAATTAAAGGTAGAGAACAACTTTAAATACCCCCATTACTAGTCACATACCCATCTTTCACCAGCTATGGAAGACAAGTAGTTTAACTGTGTTTAGCTTCAGCATCAGAAAAAAGGAAGACAGTAGAAGGTGCAAAGAAGATACGTGGGGGTAGAATGCAAAACCAAGCTACTCACAAAAATACTAGAAATAAAGGGATGAAGCCCTAGCATTTTAATTACCCTAAGCCTTTTGTATAAGGATTAAGTTTGTAATATTAGAAAAGTGTAATCTTAAAGGATTAAGAGCAGAAACCCTTCCGAGGCTATACTTACAATCTACGTCACATCTTAACAAACGATTAAGTCACCACAGAATAAATGTAAGGTCSAGCAAATTAATACAGAAGGAAAACACAAATGCACTGAGAGCTCGTGTTTCCAACAGAGCAGCAAGTTTAGGTGAGTAATAGAATGACACTCTGTCTTTTGAGAACAACCAGATCTACACTGTTAAAAGTCAAGATCCAAATGATAACCCTCACAACTGACAAGAAACTACAGAAGAAGAGAGGCTAAAAGTTTATTATCAGTTATTTTATCACCCAGAACTGTCAGAAGTTGACAGCATGCAGCTACAAATACAACCACTGTGCAGTCAAGTCTGCACAGAAAATAAGAATTTATGCAGAACAAGACAAACCTTAAAGGTCCATCCCAAACCAATATTCCTGGTTACCCACAAAACTGGGACAGCCAGTTGTGGCACATCCAACAGTATTATTTTAGTGTTTGTGTCCATAAGCATCTGTTGTAGGCAAGTAATAGACAGTTTACATGCTCAGTCCTGTTTGCCAGTAGCAGTTTGTTAGAACTTTTAGACAGCCTACAAAAATTAATTTTAAAATCATTAGAGTCTTGAAATAAAAAATTAAATTAAATATTAAAAATCACTCCTGGTGTCACTGTCCCCTCAATAACTAAAAAGTCTTGAACAACTGTTTTATTCTATCCWGCTATAGAAAGAACAGTGCTTCTGGTTTGTTGGACTTTCCTTTCTTGCAGTCAACATTTCACTTTGTCAAATTCTAAACATTTTCTGATGGAGGCACTGACCCAGAACTAGGTTTTTCCTCAGTTAGCTTTTCCACATTTCCCACAAACAATCCATGCACCTGAGTCCAGGGATTACAAAAACTGAAAGCCATTGGCCTAAGCTGCATGTAAAATCTTTAACAAGCAAACTCCAATTCAAGAAGCAGGAACATACCATCGCATGTAAAAGTTACTGGCTGCTGGAACTCTTCGATGTCTATTGAAACCTTGATACTGGCACTCTCCCCATTTATATTTCTTTGCAGCATGATTGGACTCAGCACAAAGCCTGGGTTTGTTTGCTGATCAGTATAAGGAAACTTGGTCCTCAATCTGAAAGTAGAGAAGGTTGATGAAACATTGCAATGGAGAAGTTCTAAGACTAAAGCAAAGTAACATSGTAACAACCACAAGTCAGGACAGTAAAGACTACCTTTGGCTCTCTACCTAAATTGCATGTGCAAAACACCATTTAGTTTTTCTGCTCTCAAGAGAACATTGCCCACAATAATTACACGAGTAGTAGTTAGGACAAAAATCCTAGCATATAATTAGGCAGGTTTTCCACATAGCTCAAAATATTTAATAGGTCAATACTTACAGGACATAACCAACTTCTGCAGAAGCTAAGCCCTAAAGTAGTTTTTTAAAAGGTAATCAACAGCATTTTATAAAAAAATAAGGTTTTTTTAAAAAAAAATAATTATTTATTTTTGTATAAAAGGCATAAAAATTCTCCACATGTTTCAATTTTTAGAGGTCTAAGCTGAACTTAGATACCATACAGAAGGTAGCTATTCCAAGCTATGGAAGTTGAGGTAGTGGTATTAATTAAGAGAAAAGGTTTTATTTAGTATAAATCATTTACCTAGTAGTGAATAGACTGTACTTGGAAAACTGCTTTTTATTTTCTGCTACTTAACATGGATAAAATAACTTAACCTTAGAGTTCTGCAAACATTAAATAATGTTATAGGCAATTAAGAACAGAACTCCTCTAAAAGGATCATTTATTTCATCCTCTTGATTCCATTCTCATAACAAGCATGGAAAATTCCCCAAAACCTCTAGGAAGAGTTGTCTAAAGTCCATCAGTATTTAAAAATTGGGTCTTGAAAGAAAKGGTAACAATTAGATTTAACCAGAAAGTGTTGCAAGAAGCCTATTCTATGTCAGTTTTGTCTTAATGTTGTTCATCAGTAAGTTTCACACATTTGTTTTTGAATTTTCATTGTTTTTGTGGAGTTTCTCATTTAATAAAAATTCCTGCTTTAAAAAAAACAACAGATGACATCCTTGAGATTCAAAGATCTCTATTTCCTCCATTATTTCTTGGATTTTGATGTTGAAAGGAAAAAAAGGAAAAAAGACAAGAGTAGTTTGTCTTCTCTAAGAAGAAAACAAAAAAAATAACCTTACATTAAATTGTGGCAGTAAGAAAGAAAAACACATGACCCTTAAGGAACTTYCCTATCTGATCAAGGAAGGGACAAGTTTAAAGGTTTCATGTTACAGAATTCCAGTTGTAGAAGCAACAAAAATGAAAGCATGTAAGGGTTGGAAAGCCATTGAGTGACAAGTTTTTGTGAGGTGCATCAGCTTAAAAAACTTTAAATTCTTTCAAAAGAAATTGTATTAAACAACAAAAGATGATACAGAAAAACAGTTTGAGGGAAAAAAGCTATTATAAAAACAATACTTGTGAAAGTCACAAAATAATAAAGAGGAGATAAGGTAATACAATCATCTTAGTACTGAACATCTTAACGAGTCAGTTGCATTCTTGAAAGAAAAAAAAAAACCAAAAACAGTATAAAACCAGGAAAAACTGGGATAAGGAAAAAGGATATATACTGAAATCTGCCTCTTCAAGCAAAAAAAAATGTAGGACTGTTCCTGTCAAGCTAACTGAAAATGAATCATTTAGCATTTTTTTTCTCCTGCGAAAGTTAATTCATATTCAGACATTTCTTACTTCGTAACTGCTTCAGAAAAAGCTGACAGYTCTTGATTCTGCCCTTCAATTGCTTGGAGAAGCACATTTTCTGTCAGTGTGCCAGTGGTCCCATTGTCTTTCTGCAACTCAAAGATAATACAGTATTTAAATAGATGCAAACATATTCCTAAAGCCAGCAAAGTCACATGGAGGTGACAGATTTTCATCACTCTGAGGTTTACTATTAGTTTTATGTCAACTTTATATATGCAGAAAACTACTAACTTATATCACTACTAACTTGGAAAATAACAATTCACTGCAGCAGTGACTCCTTGACAGGTCATTYATTTGCCAGCATCATTATCAGTTAGGATTAAGTTGCAAGCAGTTCCTGAGCCCTCAGCAGTGACCTGTTGCATTAGGATTTGGCTACATTCAGATGAACCAGAGAGCAAAGAAAAATGTATTTTTCCTCCAGTTGTGCAATTTAAACTTCAATGCAGCTTCAGAAAGAACCACTACAGATCACTGGTGCCCATGGTTATCTCTTCCTACAAAGCAGGAAAATACAAGTTGTACACTGGAAGGAAGTGACATTCAGAACACGGAACTTAGAACTAATCTCATGGAATCAATTTACTGCAGTTTTAATCCCTTATGCCAAATGCTCCCACCACCTCCCAAGACTGTAAACTACAATCTTTAAAGTATCCAATAAAAAAAAAACAAAACAGCTGCTAAAAAAGGAAAGCTGCAGTTTCAAACAGCAAAATCTAATAAACTTAAAAAGCAACAAAACAAAAATGASGAACACAGAACTGCAGCAAGTTTTAAATCCCTATCTGTTTTCTGATCCAATCCGCAGTACATCCATACAGATGCTGGGGTGAGCAAAAAGCAGAGAAAAAATTGGAATAACCAGTGGAAGTCAGTTGTCCATAGTTTAACAGCCACCACTAGCCTGAAGGACTCGTGAAGCTCCTCCAGATACTCCCTGCACTAAGTTACATGAAGAGTTACATTTTTCATACAAAGTTTTTACAATGCTTACTGAAACCTTTAATCCAACCACAAGTCCAGGAACAAAGCACACTGCACTACATTTTCTCTGAAAAYCATCAGAATTTATTCATAATGGAAGTAGTGATTAACTACTTAACTATTATGTGGGTTATTTATTATTAGACAAAGTAGTCAGCTAATGTCATTAGAGCATATCAGACAATATAGTTAAATTAAACTCTCAGAAAAGGGGTCGTATCTTAGGGAACCACATACTGTCAGGTCTTTTTATTTCAGCACTTTTTTCCCTTCAAATTAACTTGTTTCAGCAGTACAGCATAAACTTGGAAGAGATACAACCTRTAATTGCCACTTGAATTGCATTTAAACCTAATTATTTCAGCRAAAATACTGGTTGCATGAACACTGATCAGCCAAAAGGACAAATTCTGTGTAAGTGGGGATTAGCCATACCACAGGAGACAATTAGAGCAGGATGCTGTAAAGCCACAAAATGCAATGAGCTGCAGGAGCATGCATAATACCTTCCATTTAAAAAGGTTCTCCTATTGTAACATCTCAGACAAGTTCTATCACATAAAAACACTTCTGGACAGCCTTAGAAGAYCTGCTAACTAACCTGTGCAGCTGTATCAAGTAAACACAATCTCTACGCAACTGCACATCAACAATACCAAAAATCACAAGGAAACAGAAAGGGAACATACCCAGGGAAAGGCAAACACCTCTGATAAAGGTTAACCAGCTGCTCRTTGGCACTCAACACAAAATTCAGTCACTGCAAATCAAGAAGYTGCCTCTACCAATGTTAAACTCTATTTAGAAATTCTTTAAAGAATACTACAAGTAAGTACATAAAGCACTATGCAACCATAGGATAAAACACTAAACATGGGGCCTACTTAAAGTCACACCAGTGATGGAACATCACCACTTTATGCCACTAAGTCACACTTTTGAACTATTTACAGCAAAAWTTTCAGTTTTTTCTACTTTAAATTCAAAGGTTAGGGAACTACAAGGCATGTCAATACATGCAAGCTTAGCAAGGGTAAAACATAAATTCTAATCTAATGAGCAAAGGAAAAAAATGGATTTGGTTATCCATGGTTGATCTCAGGGTCAYATTTGGCTAAGGAGAGAAACCTTATGTTATTACAAATATGTAATGATGGAAAAGACCTCCTGGTGGAAAATGAAGAACAAACACCTCCTTTTTTTTAGTTGAACTTCAATATTAATTTTTGATCACTTTGGGAAAAAYGAATTCAAGGACAACAAGCTTTGAAAAACTAAGAATTGTATTCAAAATCCACCAGACTCAGATGGGTTTTGATCAACAAGTAGAATTTAAATTTCGTTAACTTCCAAATGGGCCAATCWAAGAGGTGCAAAAGCTATCAATCAAACAGGAAATAACTTGAAAGAAAGGACTTCAGGCCAAATGAGATAAATAGCTGATGTCAACACACGCTGCAAAAATAGAAGTGGCCTGTAAATACCATTATTCTGAACAATGACAAATAAACCCAAACCCCAATAAATTAACAAAAGTTAAATAAAATTCCATGAGTACACAAAGTCACAAGACTCAGCAGCTCAGTGGAAAGCAAGAGAATACAACACACAAAACAGGACAAAATCATAATTTTTGCCTCTGCTTTCAGAAATGAGTGACAAACACTGAAGTATYTGAAGAGGAATAGTAAATGTATAGCTACTTCAAGTATGACAAAAATACATGAGATAAAAATATGGCAATATATATGATACCAAATAGCCAGTATCTAGATACAAACAGATACTTCATCAAAACAAAGCAATCTATTGACTCAGGGATTAAACAGTCATAAGTTTTGATAGAATCAAAATATATTTTTGATTGAATCAAAATACTAATATTTTTGTTTAAAGGGGGAGCAAGGCTGAGTTTTTCAGGAAGGGTTGAGGGAAATGATCGAAACTTACCAAGATGCAAGACCTAAGAATATACTTAGAAGAGCATACAAACCTGGGGTAAATTGGGTAAAATGCAAGAGAACTGCCAAAAATGAAGGCTACATAACTCARCTTCCTATTACACCAAGTAGAAAATTATTTGAACTAGAAAATAAAGTACAAGCACAGGATCAAAGGCAAAGATCAAATACCCAGGTTATGTTGCAAGCATATCCAATTGAGAGACTCACATTTAAATCTATTTATTTTCTTCTTTAATAACTCAGTAGAAACAACCCTGCAAATATATAGTCTTGTGTCATTAGTTACCTTCATAATACAGACTAGAACCAGAGTGTGATGCCAAAACAAGTCAACCACAGATTGGAGGAGCACAAGTGGAAATCAAATCTCAAGCCTTCAATTGGGCACTCACTGCAGAAGCGAGTATAAACTAGTACATAAACTATGCTTTAAAAATAAAGCTATAAACTAAGAACTCGTTTGAAAAAGATGGTGACTTAAGAAAATCAGGTCTATTAATTGATGACAGGATTGATGTTGTGATGTCATCACAAAAAAAAAGCGAATATAACAAAGGGTACCAAGCAGGATGCCCCTGCCTGTAATGAGGTTTTATTCATGTTGATGTAAAAGGCACATGGTATACTATGCTCTCACACAGARAACTCAAATTCTCCTAAGTCATCTTCTAAAAAATTTAAAAGGAAAGAGAATATCTCACACCAAACTTGCAGCAAAAGCTGACAGAAAGTTACTGCCTCTTACAACATATTGAGGCAAATATCAAAATGATTCTTTTATCATAAGTAGCTGCTGTTCCATCCTGAAAGAAGAACATTTGCTAAGAGCTAATTACAAATGTGTTCTGCTGAAAATCAGATGACAGATGAGGACACAAAGGAGCTGGAACAGCCTTTAAATCAAAAGTGGCAGGAAGAAAAGATCACATGTGAAGGCAGAGCCGAACTTTTTTTTATGAATCAGTCAATACATGACATGTAAATAGCAGGAGACCGGACCTTATGAATAGGAAAGACCATTTAAATCCTACATTCTTGAAACAAACCTGGAATTTATAAAGCCAGATTTCATTCAGCAACAATCAAATACTACKTCCTACAGACATCACCTAAGAAGCACTGATCCAATGTAGCCTAACCATTAGTCAGGAGTTACATTAGAGCTAACCAAGCACCACTGAAAAACTGACAAACACAACACCAGATGTCACAGCAAACTGAGAAGGAAACTGCTGTTGAGCCCAAATTTACATGCATCTCCAAATACTATGAAATAACAGAACTAATGTATCACAGCTCGACAGCAGGTGGGGAAAAAAAATAAAATTAAGTCAGATCCAAGATCAACACACATGGCACAAAAACAGAGACAAATGGATTTTTTGGATTTCAGGGTGGTTTTTACTCCTCCACTGGCCTTCTATTGAACTTTTGCCAACATACTGACACCTAACCCAGAAAAAACAGGAAATCCTTCAAATGAGGGGCCAAAAATTTTACTTCAATGGAAATTCAGACAGCCTTTTAGGCCACAGTCTAGTAAATATTCCTAATTCTGAGAAAAAACCTCCTCCAGTTCGGAAGTGGAAAGGTAAGAATTAAGGAGTTATTTGGAAAATAACCTTGAGTGATAGCAGTTAGTTTCTTAYGGCATGTCCCTAGGCTATTAAAAACACCTAGAAAGACAATATCTAAGATGTAAAACAGCTGTACACCAAAGTCTCCAAAGCAAACAAATCATTTACTTCCCATTTTTTAACCAGCTTCTACAAATATCTTTCTTTTTTTTTTCCATTATCACACTTGCCAAGGTACTGGCTTTTCCACTGAAAACACCTCCACTTCTCTTCCACTCTACCAAAAAAAACCCCTCAAAACCCAGAAATATTAATATCCACTTTCTAGTGAGCTGACAAATAATTTAAAACGTCTTTTTTTTTTTTTTTTAATGGTGGAATTACCATAGAAAGCATTAACACAGGTAAAGTTAAATAAGCTACAGTCTCTTATTGGACTTAGAAACAGGTAGGATGCCTTCATGGAACATAATTAACCATAATCAACCAAAATTAACCAAACTGCTGGACAATTTGGTTTTGACACAAACTGCATGTTCTCCACGTCCAAAGATATGAGTCTCACAAGTAAAGCCCCTGTTGAGAGTTTTGTCTTGAATGTTTCATTAAAGTGATCYTGATCCTACAGAGGGAATCTCTCAGGAACCTCTTTGCCCTGCCTGACAAAAGTAACATCACACAAAGATGTTTTCCCTTCTTCTAGAACAGAAGTACAGCATTTCTGACCCAACAGCCATCCCACCACTCAGGACAGTATAACCAAAAGTCCAGCATTCTTACACAGAAGGAAAACTTTCTACTTACAAAACAGAATTATAGTGGTCTTACAAAAAGCAAGATAAAACTTTCAGCGCTTAGCTCACCATATTTTTATTTCACAGGATCATGTGAATTGCTCATAAAATGGAAATATTTTTCAATATGATTTAGATATTTAACTGTGCTGATTATTATTCCTCTTTCTTATTGGAGCGTGTTGAAAAACAGTAATTTCCTCAGTAAATGTGGAAGGATTACACAAGGGCAGAGGTATTTTGGGAGATAATTTARTAGTAATGTTCAATTTTCTGAACAGTACTAATATATATGCTGTAACATCACATTATCTGGACATGCTCAAGCCAAGTGATACACATAAAATAAATAACAGATCTCAAAGTGTCTTTAAATACTGTGATTAATCTTTACTGTTATACTGCAGTTTAAAAATACCGATTTACATACCTGTGATGTTTGGCCCTGTAACTTTGCAAGCTGAGTAGTTCTCATGTTTAAGGACTGACTCCTTGTGACTGTTGCTCCAGAAGATTTCCCATTAACTTTTCTTTCCAGATGACAAGTTAGTAACAGCTTTTCTTCCAACAGTACAGCGTCCCACGGATCTTCAGCGGTCATACTTGAAGCCCTCTCTCCATCTGCCTCTGCCTTGTTTAAAGTCTCCACAGTGTCCACTTTTGGTTTACTCAGAGGATCCAAATCCAACCAGTCGAATTTACTGACATCCCCGCAGCTTTCCGAGGCCGGAAGGYTGGAGACTGCAGACTTTATAGAAGTCATTTCTAAGTCCGTGCTCGACCTCCCGTTTCTCAGGAATTCCGAAGTGCTTGCAATTTTGTCAAATACTTTTGCCATTTCTGGTGTGAGTACTGGAGGGTAKAAAGGTAGGCCTCCGTGTGGATGGAAAGGTGTGGTAGCTGCCAGTGGGTATGAAATGTATTGTGACTGTCTTGGAAGACCAAGATAAATAGGCTCTCTAGAAGGATAGGATGACATGCTTGGATGGAATCCATTSTGAAATRTACCAGTCTGTTTTGTGTAAGAAGCTGAGGTGTAAATAGGAGGCAAAGTGCATGACACAGGTGCTGGTATCCCAGGTGTCCACTGCCTCCTGTGACCCACGGGACCAAGATAAAATTGAGAAGACACTGGTGGGCTCAAAATGGGACTTGCTGGTAATGTAGGTGCTTTACTAGATTCAAAATTGTCATCCAGCAGCAGTTTCTCCAGTTCAGCATGAGTAAGCTTCTCTATGTCAATGGTACTTAGTTTATCTTCCATGCTCTTGGCATCAGACTCTGGAAACACCATGAGATCATGGTCCTGTTTGTTATGAGTCTGTGCTTTTTGTCTGGGGCTGCTCAAAGAATTAAAGGTTTGTTTATTACCAGCTACACCTCTTTCTTTCTGCATCTTGGCTAATGCCTCAGCTTCCATCTGCAATGCCTCCTCTTTGTCCACGTCTTTTGACCTTGGGGCTGCCAGAGAAGGTGACGAGCGCTGTTTGAATCCATTGCTGCTGGATATCTGGGCCATGCCGCAAGAGCAGATGTCCATGTAAAGCAGCAACACTTCCCTTGGARTGGTCGACTGCCCTTGGCTTCAGAATGGATTTAGCAGACCTGAAAAGGAAATGAAAGATTAGAAACACGTGAAACAAATCATATGTGGACAACTACTATGTCACTCATCACCAGCTGACAAAGTTGCATGTGTCCTTCAGAAACCCAGGATGTACAATTTTAAAGAGGCCAATTTTTTTTTCTTTTTTGGGGGGAGGGAGTATCAAACTTAAAAAGAAGCCACACAAATAACTTCATAGTCTTTGTATCATGCAAGACCATTTATTTTTCATGGTCTACTCACTGGTACTAGTAAGCACATGGTTTCTTTTTGCACCACTAAACCCAAGACCCACAAAAGCCACCTTCAGGTGTGTAGTGGTTTTCAGATTTGAGCAATCACACAGGCGCAATCTTGGGAGTAGAAGTCATTCTGAAGACTACACAAATACAGCAATGATAAAGCACATTATCAAAAGGACTTCCACCTTACTTCAAGAGATTACTAAACCAGACCTTTCAAACTGCTGTACCCTGGTTATAATGGTCATAATGACACTGAAGGACCTCTCTTCCTTTGGAAAATATTGTACTTTGCCCTCTTAACAAGAAAAATAATGCTTATGAAATGATACTTCTTGGACAAGCAAAAGAAGCTATTTAAGTACAGCTGCTCATTGAGTAATCTCTTTAATAGCCCTTGAAGGGAAGTGTCATTCACTACTAGGTAAGGGAAGAAACTCCAAAAGGTCACTTCTGCTTAAGGCCACCACCAAGCAAATGATACTTTACATTACTTCAATTCCAGTCTTGTGTTTAGGACTATGACACAACTTCCCATACTCACCACAATATCTATGCAGACTGTTTATTAAAATAATCTTGCAAGAGATTACCACAAGAATGGTGTTATTTTACAWTATTGCTTCTACTTAATTCTCCAGCTTTTACACACAGCTGGGTCAGAGAGAAGCCCAGGAGACAAGATGTCTTCCAGCAACAGCCAGTATGCACATCAAGCAGCAAGATAAAAATCAGGAATAATGAGTTTCTGCTAGGAGAGTTACATAATCAGCAATCCTCATTAAAACAGAGTTGCACTGAACTAGATGAGCCTTGTAGATGCAACTCATTCTAACTCATGCAACAATCTAGAAATTAAGACTTCTCTGAAGCAAATAATGCAAATAACTCAAAATTSTTTAAGTTCCCTTTCAATTCACACCCATTAGAAGAGTGTAGATTTTAGACTGGGGGTCTTTTTTCCCTTTTTTTCCCTCCTTGAATCAAAGCAGAGAGATATGCTTCAAACAAAGTGAGTGTATTTCTCTGGACTCCCCACACAGACAGCAAGATTCTTAACAGATTTATAACAAATTCTTTAAATTCTTTAAGTCTGGCCAAGCTTTTGTTTTATCTACTTCATTTCAATGGCTTAYAGTGTGAAGGACAGACATTTTTATAACAGGTTCTATACATTTCAGCTTCACTCTGAAGACAAATTCAAGTGAAACCCTTCACAAAGCAAGATTAAACCAGAAATTACRTTACCATTACCAAGACAAGATTTAAACAAAATAGACTCAGAAAGAATGTGAAAGTGACAGACTAACAGAATTATAAAACCCTTAAAACCACACAACTCAAGCCCTGGGGCATAAAGTCTTAAGAAGGAGCTTTGAGGGTTACAGGTATGAATCCATTCCACAGGATAATTATATAAATATTCAGTGCAAAGTCTACTGAAAAAACAGACACCAGACCCTTTACTGTACAGTTATGGAGCTGCAGAGTGACACCCATTAAAGCCATAAATATTGTCATTAGGAAGGAGTCTTGCCCTGTCTGCTGCCTACCTCCAGGGCTCAACATAAAGCCCAATCAGGGATTCATTATAAAACACCCAAACTATTCTGCTGGGCTACTTTATAGACAATGCAGRTCTCTGGTTCCATTAACAGCACAGCTGTGGCTTTCAATTATTTACTATGCTCCTGCTAGCAGGACAGTCACACTAAAACCTCTCCTCAAGATGTACTGAGTATTTTGTAGATGGTCCAAGCCTGYTAGGCACAGATAATATCCTAATGAGAAGTCTAATAYACTTGATACCACCTTCTCAGACTGTCTAGAAAGCTAAGCTGGCTTTAATCTCTTCATTAACTTACAGCTGGTTTAAACTGCTATGTCAGATTTTTAGATGCAAGAACACCCTTCCAAAGTCCTCTCAAGGATTCCTCCTTGGCTTTTCCGACAAGCAGCAGCCTTGTAAGTGCAGTTTGCAGTTGTCAGTCTTGCTGTTGCCTAAGGATTCGAAAGAGCAGCAGGGCTTTTTTCTGAACYTTATTCAAAAAAATAAAAATAGAATCATACTTTCCAAACTGCTATTCAGAACTGCTTGGGCTACAAGTTCAAGATTATCAATGCATTCAGGTGCTGCTTGATAATTACAGCAGCAAGTGATTTTTTTCTTAAAGAGATGAAAAATAAATTATAGGTCTTTAAAGTAATTGCATATTACAACAGCCAGCTCTTTAAGAAAAAAAAAGCCTTATTTTTCTGCTGAAATGGATGGCCTTGATCTCCACATCACCAAGCAGTCTCCTGTTCACAAGGAGTCACCGTTCCACAAAGTCACAACTGCAGATAAACACACATTCCTTAGCTCTCAGAAACATGGTGCACAGCTACCACAGCACCTTCATCCATAATATCTAGACCATCCCAGTCACTCAGTAACTGCTTGTTTATTTTACAATTTCACATTACAGTGCTGTATTTCTGTCAGTGCATGACAGCAACTTGCACTGACAAATCCAGTGATTTCTAGCATTCAAGACAGAAGATTATTATTAGTGGTTGTCTGAAAAATTGAATTTTAGCCTTATTTTTTGCAAGACAGCCTCATCAGCATATGCATATTTAATGTGATTGCTGTATTTAAATCCTGTCCTTTGGAAAACTATAAAATCGGTGTATAAATTTCTGTCCGATTTCATAAGCAGACTGCAGGTTTTTCAAAGTTTGAAGTTAAAAAAAAACTGATTAGAAGTCTGACAAAATTGCAAAACTTTATCCTGCATTCCAGTTCTAAGCAGTAAATTCACRTAACACATCAGAAGAAAAGTTCCTAGGCATAAGCACGAATAAAATTCTGATAAACCTCCTTTTAAATGCTAAGCACGCAGCATCAGTAGTTAACTTTTCCACATAAGTTTAGCTTCACTTTGAACCTCTCACTTTGCAGCCATCTAAGTTCAAAGAGAGAGACTGAGAAGAATTTAAACTTCTTCAACATTTACAAAGAGAAGGGCAAATTCCATTAGGATCATCTATCAGCAGGGAACTCCTCAAGCACTCAGAAAAATATGTTTCACTTCAGATCCCGGAATCCTGAAACATTACTGACCAAGCCAAAGGAACTCACCAGAAGTTTGCAGCAACCGGAGGTCATTGAAGACCCAGAAGTGATCCTTACAGAGCTAGAACTGTTCTCATCTGAACTGCTGCACACTATTTTAAGTAACAGTAATAATCAGTTTTCAGCTGTCAATCTGCTCACCTTCAAGAGCACTCGTGTTGCCAAGCACTCAAAGAACGTGACAAACATTTCATTTATTTTTAAAGGAAAGCCAGAAGCAATTGAAGAGATTATAACAGAAACTCAGAAGTGACAAAACCATCTCTTACACTACTTATTTGCCCCCTAAATTTGAAATTAAATGGACACTTTCATACTTTGGGTGAAGTTACCACATTTCCAATGCCCTTGCAATACCTCACCTGCTTCCTTTACAAGCAGGTCTAAAACCTTGACCACATAATTTTTCTACAGCCCTGACCAAGGGTAAGCTCTCTCTTGCAGTCAGACTTCATTAACTTGAAGCAATATTTCTTTTCTCAACCAGTTATGATCAGACTGGAGTCTGCAGACCTCTTTGGCTCAGGTCTAGCAGAGTTTCTGTAACAGCAACACTTCCTGGGCAGCAATTTTTAATAAATTTGTTTCGAGTTTAAAGTTAATTTGATCACTCAAGTATCTGTGTACTGTCATATAATTTTATTTGAGTATTGCACATCATTCATTACTTCAGAAGAGTAAAATACTCTTTTAAATAAAAAAAAAAGGAGAAACAAAACTTATTAATAAAAAAAAAGAAAAAAAAAAAAAGGAGAAACAAAACTTATTAATCATCAAAAACCAAGAAATTGCCTCACTATCTCCTTCAGATCAAAGCTTCTACATGGAATCCAAATAAATTTTAAACCAGATTTTCACCTATGGAGGTTTACATTAAAAAAAAAAATGCACATGCGCTAGTCTAGCAAATACATAAAAKGGAACCAAGAAGCATTTTCTTTCCAATCAGGAATGAAGAGTTTTCTGTAAGAAGCTTCAGGGAACCAACTACAGGATATTACACCTCTACCAGGACAAAGACTCCCAAAACCTAAACGAGTTTCCTATCCTAATGAGCAAGGGATGACTTCATCAGACAGAAATCGTTTTACCTTAAGCAGAGGTAATCTCACCATCTGCTCATGCACATGTTAACATTCTTCTCTACTTCAGATGAGTCGCACAGCTTTCTTTTCAAAAACACCCAAGGCTTGTAATAGCCTATTTATAGTCTGTTTTACTGCTATGCAAGCACAGAACATATTATTTGGTAATTTCTTCTCAAGAAGTACTTTAGAGCCATCAGAAATCAGTGCACATGAATTCCCTGGAGTCCAAGCACTAAATACAGAAGCAATGATAACAAGTCAGGCTATTTCCTGCATTCCTTATAAAGTAAGGCCTTGGCATACAGTAGCCATTGCTTCCTCAAAACAAGTGCAATTTTCAAAGTAACTTTGAGGTTACTTTGCCATTAAATAGAAACAAAAATAAAAATATTTGAGGCATCTGCCTAACATTGAATCATAGCTAACTTACGAATTAAAAAATCTTGCCTGCATACCAGAGACAGTAGCAGTTTTATGGGAAAGAAGGGAAAACTTAGCAAAATATGACAGCAATAATATACCGTGGAAAATACTAATCATCTGCAAAGGAAYTCATAGCCCAGACATTTGCCACAGCAGGAAAACTCCTTAGCAAAAAAAAAGAAAGCAAAAAGTCACAACAACTTTGATGTTCAGAAGCCCTCTCTGCCAGATGCATTCAGATTGCTACAAACTGAGAAAAAACTGAACACATGCTCATGACATGACCTCTTGAAGTAAGGCAGTTGTTGTTTTTCTAAATTATTGTTAGGTTTAAACTGGAAGCTTCTCAATARCAAACAGTTCTGAAAGGTCAGTGTTAAAGCTACATAGTTTAATCTTTCCACTAAAAACTTAGCAGCTTGTTTAATCCATTAATTGAGAAAAAGTTAGCAAGTGCTCCCTTACAGATGAGACTAATACAGTTAACCAGAAGATTTAATCCATTTTGTTTGAGCTTACACCTACAGAATCTTCAAAGACAATTTCACTAGCTTAAATACAGGTGCAAGTTTTAATTGGTCACGAACCCTGAATCAACACTCATTTCATTTGTTTTGCTCAAATAATTCAGATTGTAAATACCTAAGCAGGAACCACATCTCTTAACTTTGATTTTGAAATTTCATTTACCTCTAAAAAGTACAATTTCATCACAAAACCTTTGATCTCGAGGACTAGGCAAGAATAGGATGTTTCTAGCACTAGAACAGGAAGTCTCAGCCTTTAGGGTCTTTCAACATCAGCAACAAATCCCTTGAAAAATCCAACCTCAGCTGTTTCAGTGTTTCTAAAAATTTATGAACTATTGAAATCAATTTTCACCCAGGACACTGTGCAGAGAATCATTAGTAGGTATGGCATACTTTGTAGCTGCTGTAACTTTGAATCTTCAGCTTTTGATCAATATTTCAAGACAGACAAAGCCTGGATGCACCTGCCATGATGTTCCAGCCAAATCTCAGTGAGGGCAGCTACAAATACCTAAGAGATCGTGTGTTTTCCATTGCCACACTCTTCCCCTGCAATGGTTTGTACCATCAGTTCAAAGCAAGCCCTTCCATCAGTAGATGTGGATACAGGCAGATTTGGTATGGCAGGTTTGCAAGGTTGTTCAGTACATTTGTGCTGTTATATTCCTCCCCTCTAATTTTGAATGCAACCACCATTCTGTTTAAGTCTGTTAAGAGATGGAAGTCATAAAGATAATTGAGATCCATTTAAGTTTCATTAAAACAAGCATCCTGGCCCTGCCAAGAACACTGGGCATCACAGCTACCAGAAAACTGTAGCATGAGCTCACATAACTGGATGCTGTGAATTTATGATCAGGATAATCTTCATAAATGCTTGAATCACGGCAAGAAGTCCTTAAAGCCAATCAGCAGAAGACACAAATCAACAGGAAACTTGGCATCAGTTTCATCAGCTGTAGAACTACGCACCAACTTTTGCATCTCTGTATTTCTCCATACTCTGTTCTCAGTTCTCTAACAGCATCCTGCTATTCAGCTCCTGCCCAGTATTTTCTGGATGCAGGTACCAGAAAAGAGCAAGAGTGAAACTGATGGCATCCCAGGCTGTTTCATTCTGATGAACTTGGCCAAGATAGTTTTTTCCATGCCTTACAGCCAAGCTTATTACTCGCATTGTTTGACAATGGCTAGGAATTCTAGTTCTGTTGCAATGTTTCTCCTTACAGAATAAGGCTTTCGGTACCACTCCTCCTGTTCCAAAAGTCTGCTTTTAAAAACTTTGGTACTGGTTCCCTTGCTTTACAGACACCTCTGAAGTTATGCTTTCCTCCATGTCACCCTGATGTTCACAATCTTTCCACCAATCCCACTTTTCAAAGGCTACTTGAAAGCACTCACAAACTTTCATACAGAATCAACATTAGCTGCTGTCTTAAGGGAAGGTTTTTTCCTATTCTTTAAGCAAGGTCATTGCTCCAGATATTTTGATTCCCTGGCTGAATAACTGGTGYAGTAATTCTTGATTTGCAAAGTAATTCTATTCTGGAATATCACTTTCATGGAACAATTAAAACTGGAAGAGAACTTAGTTATTCATGCAGCCTGGGGCCAGACCCAGTAGAACATGACAAATTACCTGGAGCATGCAGCTAAACTAGAACTTCCATTAATCCCAACCCCAGTAGTAGTAAACAAAAGATAGACAACRTTTTAAACTATGTATCCAATTTTATCAAAACCATAGAAAGTGTCTAGAGTGGGGAGAACAGAGAAAGAGGAAAGTAAGTCTGAAGTAAGCCCAGCAGACACCCTCCTAACGTCACAAAACACTGAAAATGCAGGAGGGTTATGATACAAAATTCAGTGGCTGTTAACACAGGAGATGAAAACAGCTCTCCTCCACAGAGATCCTATCTTAATCCTTGTGCAGCAGTGCACAATATACACCTTGAACAAATCGCCAACAAAAACATGCATGGACAGGAAACACTGACACCTCAGCTCTGGCCCACACTTAACTCTGTATCACTGTATTAGTATCACCCTACCAGTTAACCTAATGCAATTCTGCTGCAGTAGCCAAATTATTTCCACCACTTGCTTCAGCAGCTGAGTTTCCCCTCAGGCAGGAAACTTGCACAGTTTCAGTTATAACCAACAGATGCTTCTTAGTCACACACCTCATATTCATAGGAGATCAAGCAGAATTGCTGATTATTAATTGACAGAACAAATGCACCGTTCACGTGTACCTTCGTGCTTTATCCACTAGAAAATACTAAAYGCTTATTGCATGTATCGATTCAATGATTATGTGGTTTGTTTGGGTTTGTTTTTTCCAACAATGCACAGGTAGAAAACTGAATGAGGTGGTTACACTCAGAGCAAAGGTTCATCTCATTCTTATCTGGTCTCTAAAGGTGGCTTTGGAAATGCAAATAGGAAAAAGCTAAACAAACACAAACACATAATGACACTTCCTCAAAATACCCTTCTAGTCTTCRCTAATTTGCCACTCAAGTACTTCCTGAATCCTGAGGTAACTTCTCTAAGATTAAGACTCTTGATGGGCTTTTTCATCAGGAATTTGTTCAGATGGATGCTGAACTCAGGCGAATTTCCAGCACTCACCTTGTAACTCASCACTGTCACCATACTCTGCTCTTCTGCTGTGACTACATACAATCTCAGCAGAAGATCAGATCAGTTATTGATGACCTGCTCTTGATCAGTCCCCTACAAACATCAACTACAAGACTGAAACCTACAAGCCAAATTATTTCCTCTGGGTCACAATGAACTAACCAACCTCCAGATCCAAACCTGTGATATTCTCAGCACAAACAGCACGAGGTCCTCATACACTACACCCTGCAAGCTATGGCTGGGTTTTTGTAAGAGGTGTTTTGTTTGTAACTTCAAATAACAAGTTACATGAAACATGCAGACATACCTTCACCCTCTACTTCCATTTCTTCCTTCTGAAGTAGCCATCACTTAGAACAAGCTTAATCTAAGGAAATACTTCCAGGCTGTATTTCTACGAATTTACAGACTGAAGTAATATTCCTCATTATTTTTTATGTGAACTTTGAAGAAAGCACTTCATTCTAAAATCTTTATAGCTTAAGTGAGGTTTATAATTGCTAGCATGCTTTGAAACATGTCCTCCTTCCCCTCCCTGTCCAGTACGGAAACAACTTCATCATTCTTCTGTACAAACTTACATCACACCAACCTCCTCACCGACTAAGTGGCTGGATGATGCTGTATTAGATGACTGATTTTATTGACCACCGTTGATAAAGGCTGAACCCTGGTTCTGGTAATTACACATCCACATCTTCAACTTAAAATAGCACAAGATACTTACACAGTTACACATCCATAAAACAAACAACTTACATTTGTAATACTCTCTCATTTTTAAGCTTGTTGTATTATCCTAAAAATAAATAAACACCAACTAATTCCTGTACTGACTGCAGACACACACTGCCAAAAGGCAGTACTCCTAAAACAAAAAAACAGATCATTACTTGAATGTCTTTAAGGCTGACCTTAAAATACATACTATATTTTATGATTTTCAGTCATGTCAGTGTTAGACYTACACTGCCCTACCCACCAGTGCTACTTTACTGCAATTTTTGAAGCTCTCATAAGGCAGCCCTAAGATTATTCAAAAGACAAACAACATGCAATACTGTTCTAATAAAATTCAAATCTAGCATTCATTTTTCTAAATAACCACATACTGTCTGGGTTTGGTCCCACATCAAAGCCTAAGACAACAAAAAAAAACCMTCCAAAACATCACCTCAGCATTTTTATTTCTCAAACAACATTTTAATCCAAGTTTCTCCAGCTAGACAGTAAATACAACAGCAGCACCGAGTAAGAAGTATCATCAGTTTCAATTTACTTTGAGAAGTAAGAAATGAAGGAACACAAAATCAGAGAGTATTTTTTACTTGGCATTTTGAAACGCATCATTTTCGATTTCAGGCACTTAATTTTCTTCATTAGTACACAGAGAGCTACTCAAATCAGATAAAAATAGCTAAATCATCAAACACAATGATTATATGCACTGATGAACCTTTATGTTTGAGTTCTCAGTGATGACAGTAATAACCTGAAGGTAAGAGGAACCTCAAGTATCTAAATCAGGATTACTACTGGATTGCAATTAAGACAAATTCTATTCTATTATAACAATCAAATTTTTAACTATTTCTTAAGATCTCCTTTGTGTTTTTGTAAACAAGCATCTTYAAGAGATGTTAAAGAACATAAAGAAATTGGAATGTAAAAAAACATTCAAATACAGCACACCGTTTAAGAAGATGGGACTCTAAATAACATTACTCGTCTGGTTTATGGTCCCCTCCCCAAAACGTCACCTAACTTCAACTATTTGTGTCTTCTCCCTATGTTTTCTCTCTCTACCTTTATCTTCTATGCAACTTTCTTTCTCTGTTCTCTTATTCTTACCAGTTTTGCTTCAACCTGCTTTWAGGAAAAGAAAACAAACCACAACCCCCAAAAAAACCCAACAGAACTTGGTGGGAATTATAATCCCTTTCTCCCCCCTCCCACAAACGTGCTAAGTGAGACCAATTTAAGCAGCTTCTCTTCCCCCCACAGATGCATAAAGAAAGTTTTTTACAGGCCCACTCTCAGTGCTGGGGGAATAAAGGACACAACTGCCTCCAAAGCCAACAAAGACAAATAAAAAAATACTTGTGTCTGGCTGATTTCATTTCCCCTGCCCCATTTCTGCTTCCCCTTTGGATTCTTCGTAAATCATCCATAACTACTACTCCTGAACGCAGCTTATATTCAAAGCAAGTATTGCACAACATCTTGTACAAACATCAGACATTTTTTCTTAAATTTTCAGTTCCCTTTGCGAAGAGATCTGCATTTAACATGCAACRTTATTAGTTAAAATCTGAGCATCTCTCCTCTATCCCGAATCAGTCTAACTACTATGCTCTAGTATCAGACTTATAATAAGTAATACAATGAGTCGAAAGACCAGCAGAATCTCTCTTTTTTTTCCAAAAGCTTTTCCTTTGAGTGCATCTTGCTACCACATCCTTTTCCCAACAACCGCATAGCTGAAGTGGGAGGTTACTTGCGCTAACAAAGGTGCAGGTACACCTTTTTTATTGTGTTGATACAGAAAAATAAACTAGATCGAGTCAAGAACAGCAAGGCAGCCACAAACTTCCCTGTATCACTAGAAATACCGGCAAAGCTCCCGGAGGAAAACAGTAGAGCTGTTTAGGGATCAGCTTTGTAAACATCCAGCTTCTCTGGAACCACAGTAACGCGCCAGCCCGGGGCGACAGACCCCACTCCAAAGCCAACAAGAGGATGAACAGAAAGGAAATGTAAACCTGGTGCTGTCTGCAGCCACAGCCAAGSTACCCYGTACGCTAGGCACCTCCAGAGCTMCCCGCTCCGTGCCAGTGACAGCTCCCTGCCACCCCGGAGACTTCACCCCCGGGTCCAAAAAGCACCTCTGGCACCTGCGGAGCGCGGGCAGCTGCTCCGGACAGCTCGGCGCCCCAGACACGCAGTTCCCGGCTGGAAGCACTTCCCGCAGGCAGCGCCKCCGCAGCCGCCCGGCTCGGGGAGCCCGCACAGGCACCGGGAGCGGGACGGGCCGTGCGGGCAGCGCTGCCCCGGCCCCAGGCCCGCCGCTCGCAGCTGCCGCCCGGGAGCACCGGCCGGCCCGGGGCCGCTCCGGCGGAGGGCAGCGCCCGGCGGCCGAGGGTCGCGGAGACCCCCGCGAGGGGCGAAGCGGAGCGGGGCTCGGCGGAGAGCGGAGCCAGCGGCCCCCGGCAGGGCGGGACTGGAGCGGAGCGCGGCGGAGAGCGGAGCCAGGGGCTCCCGGCAGGGCGGGACTGGGAGGGCGCGGGACCCCGGCTCGCCGCGACCCCCGGAGCTCC
>NW_026623338.1:1454785-1463072 GCF_030028575.1 Malurus melanocephalus | reverse complement strand
GGCCCCGGCCCGCCGGGGGGGCGGCTGCGGCCGGGGACCGCGGGGCCGGGTGGCGCTGGGGTGACTCTCCGTCATTTCCTCCCCTTATCGCCCGATCTTCCCAAGAATGCTCGGCATGACTGGAAACTTGCACAACGCACCAGAAATGTCCGTCGGGGGCCGGAGCCGCGCCGCGGACACAATGGACTTCCTCAGGCGGCGGCAGCGGGGGAAGGGCCGGGACGCGGCGGGGACGGGGCCGAGCACTGACGCTGGAGAAGCTGGGCAGCCCMCAGCACATGGGGCTTGGCTGCGGGGATAAACACCTTCGACCCCGGTGGGCTGGAACAACACGTTCCACTACACAGAGTTCTGTTTAACTTAACTTCAGAAACTACTTGGCCGGCAAGGGCAGATCGCTGTTGTCAACTCCAACCTTCCTGACATACCAACACGTTTCAAAAATACCAAATATTTTGGTTTGACCTTCACAATARCTTCAAAAGAACAAAATGCTTTGGGTATGCCCAAAAATACTGCATGTGGGATTTTATACAAAGTTCAGACAATGGGCTTTCATCAGATCAAGTTAAAAGTGGTCATGAGCATTTAAAACTAACAATACGATTTTTAATGTAGTTGCAAAAGAATTTCAGAGAGAATAACTTTATATTCCGTCCACTCAGGGGAWACTACTTAAAATAAGCTAAGAATTCAGTTTATGCCTATTGATACTTTATTCAGCACTTTTAGCACACTGAAATTCTAAAAAATACAAAACACTTAATGARGTATAGAAGACACATGAAAAGACACATCAGTTTAGAAACTACAATATAAATCAGTTATCAAAAATTAGTCAGAAATACATTGGGGGCACTGACATTTTCTGTGYGGTTATACATAAACTCCACCATTTTAGCATCTAAGCATTTTCTAGTGGATAAATCTAGTGGATGAATCTTGACTTGGCACTATTAAGGTCAATGAAAGCCCTTGCAGGTGATTTCAATGTGAGCAAAATGGGAACTTGGAAGGTTGACACATAATTCCTGAAGAATCATCATAGACATGACTTTAATTATACAGATTAAAAAAAATACCAGAGTTCTTACTACCCTTGTGATCTAAGTCATCAGAAATTTTTCAGGCTGACAGTTATTAGGAGTAGAAATCCATCCTTTCTAATGCCATTCCAGTTTTGACCGGCAATAAGTGAATTCGGCTCCTATTTTGAACACAGCGGAACATCAGTAGAAGGAATCTACTTTGCTTGCAAGCTCAAGCTCTGGTTCCTTTCCAGAGTTTCTGTCCAAATACACCTTCTTTTCAGATTGCATTTCCGACCTTTTCTCCTGGCAGTTGTGTCTCCTGGCCACCTCCGCTGCTGGGCTCCTGAGGTGATCCTGGCCAGGAGAGCATTGGATCTATTAGTGACCCACAGAAATKATGCTTTAGAGAGACACGGTGCCTTTCTGACTGGGATCTTGCTGCAAASCAGTTCCATGGTGTTTGTGCTGCTTTCCCCTTCACATATAAGTTACATTAARCTGCTCCCAATTGCATCTATGACTCACTGGCCATAGGGTTTAGACCTGGGATAACTACTTGTCGATGTTTCATCTGTTGCTAACTGAAGGAGCATTAATCTGCTTAGTCTGAACAAAAGGCAGTTGCCACACCCATCAGTTGCAACAAGATCATGTTGGAGTGAGATATTGCAAAGGTCCCTTCCAATCCAAGCCATTCTATGATTCCATGATTCYATGATCRTGACTTTATGATTGACCAACCTCCATCATGTTATTACATAATATGTGACAGTAGGTCAAATACAATCTTGCTAGTTGAAATAAGAAAGATGATTTGATCTATTCTGTGCATTAGTGAAGAATTTTAGACTTATCAAGYCTGACCAGTGCCACAAAAATGGTAGGAACTRTCTGTGCCTTTCTTTGSAAATTATTTTCTTCTTGTCAGAAAATTTTCCTGCTATTCTGCATGTTTTAAAAATAACTTAAGCCCATCCTTTTTAGCAATATCTCATTTTTGAAAGGCATTCAGAAATCATCTAATGTTTAATAAACACTGATTTCATGTTATCACACTGAATACAAACTGAGTGTGCTACTCCTTCCTTTGCTTTCTCAGAGTCACAAAATCATTAAGGTTGKAAAACACTTCCAAGATCACTCAGTCCAACCTTTGACTGAATACCACCCTATCAACTAGACCATGGCACTGACCACGTCCAGTCATTTCTTGAACACCTCCAGGGATGGTGATTCCACCACCTCCCTGGGCAGTCTGTTCCAGTGCTTGACAACACTTTCAGTGAAAATATTATTCCTGATGTTCAGCCTGAACATTCCCTGGAACAGCTTGAGGCCATTTCCTCTTGTCCTGTTGCTGGCTGTCTGAGAGAAGAGACCAACCCTCACCTGCCTACAGCCTCCTTTCAGGGAGTTGCAGAGAGCAATAAGGTCTCYSCTGGGCCTCCTTTTCTCCAGGCTAAACACCCTCAGCTCCCTCAGCTGCTCCTCAGACCCTTCACCAACTTCMTTGCCCTTCTCTGGACTTGCTCCAGCACCTCAATGTCTTTCATGAATCAAGGGGCTCAGAACTGGACACAGGATTCAAGGTGCCATCTCACCAGTGCCAACTYCGGGGGGACAATCACTGCTGGCCACRCTATTTTTGATACAGGCCAGCACTTTACACCCAARARCAACTCCAACACAAGTACTTTTGCCTCTGCTTTCATTGTTTCTCAGCTACATTCACATTTCATATGTGCCAGTTATCAGGTGCATTCTGAAAGTGGTACCAGTTAGTTTTTAGAAATATCATTTGTATGTCAGATGCCACATAGCCTCTCTGGGCAGCTGAAGTAGTTCTGCTTCAAGTAAGAGAACTGATTGTCCTCGGAAGCCAAGGAAGGTAAGTAAAGTGACACTATTCCCTAGAGAGCTGAGTCAAGAAGGGAACAATGGCATAGCCTGAAGACTTGCTTAGGAATGGATGATTACAAGTTACACATTCCCACATGCAGAAATGACGTCATCTTTAAAGTATTTCTCCTACAGGAAGTTATTCATGTGCCCGTGTAAAAGCAATGCACAAGGTGTGTGTCTCAGCAGCATCACAGTTTTGGTTTTCTTTTTTTTTTTTAGGAGACACTGKATAAAGCTATGTCTTGTAAAACCCCCACAATTTATTAAATAACATTTCAATGAAAATTTAAGTTGCATACCACAGACAGAATAAATGAGAGAATTTGGTCAAATATTTGGAGAGAGTAAGTGCTGTGCTCACTATGCTGATAGTCAAACATCCCAAAAGAACTGACACACAGCATATGCAAAGAACAAATCAACCTGTGTAACCACAATATTGACGATGGTATTAACTGGAAATGTGACAAACTGTTGCTGGCAGATGCCCTTTTTAACAATAGGAACACAAGGAAGCCTGATGTATACTTAGATCAAAAGGACACCTACACATAACAAAGCTTAACAAATGTATTTTGGTGACTGTAACACATGGGAAATAAAAAACAAAACAAAAGCAAAACACACAAAATTCAACCAAACACCCCCATCAAAACAAAAAAGAACTATTGAAAACAATCCCTTTAAAGCCACAATATCCTTAATTTTCTTGGCACCTAAAATGCATTTATGTGCCCTCCAAATGTAACAGGTAAATGCCTCGAATTACTGAAATTGCTGCTTGCCTTTAACTAACTGGAAGTAATAAACTTCATGTCTATTGTTAGAGTATCCTTTTAGTAAATGAGACGTTGTTAGTGGGAGCACAGGGATTATAGGACAAATGTGTTTCCCCTGACAATAGGAAGACAGAGCATGTCCTACCAAAGACAAAATCTCTTCACAGAATCCGAGACATGTATCAAAACGTAGTAAAAAACCCACACCCATTTCGTGCAGCATGGAAATTCCCGGRATTTCATTCACTGGGGTGTGGACTGCAACACAAAGTTTGAATTTGAAAGTACACCAAGTCAGACTTTGCAGGACAGGAAAATTATGCAACTACAGCTGCAGCTTCAGTATGAGGTTGCTCTTCAGGATAGCTGCAAGATTCAGTGATGTTTGAATTAAAGACAAAAAAAAATTATCTTTTGTTAAAGAAATCATGTTAAATATACTAAGACACTAAGCTTAAACAGAGACACTAAGCTTAAACAGAGTAAACACTACAACAATCTACCAATCCTCAGCTAATCAAGGCTGATAGCTTCAGGGTCACTTCTATGTATTTAAAGGCAAAAAGTTTTAAGAGCTAATTCTAAAGCAACTGGTAATTTTTATCAAAATTGCAGCCTCATTTTTTTTAGTATCTATAAACTTTTTTTTTTCTCTGAAAACCAGCAGAGGGAGACAGGTTCTTTTTTACTCCAAATGAAAACAGAAGATTGTATTACTTCAAAGACAACACCTTCTGAAAAGTCACCATACCTTCCTAGATTAGTCTTGCAAAGCCTTTTCTTGGTCATTTTGAACTCTATTAATACTCACTTTTCTTTTTTTCTTAGTGCTTATCCAAGCTTAAATGGGTTTTGCTTACATCTGAAGATGTTTAGTCAACAGCATGTTGCTATTAATACTTCACCATGGATTTCTCTCAGGGAGAAAGGGGATACCAATGCTAGTAATGACTGAAAGAAAAATTAGGCTGTGGTTATGTTTTTGTTGTTTCACTGTCATGCAACAGCTTGCATGTGTTTGCAGCATGTCTAAAGTCTGCATATGGCTCTCAAAATCTACACAATCATTTCAGCTGGCTACATATGTGAGTTACATATTTGAGGATTAAATATAAGAAGGAAGYTCCATTCTACAGCAAAAACCACAGAAACAACTGCTGGTGGTTTCAAGTGCAAGTAAAATGTTCACTTGGGTTAATTTCTTAGGGCCCAGGTCTTGCTTCAGGAAATGGCAATTTAAGCATTAGAAGCCAAAATATTAATATGGATCCTGGCAGAGAAAACTCAGGTATGTCTCATATGTTTAGGCAACATTCTCTACAAAATGGCATGACGGGGCATACATTTGAAATTAATAAAATATTTTTCATATTTACCCATAGTTTTGCCAAATAAGTTATGTCCAGAAGAGCTACTAGAGCAGGGACCTGAACAGAAATAATTTTACACATTTAWCTGCTTGTTTTACTTGTAAATAGTTTCTGATAACTTTTTAGTCTATTTTTTTTCATTAACTCCCTTTTAGACATGGTYTATTTACTCAGAGAGGAAATTACAAGAAATGCCTTTTGGATAGAATGTGTTCTAAGCACTAACACACAATTGCTATAATTTTAAGTAAATTTTAATAAAATAAAGTTTCTGAATATTCCTAAAATAGAGTGGAAGCAGAAGAATTAGCAAATGCATGCAGAAACTGTGTCAGTGCTGCAGTGTACTCAGGAGGTACTGTGGGATAGTTGTTAGTCTGTAGTATGCTGTGGTAAAGGCTATTACTGTAAGAATGGTGCCAGAAAAACCTGAGTGAGAAACTGCAGGCAACAGGATGCGTGCCTGGAAATAGCAATCATTCCTGGGGCAAAGATAATTGAGGTAATTGGGAAGCCTGCTGGTACTTAAAATCCCAATCACAGCCAGTCATGCTTAATCAGACATCCAAATGCAGAGGATGACAAACCTTCATATTGACTACTCACTTGAATTATCCCATATCAAGAAGTTCAAACAAACCAACCAGCAATACCAGTAGGAGTCCTACACAGGAGGGAGATTTCCACAGGCTATGAAAGGGGCTACAAGCTCTTCTTCCTGTAGCTCCATGAAAGATCCAAGCCCTTCCCAACAAAATCTGATGTTTCCTTTCTGGTACAAGCTAATTGCAAGAAGCTTCATGTAGCAACCTTATGTTCAAACAACTTCACAGTTCTTTAAGCATTGCAAGCCAATGGAAATATGCTACTATTAAAAAAAATATCAAACAATTCCTTATGTCATGCTTTATTTGTTGTCACACTGTGTATATTGGTAAAAAGAAATTATCCTGTCAAGTACATTCACAGTACATTCACTGAAGTGTTTTTAYAGCCCTATCCAAGTCTAAATCTGTTATGGCTCTGGCCCTTAATCGTTTTATTTTGGTACACAATTTTTTGTTTTCATGGGAGAACTTAAGTATACAGTGTATTTCCTGTAGTATATTTGCAAAACCAGTTTTCARGTTAAGGGTCAATAATCCAAATTCTGGAAGCAGCAGAATTATTTTAAAATGCTTTAAATCCTTGCCAATATTCTTTAGTTGGTAAATAGGCATCCTCTACTTAAGAATGACAGTTATGTAGCAGTAGAGCACTGGCACATTATTCAAAGAGATTTATTGCTTTTCTTTGTTGCTTGCATTCATGAGTAGCAAGACACCCATGCTTAAGGGACTAAACTGGAGAGAGCTTTAACGAAAATTATCTCTGAGTTTGGTGGAAAACTTTACAAAGAGGACTGCAGTGGTCAGCCACCAGAAGAAAGAACCCAACAACTTCAGAGGCTATCAACATTAATACGTGTCACAACTCACTGAGCAACTTACCACAGAGCTTGTGTGCGTGGGAGGAAAAAAAAAACGGTGTGTGTTCATGTGTGCACAGCTCACTGAGAAACTTCAAGAGGGAGGACAGCTGATGAACATACCACACAGTTCTGGCCTTGTTACTAACCCCATCTTTGTGGACATGCTAGCCAACAGAACAATTCTACCAAATGCAGCAGGAACTCTGTCTGGATTGAGTTTGTACACCCAAGTGTGGGTTTACAGAGCACATTGGGAATCTTCCAGAGTGTCAGAGAAATCACCTGTCAGATCACCTTCTTGGGATCCACAGTCATCCTCCTGCAAAGAAGCAGTGACAATCAGGCCATGGAGAAATACAGCCCTTGTCCTAAGAGCATAGGCAGTACTGAAGCATTTGGAAGTATGAATGTTGAGAAAATGACTTATTTTCCAAATGTAAATGTAGTGTTAAATCTTAAATAGTAATGGTCCTTTGTTTGAGATCTATACTGAAGAGTAACTGAAGGACCTGAGGCATTGGCACAGGTTAGCCAGAGAAGCTATGTATGTCCCATCTCTAAAAATATTTAAGACCTGGTGGAATGGAGCTCTGAACAACCTGGTCAAATGGAAGGTGTCCYGGCCCATGGCAGGGGTTTGGAATTAGAGGATCTTTAAGGTCCCTTCCAACCCAACTATTCTATGATTCCATGATACCTAGTTTGCCACAGCAAACCAAATGTTTAAGTTTATGTATGTGTGTGGTGACTATAGAGTGGTCTAACAACTCTTAGAAACCTCTAAATCAAATCAGTTTTAGCTACCTTGTTTTAACTAAGTCCTAGACCTTTCAGAAAAAAAGATATTGAATTGTGCATATGTCACCTGCAAATGTTACTTCTACTAGAATACTGCATGGTCTTTTGGGAGAGCAGCAATTCATTATCAAAGTCAGGAATCACATCTTTAACCATGACCTTGGTTATGTGTTTAAATCAATGCAAGTTTTGTTCTTTTTTTCACTGAAAAGATAACCTTAAAAGAACAGAACCATCCTTGCCTTATCCCACTAAAACAAATGGATGGGTCCACTTACAGTGTTTGGGCATCCCCAAAGGTAGCTGGCTGAATTCTTAACCCATGGAAGMTATGTATTAAAATACTACACTAATGAAAAGTTGCATCCTCCAGCTATTTATTCATTCTCTCTTAGCAAGGGCATCATGTCCTACTCAGTCTCTCATTATTAAAGCAAGTCCAACACTTGTTCATTAGGTTATGATGTAAAGTGCCCATGTCCTAGTAACATTTAAAACCTTTGAAAATCCGTAAGCATTAAGTAAGAAAAGGCAGATTTTTTCTAAAACCTGGTAGTCTTTGTSAGATTTAAAACATGAATAAAGATAAACCTGCTAGTCTTATAAAAGGGCCTGACAATGCAGTGTAGTATTATTAATATAGTTCCTGACTGCTACAAATTCCTGAAGCAGCAGAGAATACACTGATCATCCCATACCTCTTAGTTTGAGAGATACTCAAGTTTGTTCTAAGGACAGATGGAGGTATACTTTTTTCCACCCTGAAAAGAAATTAAACATTCCCAGCCTTTTAGATAATTCCCTGAATATTTTTGAGTATGCATACAGCTTTTACTAAAGGGGAAAGTACAGATTGGAAACAGATGGGATTTTTTTTTTTTTTTTTTTTTTTCCTTTATAACAAATTAAACATTCCCAGCCTTTTAGATAATTCCC
>NW_026623338.1:1446100-1454499 GCF_030028575.1 Malurus melanocephalus | reverse complement strand
GGGAAGGGAAGGGAAGGGAAGGGAAGGGAAGGGAAGGGAAGGGAAGGGAAGGGAAGGGAAGGGAAGGGAAGGGAAGGGAAGGGAAGGGCAAAAGTTGAAACTATCTGTTTCCGTAACAGTGTGTACCACAATTTGTTAAGATTCCATCTGACCCCAAAATTAAGGCAATTTCCAGCAAGCTCTGGAGTATTTTCAGCCACTGAAAATCAGGCCCCATGGTGGGATGTGGTTAAGACTAGAACCAGGGTATCCATCTTACTCACAGGCCCTACCGTAATTATGAGATTGTTTCTAGAAAGTTCCTTTTAACCCTGAGTTACTTCAGAAATTCTAATAATGTTTATATCTCTTTCCAGATATCACAATTCAGAGAATTCACTAACCCTTTGGATTTCCTGAATAACATTCTTCCACTGCTAAAATTTTTTCCCTTTCTTAAATAAACATATAGGCTAAGGAAAGTCAAATAAACCTGATAGATTATGCCACCATATACCATTTTAGTGACCCAGACCAAGTTGTTTAGRGTGAAAACGGACTTTCACACCACTGAAGACCCTGCAACTCATTAGAAACCATAAATTTAAAATTAAAGAACAAATATCGTGTTATGCTTTCAGCTAAGTGCACACATGRAGATTAGAGAGGACTAACAGAACATGACTGGCACCTTTGCAAACACAGGACTTCAAAGGTAAATACACTGTCTGCCTAATAGCTAAAGGCAGACAGACGTGATGACAGGGGTAAAGCTTGTATTGAAAGCTTTTTTTGAAAAAACTATGTTTAAACTGTATATCCCTCTGTCATTAAGCACTGGAAATGAATGTTTTGAACTGCTATAATAAAGGGAAATTTAAAATAATCTGATGCTGATATCTTCACTTGCTTTGAAAACTATGAAATTATTAAATAACTTGATTGCTGTCTACTACTCACCCATAATGGTACACAAATCAGAATATTTTGATGAAAGACATCAATTCTTGCCAAAAATTTGAGTCCTGTGAGGGACCCTATGTCTGCAGTCATTRATGTGAAGGGAGTTTTGCCTTGACCAGATGATAAAACCTTAAGACCATGAGTATCTAAGAAAAATTTGTGCAATCATTTCAGTGGGTAAAGTTCCTTAAAACCTCAGAAAATAGTATCAATTTAAAACAACATGGGAGGCAGTATTTGTTTCCATCTGTGCAAGTATAACAATTCCATTCAACTTAGAGACTGCATTATTTGTTGGGTAGGTTGAGCAAGGATGACTCTTCAGGAGGACTTACAGGGTGTCCCTGTGTTCCTTTGGACAAAAGGTTCTGGGGAGAGGCTCAGATGGAGAGATGGACTGTTGTGAGACAGGCCATCCAGTCTCTTGGTAGTGACACAACTGAGCCAGCCCCATTTCTAAATGCAATTATACACCTGCAGCCTGAGGCTCATAGAAAGAGTCTGATAACACTTTTACAACAAGGAACAATTGCAGAGCATTTTCAGATTGCCTGATAAAAGCTTTTCTTTCATATGTTACACTTTTATTGCAGGATGATATAAAATATGGAAGGATGTGGGAATGAGGCCAGAAGACAACATGATCAAAGAAAATAAGAACTGTTTTTGTCCTGATCTATTTTATAACTCCATCTGTATCTTAGACATTTCCATCTCCACTATCTTTCATGACTGTAATCACAGCAAATACCATAAAGAAAGGCAGCATTAGCTACCCTTAATCCAATGTCAACACCAGAAAAGTAGGCAGCATGTAGCTAACCAGCTCTAGGAATTTCTTAGGTGTTGGTTCACAGGGCACTTTTTCCACTTCTAAGTTGTGTCAACAACTTAGGTTTGGAATTTTACTAGCCTTTTATTTCCAGTGCAGCTTTTGCTCCACAATCTGAAAGAACTTCTTTGCTTCACWATCTACAGAACCCCTGGCTTAATATCTCCCTATTACATTAAATAAGCATGAACACTAACCAMCATAAAATATTTAATATTAAAACTGCCTTGAAGAAAGAGTGTCTGAGTAATTATAATGTGATGGTCATTTAGTTGCACAATTGATTTGAAATTGGGCTTCCAAAATTATTTCAAAGGTATTACTTTTCCTTTCCTATTGTATTTCTTCTTTTGCTTCTGCAAARATGTATTAGAGTATTAGTTGCAGGATTATGTGGCAATCTTGGTTTTCTTCCTCCACAAGGTTTCCTGTTCCCTTTGTTTCAAACTGTCCTTCCCTTGCTTCCCCTCCTCTTGACCCATGGCATGCGTTGCTCAGGTCAATCATGTAACTTTTCATCCAAATCAGATACATTCAGTAAAATAAATTGTTAAGATACAAAAGCAAATGCCTATATAGAGTAAATCTTTTGAAATAAAACTCAAGCTATGCAACAAAATGTTATCCTGATCTGTTAAGTTTTCCTACTCCAGGATATGTAATTTCTTTTGAAGGAGCTTGTATTTCCATTCCTCTGAAGCATAGAGAAGTCTGTATTTCCAGTTTCGAAATGCACAGCTGTGCAGAGGCAAGAAAAGTACAATGCTCCTTCAAATATTCTCACCCAGCCTTATTTTTATGAATACTTTAGGACATGAGGAAAAATATTTGCAATGCTGCATTAAACATATATGAATTAACAAAGATCAGTGGTTGATAAAGTACAAAGGGTGACAGAGGCAGAATGAAACAACTTTTAATCTGCTTTTATGTTCAACTAGGGTTTATGTAGGTCAATGCAAACCTTGCAAATTCCCCTCAGGCACATCGTTTGTAGAAATCTCTGTTGAAAATTTCATCTAAGAAAWAAAAAGTTGGGATGATGTCCCTTTCCGTAATGAAGTTGCTCCTTGTCACAGATTATTTACACATCTTGCTCATAACACTACTTCTGAAGAGAAAGTGTTTCATCTCTGAGATAGACAAAATGTTTCCTGATGGCCAGGGTCCAAAACAACACAGGATGGAGCAGAGCTTCCAACCATATCCTCCCATTCTTGTAACATTCAAATTTCCTCATCAAGTTTTTCAGGAACAAGATAATGTTAAGGTCTAACAAGGACAACAACAATACTTTTACTAAATACTGCTCTTCTTTTCAGTGCAAGAAACAAATACACATTTAGTCTATAACTCATTGTTCCGATGAGCACATGGATACATTTGGGGTGTGTTGTTTTCAATTTCCAAAACCGTCAATATTGTCAGCACTGCTCTACAGATGCCCACAATCATGCATATTTCATTTCAGCACAATAGGATGAAACAGTGGACAAAAGGGTGCTTCACGCTGGGGAGAGTCCAGAAAGCTGGGGAAATGGCTTCTAGACCAAAATACTCTTGCTACCCTCTGACWCAAAGATCCAGTCTTCAGCACATTCCCCATGGAAGCGCAGCAGGGGAAAATGACTCAGGGAGGGAAGGGACTGGGGAGTGAGACCCATATGTCCTCAAACATCTCCATGGTGCAGAAGAATGAAAGGCTGTAAATCCTGGTTTAAATTCTCTATTGTCTTATTCCCTGAAAAACATCTCTTGCATGCTAGCTTGTGTTCATGCAAGCTCACAAGGTGTTTATGCAGACGGATGCATAAACATGTCTGTCTGYTCTTACACTGACTCCTGCTCTCGCATGCCCATGCTCACATGTACCCACTCCCACTCATTTGGTCATTCAGCACCCCCTTGAACTCACATGTGCTTCACTCCCCATCCTTTCAGACTTTCCTTGCTAGACAGTCATTCCCTCTGTCTCGGTTTGAGACAGTGTTTTCAGAGAAAAATGTTTTCAGAGGGTAAATGTTTCCTCTGAAGTGAAAAATTTGATAATTTTTTCCACCAATATGAAATAGATGTTTGGGTAAAAGTGAAGAGAAAAATAGTTTATTAACAAAACAAGGTGCCCACAAGAYACAGATTAAAAATGAGTAACTGTTGGATATTTAGAACTCTAAGACCGCACACCGCCCCCTTCCCCCTACAGCCGCTTGACATGTGGTGTGGAGAAAGATGGTGTGGCTGCTCTGGCAACAGTGGAAAAAAACCTRGAGGTAGTCCTCTCCTCACAGTGGATGAAATAGAGGGCTCGGTGTGCTTTTCTCTGGCTGGCTTGGCTCCTCTGGAGTCCGGGACTAGACTGAGCAGCGCCCACCGCTTTTTACCTGCCGGTGCCCGGCTGGTCAGCGCTTGCCTCCTGGTTCTCAGACCGTAGCGCCACCAATCCGCTCCAGAAAAACATCCAGAAAATCACAGGAGTTGCAGAAGGGATGGCAGCCCAGGGAGAGCTGTTTGTCCAAGCCAACAAACCTGAGCTAGCTCAGCGGCAACAATGTAACTCCAMTGCACACAGCAAGCTGAGCTCCAAAAACCAGAGGCAGCCTGGAAGCCTGGCTTTTAACTGCCCGCACTGCCTTTCCAGCCACCCCTGCCCCGTCTTTATGGGTCGCATTTAAAGGCACAGACACCTTTTGGGCACACAGCTGACAGAATATAGGAATAGGATATAGGATTTGCACAAAATCAACCCAAGATACCCTCCTGCTCTCCCTCCTGAGAGCTTAGTGAGGATGCACGACTAAAAACCTAAAGGGAAAGGCAGACCTTTGGCTTGTACAATTCATGACAGSACAAGGCAATAGATGTTTTCAACCACAGTGCTCAAAGAGCAGAACTGTATCTTTCACAACACACACAGGAAAGGGAAAAGTGAGCCCTGAACTTTAATCTCTTAATGATACACCAGACCCTACCTCATCTTTCTCCACAAAGCAGTTAACAAGCTTATGCCTAAACTCTGATTTGAAATCCAGCCCAAAAGGGGCGATAACTCTTCACAGAGCGAGGGACAGTTGAGAAATTGCAGCACACAATACCAAGGAAAGACAGGCACCAATGATCAGCAAGTACCACTGAATCTGCCACAGGATTTCTTTGCTCTTTTCTTGTTATGAAAAGGAGTGACCATTTCTATTTACCTCCTGCATGCCACTCTTTATGGGAATAGACCTTCATGTCATACTTACCATACAGACGTACAATGGATTTTTGCTGCAATATAACAATTCCTTTCATTACATACTATTATTGTCCTAGCAACTCCATTATTCCTAGTACTTGGTATTTTGATCTCCACTAATGTTACCACAGAACCTTCTTATTACACATCCACAATCYGAGCAAAAAAAGAAATAGATTGAAAAAGCCAAGACTGTCTTTTCTTCAAGGCAAGTCAGTTTATAGTACTACATATCATTTACTGCTTCGTCACCCAACTACTGAGCAGTATCTACTTCGGGATGAGAGGGGCATTATATAAACTGCAGATAAATTTAAGAAAAAGTAATAAAATATKTATTTGCTTGAGAAATCAAGTAAAATCTGCATCAGAAATCAAGTGCTACATTCTCCTTTAAAGAGACCTTCATATTATTTCTTGTTGCATGTGAAATTTGTGTGATATACATGCTCTGTATGTCCATAACCACAAGCCTTTTTGTTCTACTTKTAAAAAATATTTCCATTACTGGAAATGAGAAGCCAAAAACTTGTGTGATCCATTTCCTGCTGCCACCACAGCAATACACTATCTTTTACTTCCTGGTTTTCTTGCTGTTTGTTATTATCTCATTTTCAAGGCACCCTCTCTTCAGTTAAAAGTACCAAACTTGATTGTAACAACTTAGATATCTTATCCCCTTCTTACATGAAGTATCATTCCTCTTCTGCCTTCTCTTTGTGACTTTTCCATGGGGCTTCAAGTCTGAAATTATCCTCATGTCCTGCACCAGCTATAATACTTTTCTATGCCTTCTGAATGTTCTCCCTCAACTTATTTTGTTCTTTTCTTCTAAATATATTATGAGTTTTGCCTCAGTTCCAAGTATTTTGGAGGGAATATCATGCCTATTTCTCTGAACACATTTCCTTCTGTGTTTTTACAGCAAATTTTTAGAAATTTTTAGTCAGGCATGAYTTGCTGTGGGAAGCCAGGTTGGCCATCACCAATCATCTAATTTTCTAAGTGTCTTAGCATAGTTTAAGAATTACCATCATCAGAGGGGTCGATGACACAGCCTCAGAAAGCTGGGGATGCACCTACCCAGAGGGTCTCCACCCTTAAACTCAGTTAAAGAAGTTTCCAGCCTGACACAAAATAACCACATAGTATTTGGAGAGAGAAAAATAAGTAACACAACTAACTAGGCTATGGTAYTTACCAGCTTGTGATTGAGAGAGGGTTGAAACAAACTTGAAACAGCCAAAGCTATKATGGAAATCTCCACTCCAAGCAGCAGGCTTGATAACAGCATAGGGCCTGAGAGAAGAAAACAGAAATTATTTTCTTTCAGCTGTTGTCTATTTGTTTCTAAAGCTACAAAATCATAGAATAAAAAAAAAATACTTCCACATTCTTTCAAATCCAAATTGAGCCTCCTCCAGTTCAAAACCAATATCCCTTGTCCTGTGTCTACCTGCACTTGCACAAAGTCCCTCTCCACCTTTCCTGTAGGCCCTTTGCGTACTGGAAGATGCTCTAAGATCTCTGTAGAGCCTTCTGCAAGCTGAACAATCCCAGCTATTTTAGTGGAGGCAGTAGCTGGAAAACAGTTGCAGGTCCAGGAAAACCAGCTCACAGCTGCCCTGATSCTCACTGCACCCACCCTCTGCCCAGACATGCTGCACTGGCTGYGGACACATGTGGACCACCATCAACCCCTTACACACCTCCACTGCAGTGGCCAGGTGTGCTTGTTGAAAATGACATAATTTTTAAAATTAATTTTAATTAATTGTTTTAATCAGTCATAATAAGTATATTAATTGTAAACAGTGTGCTAGTCTGAAATAATTTTTAACCAGCACATGACCTTGATATGCTTCATTGAACAAGGCCTGGGAGAAAATGAAATATCCAATTTGATACAATCACAGAATCAAGAAATAAGCAGKGTTTGGAAGGGACCCACAAGGATCATARAGCCCAACTCCTGGCCCTGTGCAGCACCATACCCAGCAGTCACACCATGTGCCTGAGAGCATTGTCCAAATRCTTCTTGAACTCTGTCAGGCTYGGTGCTGYGACCAGAARCACASAATTTACAGACTACAAGCTATTTTGTAGAAATCAGAGGATAAATAAAAAGGTAACAAAGACTCASTACATGTGTGTTGGAAACTATTTCCTCCCTAATGGAAGAAAAAAAATACTAAAGACTAAAAATATGGAATAATAAACATGAACAGTGAGAAATCAACGACCAGTAGAGGGTAGAATACTAATTAAGGATTTGTCCTGCACTGAACATAAGACACATTGCACAGGAGTCCCCTTTTCCTGTCCCTTACMCACTTGGATACTGTGGGGGGCTGTGTCACAGACAGTAGACCTTGCTAAAGTCACAGTAAATAGCCATCACTGCTCTTCCCTTGTCCCATGAGGACACAGAACCCTGTTTGTAAAGTGAACTGTAGTGTAGGAAAACGATTTTCTAACCTGGAGCAGTATCTGCTTGAGAGAAAGAGAARTARTGTCAACYGTATTAGTTTAACAGCTTTKTTACCCACGGATGTCATCAGAGACAGTTTACACTCCCRTTTTATTTTCACCTGCATAACCCAGAAGCTACAGTTTCAACCACCACTTTGCACTCATTATAATTAAGCCTCAGCCTGTGGCGGCTTAGAGTTTCTTCCCTGGGCTGAACAAATACCTCAACAAATTATTTTTTTCCTCTGATTAGTATAAACAATTAAAACAGTTTATTAAAAAAAAMCAAAACAACAAACCCAAAGTTTAACTCGTGCATACCTATTTTGTACATCAGAGTAACAGAAACACGATGCAGTGATAAAAGTTTTTCAATGATTCATGCATGACAGTACATCTATTTAAATAGGAGTGCAGGCTTACAGTATTGAGATACTTTAGGAAGTTACAACTATAATATATGCTTATTCCAGAAGTCAGTGTTTTATAGGAAGGGCAGCGCATTTGCTGTTACAGGTAGTATTCACCTCTCTAGTAAAAAAAACCTAAGGGTATTTTCTGAGCCTTTTTAGTGCTGAATAAATGCTTAACGTGCACGGAAAAAGAGGGAAAAAAAAACCACTAGGTACCACTCTTTGAAACCAGGTGAGAATSGAAATCCACAAATCAAACCCGAGCTTACACAGGGCATTAACAAACGCGAAGGTTCAGCATGGTTTCCTAAACTGTTAAATCTGCACGGAAGTCAAGACTTTCGGTCTCTTAAGAGGAAGGAAAAACCAGGTCTGAATACAGCTAAGGCTCGAATGAGTGAAAATAATTAGGAAAAAGAAGGAGCAGTCCTGGGGACGGATGCCTGAGACCACATTTTGGAATTCCCACAGCCCAGCTCACGACGGGACACGGAACAGTCCTGAG
>NW_026623338.1:1434592-1445694 GCF_030028575.1 Malurus melanocephalus | reverse complement strand
CCGCAGCGCCTCCGCAGCGCGCCCGCCGGAGCCCCCGCCTCGTACCCCGCCGTCAGGACGCGCCTCGCCCTTAAGGAGCAGCGGCTCTTCTCGCGCCGTAGCGGGACCCAAAGGTAGCGCCCCCCGTCCGGTGCCCCCGCCGGTGGCGCGGGGTGGAGGCCTGGCGGCGGGGCAGCCGCTGTCAGGGTGGCGGGGAGACGCGSGGGGACGCGGGGATCTCAGCGCTCYTCCRCCGGCCGGGCTGGAACGCAGCGGGTCGCGGTGGAATCGGGGCTCGGGGCTGCCTGGCGTGCGGGGTGGGAGAAGCGCACAGCTGAAGTTTTCCCGGAGCGCCCTGGCGCCCGCTGGGAAGGCGGCTCCAGGTGCGTGTGTGTGTGTTTGTATTTGTGTCCGTGTCCGTGACCCCTCCATTCCTCCCTCCGTGCCCCGGCCGGCCCGCGGCTCTGAGGRAGGTGACGGGGAGCTGCAGAGCGCCAGCAGAAACGAAGGCAGAGCTGGCAGCGGTGGCAGCTGCAGCGGCACGATGTTGAGTGGCTCGTAATTGCACAACCGCAGGGAAAACTTGGGCAGGAGCCTCGACGGGTTTCACTAGAAGGGGCACGGCTTTTCAGCATTACTGTCGTAGAGTCAATGGTTTGGGTTGGAGGTGACCTGAAAGATCATCTCGTTCCAACTCTGTGCCATGAGCAGGGACACCTTCCACTATCCCAGGCTGCTCAGAGCCACATACAACCTGGCCTTGGGCGCTGCCAGGGATGGGGCATCCACAGCTTCTCTGGGCAACCTGTGCCAGTGCCTCACCACTCTCACAGGAAAGAATTTCTTCCGAATATCTAATCTAAGCCTACTTTCTTTCTGTTTGAAGCCATTCCCACTTGTTCTGTCACTACATGCTCTTTTAAGTAGTCTCTTTATCTTTCCTGGAGGCTTTCTTCAAGTAGTGAAAGACTGCAATTAGGTCACCCTGAAACCTTCTCTTTTCCAAGCTGAACAAATCCGATTCTTTCAGCCTTTCCTTGTAGGAGAAGTGCTCCATCCCTCTAATCAACTTGGTGGCCTCCTCTGGACTGACCGCAGCAGATCTGTGTCCTTCCTGTGCTGGGGACCCTGGAGCTGGCCACATCTTACCATACTGTTACTGTAGTACCACTGGAGCGCTCTGGAAGTATTCCAGGGCCCATCTGGCTGCTGCACACAGAAATAATTCCAAAAGCAGAAAAGGCTGAGAGACAGCTATAGAGAGGTAATGCTTTTTATTGAAATTAATATGGCCAAGGCTTTCAAAAGAGTTTGCATTTGGCAACACTGCTTAGTAAGCCTGTAGGAGAAAAAAAGCCTTTGTTGTTTGATTTACAGGTATTTACTRTGGAAAGATAGCATCCAGTAGTCTCAACATGAGACCATCACAGTATCAACAGTGAAGTACTTGTGCACCCATGATATCAAGTTCAATGTGGAGGTTTGGGGTTTTTWGTCATTTTGTTTTCTCTCAGTGTCAAGAAGAGTCCTGTAGCTGAGTCAATATTGGCGCAATTCTACTCTGAATTCTGAAGTGACTGTCCCTCTCAACCGGAGAGAGCAGCACAGGGAAGATTCTTACTGCAAAACTGGATAGGACCCACTTTAAGCAGACAGACTTTAAACCAGGTTTTGCTGTAACCATTATGGACCTCTGCTTAAAACTCACAGAAAGTTTATGGGAGAAACCTACCCTTCTGTGAGCACTTAAGATCCTGTTATATCTCTTACTGTCATTTGCTACACAATGGTCTTGTACGATCACACTACCCATCCACATTGGGCCACAGGTTACTAACCTTGTTACATACATTACSTCCTAACTGTGGTCATCTGTTTTCCCTTGCATTTGTAATCTTTAGGATGGTAGCAGTATTTTGTTTCAGAATAAGGAAGATAATTAAATAAAATAGAATAGTGCAAATTTAAACAAATTGTGTTGATGTAGAGCAATGTGAGTCTCATTCACTTCTAACCAAGAATTAACATTACAAAGAAGAGGGGGTGAACAAAATTATAAATCAATATTGCCCATTGGGTCTGCTTAAAACTTACATTAACAATTGGTTGCAAAGGGATCTAATGTAAGTTCTTTGTAACACTGCCTGAGATACCATTATTTGGTGTCTAAAGTTCTATTTAGAAAACCYCATTGGGCAAATAAAACCAAGCAGCAACAGCAAAAATAATTCTTTTTTAATAATACTAAGCTAAAGTTTACATACCTTGGCTGTGCAGTACTGTTGGTGCTGATGTAAACTTCCTGTTCATATGAGCTAAGTAAAATATTTTCTGTCAAAAACTGCCCCCTTCCCCCTCCAAATTATGCATATATAACTGAAATTGTATTCATGAAAGAGGAGAGCAGTAGTTCTCTGAGGTAATAAAAAATGTAAATTATATTGACTCAAATGTCAGAGGTGTGGAAATATTGACGCAATAGTTCTAGAGCTGTGGTGACTAAACAAATGCGCTTTACATAAGAAAGATAAAATCATTTACTGTTAAGTTTAAAGCCACTATCAGAACTTCCTATGATCTGAACTCCTGTGCGGAGGTATTTGATCTAACGAGGTACTGTGCTTTCAGTATTTAATTGCTCAGTAAGCAGAAGAGATTTCTCTGGAGTTCCTGCATAGTAGACATGAGTCTTTTGGATAGAGGTGTGCTTTTGTGTAGCTAAAATCATGACCAGGTACTAATGCCCAACTGATATCAGTGAAATAAGTCAAAATTCATGTTACTTTCAACAGTTTTTTCTCTTCCATACTGTGTGTGATTGGACAGTTGGAAGAGCTAAAGAAACTGCATTTCATTCAAACCATTTTAATCAAATGCAGTTGTAAATATTATATTCMTTACTATAGGTAATTCAAGAGAAGTGTAGACCCTTTCATGATTGCAGCTCTCCTGCTGTTCTTTATAAAACTAGAATGGCATGTTGACTTTTTTTTTGTTTCTAAGCAAGTAGAAATCACTGGGAATTAGCAAATTGTGGACATAAATCTCCTTAGGCAGCTATCATTAAGCGCCTAAATATCTTTAAATCTGGCTCCATATCATTAGATCTAGATTTAATTTCTGGAGAGCTACTTTGTATGTTTTTTTGAAGAGAGGKAAAATACCTTAAACTCCTGGAGCATTCAAGGTTTACTTTAGCATCATCACTTGTTGTTGACTAGAGAAAAATGTGTATTGTTAGAATAACTGAAATACTTTTTGAGCTGAAGTTTGAGCTAATTCATTGTTTGCATGTAGTATTACATTTGAGGTTGCTTTTTACATCAGTACTCACAAAATTGCCATTTGCATCTATGAAAAATGAATTTATGAGATTTCAAGTGTGCTGTTGTACTGAAATTAGAGTGCAGGAAACTATACTTGTAGCAGTAATATTTTTTTTAATTTGCTTTTGAAGTTAATAAGATTTTTATCAAATAACATTGAATTCCATACAAGTTTTTGCTTGACTATTGGACTCATAAATCTTTTTCTGAGCCAACCTTGTTGGAAAGAATTAATAAAACAAAGCAAGTTGCTTTGAAAAACAAGCCTAATATTTCAACATTCTTCAATTAGTAAGATAGCTTTATAGACAGCAATGTTTATTTTTTTTTGAAGCAAGGATAGGGAAGTTCCTTGGAGACAGGTAGTAACTTAAATAYGTATGTGTATTTGTGTGCACACAGGTTTTTAAATGATGAACCATTAATATTGTAACAAGAAGAAAAGACATTTTCAGACTTAGGACAGAGCTACACACATGTAGCAGCAGACATACAATTTACTTTTATGCCATCTGTCTGGACACAGTTATATTGTTTCATTATATTATCCTTTGTGGCTTGAACATAAAATTGCTCTTTCCCACTCGAGCATTCATAGTTTGTGTTCCTATTGGATGACTCATTTATTAAAGCAGCTGAAGTGCATTTTTAAAAGGAGGTTCTYTCAGCAAATGTTGTACTAGACAGAGTCGAGGCACACTGTCTTTTCTGGGAAGCTGAGAAAAGCAGCTGTTCCATCAGCCAGCTTTTAGTTGTGAAGTTGAGAATTAAGCAGCTTGAGYGCAGTGAAAATATAACAAATACAACTCAAAAGAAAACAATTTAAGTCAAGTAAACAGGATGAGAAAAAAGGATTCTGCTGCCTTTATGTTCTTAAATAATACTGTTTAATACAGAACTATTTACGTGCAAGATTAAAACRCATCTTGAAAAAATAAGGAAGGTCTCCTGGTGCAGAGAACTGAGTGGGATGTGCTCTAACAAAAGATTAGGACAACATGTGCAATGTGAAACCTGTTGGATATTGGCTAGAAAAAACAAAGCACCAACATCTGAATCATGGGGTGAGTGAACAACTTTGACAGAAGAGGAAAAAAATGCTTGAAGGATAATGAAACTATATAAATATGCACATAAAATTATATAGCAGTAACAGCTGGCTTATAATAGCTAATAGCTTGCATATTAACTTTTACAAGGATCAGTTTTCATTTGGGAACAGAAGTATCGAGGTTTTTTTCTGTATTTTGAATATTAACTTGTAAAGGAAAAATGATTGCACCTCGTAGCAATTTCCCTTTGCATGTCATTTCCTGCTCATGTCTTCAAGGAGCAACCTCACTGTAGAGGACTGGTGATCAAGTGAAGAGACATCCTCACCACAACCAGAGGTTTAGCTTAGCAGAGTGAATGCAAACAGGTTTTTCCACTTGCTTCTCAAAATTGCTGCCACATGTCAGCTRTGCTTACACCAGATTAACTCGCTGGATGAACAGTGAGAAGAAAATGCATTAACTATTGATTCATGGACTTTCATCATTGCTTAAGGTATGATAGTTTATGGTGTCTGTGCAGCAAGTGCTCCTGAAAAAAATGGGAGGAACTAACACTGGTGTTTCCAGACACAGAATTTGGCAGAAGAATAATCTGTTTCTGCCTAATATAAGTTTTTTAGGACTCYGTAAGCAGATCAATTTATAGATTTGCAAATAATTTTTAAAGAAATGGATAAACCCACATAATGAAACATTTTCTGTTTGAACTGTGATATGTGGACAGATGTATTACTGTTTCAGAGAGGTGAAAACAGATTCAAGGTGCTAGGTGACTGGTGCAGACTGCTGAAGGAGTACTTTACATCACACTCTAGTACTGAGGTTAGAATATTCTTAGAAAAATAAAAATCAGTAGATATATTTTATCTGTTTCCTAGGTGTTTTTGTAGTTCAGCACTGCCTGTGAAGATTGTTCATTTCCCCAGTGTACAGCATAAAAATAGGAAGTCACATTAYGGTCATTACTGAAGAGAACATTGCTGTTATCCTGCACATCTGCACTGTCTCACACAGGTTTAAATACTTCCATATCAGATAGAGCAGGCATATGTAAAAATTATGAGTAGGTTGGTTTATTTATTCATTATGTTAGTCTGGATTTATGTTTTCATTGCCTRTCGTGGTATGCATGGGTTTGGCAAGTTCAAATGTGCAATGTGACATTTACAGTTGTGCTGTCTTGCATCATAACCATCCACTGAGCTTCTACATGTGCAGACAGTGCATCCTGACATCACTATATGGTTTTGCTTATCTCARTTTTAGAAAATTTGACCTTGGGTATTAATATTTCTGATTTGCTGGGAAGGTGATAGAGATGTCAGTACTTGGATGATGCTGTTTTCTGGGCAATGGGTGCTAACTTAAYGAAAAGCAATTTTTTGGGTTTGTGTTGTAACACTGGCAGGTGTATAAAATAGGTGCTTATAGGCCTGTGTTAGTGTTACTAGAACAAACTTTAGAAGTAGCATTTTATAGTTAAYGTTCAAAGCCTGTAGCTCTTTAGAATTCAAATGTTCAATCCTGTTTCACTGAYGTTGATAGGAATTTGTGATTAACAAATTATCAAGAGTGCTGGCAGGCAGCCTGCAGCTTTTCTTTTCCAGTTGTATTTTTCTGTTCATGCAAGTACATTGGTGGCTCTGTTTTCTGATGACTGTCTCATTCTTTTTGGCTCTCACTCTGTTTTTTAAAATAYTTGGAGAATTAATATTTTTCCTTTTCCCTGAAAGCTTAGGATATTTGCTTTGTTTATAAACTACAGTATTKTCAGTTCTCGAGCACTGCTCTTACAGTCAGTTTTCTGTATGTACGACAAGTAGAAATTCCCATTTATTCCTCTTGGAAAGATAAGATTKATTTCTGATACCATCAGATTACAGTTGTGCTACCGTTACATCTAGGTGGCCTACCTGTCTTTGACTAAAATCACTGAGTTTCCAGATGACAATTGCACTATTAACTCCATCTRTCTTTAGGAAAGTAAGTGCTCTGCTGGGCAGATCCATACCAGTTTCTATTTCTATTAAAGTTTATAGAAGTAGGAAGACTAGTAATAATGATATGCCACATGTCAGGGCAGGAGGGTGTATGCTCTGCATCATGTACCACTGATGGCAATGAGCAAACTGACACAGCTCCTCTTCTGCAGCACCCTTTGTGATTGTTCACTTGGTGGCTCTAGTATAGAAGAAAGCCACATTCCTGGGTCAGACACATGGATGCACTCAAAATGCTTGGGAAGGGATGGGCATTCAGGAATGGATTTTCAAAAGTCCAAAACTCTTGAAGGCAGCTGGTAGCAGGCTGAGAGTGGAATGAATTCTTAACAATAAAGTGCTTGGTGGAACAAAAACCTATAAAATAGTAAAGTGCTTGGTGGAACCGCAGTTTTCCTCTCATTCTACGTTTTCTCACTCTTCCCTGCACAGTTGTTGAATTTGAGAATTATGTTGAGTTTTCCTGGCAACTGATTAATGTTAGATTTTGCAATTGGCCTGGTTTCTCTCTTCTAATACCTGTCAGAGTAGAAGGTACTCATGACTCAGGTGTGACTGGCACACTCTAAAGGTTGACTCATRTCTTAGTCACTGCTTTTCTTAAGGAAATTTTGGTGAGTCTAGTCTTGGACTAGTAGATACCTAAATGCAGCAACTCTGTCTTCACCAGGTAATTATTTTTTATTCTAAGAAATGTATTTTCAATTTACTTGTTACATCATGGTTGAGTTCCTCAAAATACTGTTGGAAATGCTGTGTTCGGCATAGCTGTCTGCAAAGTCAGCTGCGATGATAGAGATACTTTTTGCTTATCCATTTTGGACTCCTCTGCTTTTAATTCTTCCTGGTATGTGTGAAATTTTTAGCCTGTTTTGTCAAAAGAGCTACAATAAAAACACTCACCGTATAGCCTGAAGCAAAACTGCCTGATGAAGTCTTCTGTGCAGCCCATTACAGCAAATAGATATGAAGAACATACTGTGATATCATCCAGTCTTTCCTATTATGTATGACACCAGGTAATTATAAAGGTTAAGGAGAACCCCATTGCCCATGAGCACAAATTCCACAGAAAGTCAGCAGAACCAATGGCACTTAGTTTGATTAGGCCTTTTGGTAGATAAACTCTGCTGACTGCTGCAGAGGTAGTTTGGGATGATACAGCTCCAGCGGCCCATCCCAAATCTGGTGGCGATTAGTGCTCCCTTGTGTGGGGTTTGGCAGACCAACATGGTTACTTGTATCTCAGTTGTTTCAGCTCRGCTTGGACATTTTATCTATCAGTGTTTCTAAGCAGCAGGGAAAAAGTCTGAAAAATGTAGATGTACTCCCTTTCAGCCTAAACTGGCAATCTCTGTCTCCACAATTGTTCATGTCACTAGAAGTTGTAGGTCAAGAGCTTTAAGAGATTAGTTATGTCTTTTAAATGGATCAAAGACCAGGTGTCATTGTTGAAAGTGTTGGCCTTAGTACTTGCTGTAGGCAGAGAATGAGTCAACACCAGACCTGTGGGAAGCACCTGAGTTTCTGGCTTCGGTTCTTCTCTGCCATCACCTGTTGGGCTWACCTGTATGGGCTCATTTCATAGCCACATAATGATTTTCTAAAACACTGTTTACACACCTTGCATAACTAGAGCACTGTAAAACATTAAATCACTTTTATTTCTATAATTTTGTATATATGAAAATATTTTGGTTGAAAAAATATCCATCGGGGTCCAGATTTTTAGTATTATCAGAAGGTTACACTTTTTAAAAGTGAATACTTCAAACATATGTAACCTTTTAAAAATGCTTCTAAAATGCTGAGAGTATACATAATTATACTTGATTAGCATTTTGGGGTTTAGTCCTTTTGTCTCATGCGTTTCCTAGACTTCATGCATGCTTACATCCTTTCACTTAGAGATTACTAGACTGCCCCAGTCATGCTCCGCAAGAACTTCAGCAAGGTGGATTTTTGTTTTACTTGTAATAYTGAGAACTACTCTGAGTCTTGGCATCTCAAGATTAGGAGACTTGAAGACCTAGTATTTGTTAGCTATTATTGTTTCCTGTGATTAAATCCTGTTGAAATTATAAACCTAGGCACAGCATTTATACAACAGTATTCTGTAAAAAAAAAAAACTACACTGGAACTTAGGCATTTTTAAAAGCAGTAGTGAATAACTAACCCTTTCACTCATCAGCTTTATAAGTCCCTGCAAGCCAACAACTTGTGTAGAGGTATAGAAATTAACAGTTCCAGCAAATCAGTCTGGGTCTGGGTTTTTTTGTGTTTGTTTGCTTGTTTTAAGGGCATAACCTAGGGAAGGCTAGTCAGCCTTGTGAATCTGACGTASTGCTGACATTCAATTTCAAATGCTCCATGTGGCAGCAACAATAGCTCCTGTTATCCCATCTGGTAAYGATCAGATGTTAGTTATTTTTAAAAATGAAAGTAAGAGGTATTTGCAGAGCATAATCCTTTTTAGGTTCCTTTTGCTGAAGATGTGGTTAAGAAAAAACTGTTTTAGAAAATTCTTGTAATTCTTGAGCCTTTGACATATAAAACAATAGATGGATAAATTTTGTGGTTTTTTATTTCCAGCAACTTCCTCATCCCCAACAAAAAAAAAAATCTCTCTGCACATCTTGAATGCATTGTCTATTTTTTTTTAATAAGAGTGCTTTTATTTTCCTATCAGTTGAATAAGGATGAATAAAGCATGTCAGCAATGCTTAATATTAAGTATGTACTGCCATCAACATTTATTGCCATAGTAAAGGACAGCTTAATCCAAGCAAAAGCAATGCTTCTCTGTCAAGTACCAGATCATATAGTCAGGAAAACTGGCACTGACACCATAATTTGTTTGTCTCTCTCACCCCTCCCCTTAAAAAGAGATTTGTTGTTGGTGGATATAAGTGCTTTTGACAGAATTCCTCGCATGACTTGCTAAAGGGMTTGTACAGAAATTCCCCTTGTAGCAGGTATACTTTTGATTTACTTGACTGCACATCTCTTGAATATTATGTCTTTTCCTTTGACATATCTAAGCTAATTTTAGACAGTCTTTGACTGGCAGCTTTCACCTTCTACGAGGTGATTTATATTACCAGTGTAATAATGGAGTTTTCTCGTTTCTCATAGAATATGCAGAGACTATGGAGTGTCACAGTCTGAACTGGACAAATTGTTCTAAGAGCATGATTTTGCTGTCAGATGCTGGTTTACCGTAATTACTTTTTTAGCTGGATTCCCTGTACTCACTCTGTTTCAGTATTTCATCTTAACAGTTTCTGAATGGATTATTTTCAACCAATTTTGATAGAGGGGCAGAAGACAGAGGTCAAAACCTCAAAGTTTTCAGTGGTCATCAAGTGTAGCTCCACCTACGACACTAAAAAAAGTATGGGGGAAAACAGCTAATAAAGCCTCAGCCTCAGCAATAGTTTCCCATAGTGTGAACACTATTTTTCAGTAATCTCTATCAACCTGAAATATGGGTATCAGATGGATTGTAAAATAWTTTTTCTTTAAATAAATTTTGGAGAGGATCTTGACTGCGGATTTGGCAAAGTACTTCAGYGTTGAAACATAAAAATGACTGGCATTACTATGCTAAGGTCTGATTCAGTGTCCATAGTAATCTTTAGGAGTTTGCCAATAAATTCAGAAAAGACATGATCTGAATAGGAATGTCAGTATGTGAGCCTTGAACATCCTAAACAGGTGTTCCCAYCTGTTATTGATAATACCTCAGCATGTTACAAAACTCTCACCATTTACAGCTTAGGTTTTACACACAAGTGTAAGTCAATCCARGGAAATCTGTTTGCCCAAAAGTGGCCTTTAAAAATTAAAGCTGTATTTACTTCTTTGAGTTTTTGTGTTCCTTGAGAGCAGTACATTATGTGGAAAGTGGGTTAATTACAGGTATCTATGTAGCAATGYAAAAAAAAATGTACTCAGTACAGTATGCTAACATGATGTTTGTTAATTCCTGTGACCTGGTCTCATTTCAGATGAAGAGGTTATCTGTCCTGCCCCAGCAGTGTCTTTTGCTGATGACATGTCTCCTAATGGCCTTGGAAGCTGTACCTATAGACATAGATAAGACAAAAGTGAAAGCAGAAGGCCATGTAGAAGGAGAGAAGGTAGAAAATCCAGTAAGTATAAAGAAACTTATCTGATTTAGTGTTTATCCTAATTGCTAGTAATCTGGGTRTAGCAAACTCCTTTAGAAGGAAACTAGTATTCCCCAGTATTGTCATAGTGTGTACCATCTATGGGGAGGTTCTGTTTGAATTTGCTCTTTACTTTTCTTCAGTGAGCTGCTAAAGGTGAGGTGGCACATGGAAGGAATTCTTAGCTTACAGTAGGAASAGCATACTCTTCCACAGAAACTTACTTCAAACAATTGGGTGGTGGCTTAGGAAATTCCACTCACTGAATCCAGTTCAGTGTTTCAAATTGAACAGTAACAAATGAATTGCGCTGTTTTAAAAAAGACACACACTATATTAACATGGCAGATTCTTGTCTATTACAAGGACTCCTAATCACYTTTCTCCTTTTCCTTGTCAGCTGCTGAAACAAGTGAATCATAAATTGCTATAGGGCAATGATGCAAATCTGCAAAAATAAAGATATGTATGACAGCATAGTGCCTGTGTTGCTGAGATTAGAGTGTAAGTTCAATAACTGTATTCAAACAAAACAAATTGTCATTATAGTCTTTCCTAAATTTCCCTTC
>NW_026623338.1:1417288-1434557 GCF_030028575.1 Malurus melanocephalus | reverse complement strand
TTTTTTTTTTTTTTTTTTTTTTTTTTTTTTAAGGATACAGGACTTTATTATGATGAATATCTCCGGCAAGTTATAGATGTCTTGGAAACTGATAAACATTTCAGGGAGAAACTCCAGACTGCTGATATAGAGGAAATAAAGGTAGGTTAAAAGAAAGGAGTTAAATCGAGGTTAATTAAATCCATAATCATGAGCCCTGTATGTTGTATTCTTTCTTCCTTTCATTCCTGGCTCTAGGTGGTGGCTGTTCTGCATTCCCSCCTTGAGGAGCTGGAAATTCAGGAAGGGATGGGTAGAAAACATTCTAAAGTGACAGATTTAAGGAGGAGATTCTGCCTTTTGTGTTTCCTTTAATCCCTCCTGTTGCTGTTGGCAGTTTGTGGCTTTTCCTCCCATGCTATCTGCTGTAACCCTTGGATTCCATTTCCAGGTTCTTGCAGTACACATTGRTGGCTGCTGCTGCCTTGCACCCTCCCTCAAGCCTAACAGCCCTCCTCGAGTGGGTGAGGCACTTTGTGCTTCTCATAGTTCTTTTGAACTCAGTTGAGAATATTTGATCAAGAAATTTRTCACTAATGTTATTAGGCATTGCTCCTTCAAGGTTATGGTTTTGCACTTTGGAGGAGCAGGATACTTAGAAATTCTCTTTTCTGAAAGCTTTTAGGATTCTTTACTGTTTCTATAACCTCAGGCATAAAAAKGTTGAATATGCTCTTTGAAAAATTTTGAGATTCTTACAATGTACAGCATTGTACAACTACAACATTGCCAGAGACTGCCACTAGTTTGCTCTCTTGCAGTTTATGTGTAATAGGAATCCTAAAGGCTACTTTCTTCYAGTGTTTATACATAACTGTTTTATTTTTTGACAGAGTGGAAAGCTAAGCAGAGARCTTGACTTAGTAAGCCATCATGTGAGAACACGGCTGGATGAACTAAAAAGACAAGAGGTAGCAAGATTAAGAATGTTAATTAAAGCTAAAATGGATTCTGTTCAAGGTAAGAATAYAGAATTTATCTAGGTGAGTTAGCAGATGGAGTTGTGTTAGAGAAATGTCAAAGTTCAGCGATGGTGCATTGTTTGTTGTCACCAATAATGACTAAGCTGAGAGTGAGTGTCCTTTCTCAGCTGGCCTGGAACCATTAAAGACCTGTCTTTATAGGAAACTGKGGAGAGAAGAAAAGCCATCTCTGCTTTATAAATAACTGAACCTGTTTCAGTGGATTTTTCAGATACTTCTAATCATTTTTCTACCGCTTATTTTTGTAATGCATCAATTCATAGATTACTTACAGAGAACTAGTAACATAGTAGGACTGTTTAAGAAAATGACACAACAGTATTTCATATCCTTAGGGGGTAGAAATGAATTTTTTTTTGTCAGTATTTTATTCTTATAAAGTTGTTTGCAAGTTTTCAAGGGGGATCCCCTGGAATTGAGTACATAATGTATCCARTTAAAATACTGGAAGAATGAGGATCTGTCTTGCAGACTAAGCTGAATTTAGATGTGGCAAATAGACYGAAGAAGTGTGCACATGAAAATAAGTGTTTATGGGGATGTTGCTCCTGTTGCACACAAGCAGTCCATTGACATCTTAGTGATATTCACAGCTAGGTGACAGCAGCTAATGATGCCTAGGTGTATAAATTGTTGTTTTATGTATTTTGAAGTTTAACAGAGTGATTACTTCTAGCCCTTTCTACTTTTGTAGATCAATGGTAACTAACAGTGTGTGCTTTAGAAAAATAATTCCCCCCAACAGCTCAGATCTTAGCATGTAAGCCTGAGATCTTACATTTGGAAACAGCTTATTGCAGTTCAGAACATTCAGATGAGTAGTACTGTGATACTGCACAGGGAGCATACTATAGCAGCAGCAGCAGCAGGCAGAGTGGTTTGACTTCCTTTTATTTGCTCTTGTAATCTTTTCACTATAACACCACTTAGTATCATGGTTTTCTATCTGATCTATAAAAAGAAAAAAAGGGCACACAAACCCCTCCTCTTTTCTTTCCTCCCAGCTGGATTAGGTTTAAAAAACCCCAAACAAGCAGATTTGAGATTATGCTCTGCATATATTCAGTCCTCATCCAGATGTGTTTTTAAACATTTTCACCCAGATCCTATGAGACTGATAAGTACAGGTCAGAAGAACGTTAAGAGTTGGGTCCCAGATCACACAGTAATGTGGCAAGAAAATWGTGTCAAATAGAACGAATCTTTCCCCTAAATATAAGAATGGACAAAAATGGGTTTGGGGCTATTTTTTTATTGTTTGCTGACTTTTCTTAAGTCTATTATTACACTTCTAAAAATGTTTCAGACATAGACAAAAACACATATATTTAAACAGAAATTATGATCTCACCAGGGAGGAATGATGGTTGAAATCTGCCCTGGCCAGTGTTTGCTGTTTTGTGATAATACAAACACAGCATTGATAGTTTGTGTAAGAGCTGTATGTTCAAAACCGTGTTTTCCGATTTTTTTTAAACAACTAAAATATTATTTGCTAAGCCATCTAGTTAAAGCTTGTCACAATTGTTTTACTTAACATATCAAAATATATACTTCTTAAAAGAATGTTGTTATACAGCATTAGTGTTCAGAAACCATAGTAACAGCTAGAAAAGCCTGTGGTAGGAATGTGTTTAGTTGTTAGTGTTAATAYGGTTGTGTATCACTCCTGTCACAAGGAACAGAAAATGTTTGTGGCTTTTAGACGCAAGACYTGACTCTCCACTGTCTTGCACTTCTCTTTTTTTTTCCCCACAAATTGGAAGTTTGAACGTCTGGTTATTTGAATATCTGGTTATTTGATGCAATTTTACACCATATTGTAYATAAATGTTTGGCCAGATATATGGCATTTGCAAAATATCCAGCGCAGTGGAAGATTTGGACTTCTCCCACTGCAGGGAAAAAGCTGCAAGTTGTTAGTTGAAATTGTGCTCTGTCAAACATTTATATAAAAGAGAATGAAATTTTMTTTTAGTTTGTGAAGCTCAAATTGATCATACTTTTCCTCACTGAAACAGAAGCTGTAATTTGTGCATGTAAAATGATTGTGTGTGCTGCAACACTGACCCATCAGAAGGGAAGTTGTGCAAATTGCCATCAAGTTTGCCAACCTCCTTCAGAAAAAGCAACATTAGAAATGTTGCTATAGTTTCCTCCAGCAGTGAAAAATTATCCAGTCCTCAGTAGCCTCAGGCACAAGCTCCCATGTGAAGGACTTCAGCTTTTTGGTTTTGCTGGATTTCAAACTGATTTTAATGTTTTACATTCTTACCTTGATTTTCCAGACACTGGTATAGATCATCAGGCTCTTCTTAAGCAATTTGAGCACCTGAACCATCAGAATCCTGACACCTTTGAACCTAAAGACTTGGATATGCTGATCAAAGCAGTGAGTGCCAGATATGAATTACTAGGGGGGGTTGGGGTTTTACTTATGCTTTTTTCTCACTGATAAAGGGAAGTCTTTTCCTATATACCAGATTTCATAAATGACATGCAGTTTTCATTTTCAGAGAAAATTTTCAGTTATCTCCATGCTCACTTGAAAACTGTTGCCAGTGTGCATTATGCAAAAGAGTCCATACATTTTGGGATGCCACCTTAATAGGACTTGCATTCATATGCCAGTACAAGCAGCTTTGGGAATAAAATACACCTTTCTGAGACCTTTTAAATTTAATACCRGTGAGATAGGGGTACATTTTTCCCAAGTGTGTTTTCTGATTTCTGTTTCTACATGATTCAGGAGTCTCACAGAATTATACAAAAAATCATCCCTAACCTATCCATATGAATTTTGGGATCTATTATATATGCATCAAGGTGGAAAAGCACAGCAGAGTAGAATTTATGATAGCAATATTAGGAACTGCTTATACTGGGCATGGCATTCAGTGTCCCTTCATTCAGATTTCGTATCTGTCACAMGTGTGGGGSTTTATTCAGTGYCTGTTTATTCAGGGGATGCAGTTAAGCTAAGCATGGTGTGGCTTTTTTCAGCTGCTAGAGAAAAACACACTTCCCAAGGGGAAAAATGACTTTCATCTCAGCTACGCTTTAGAAAGCATTGCATGTCTGACATGAGAATTTGACAGTTTTCATACTTTCAAAACAAATTGAAAGATAATTTCTGTGTAATTTTTTTACTGTTGGAAGATTTTATCTTCATTTTCTGTAAAATTTTTTTTATAAAGGTATTATAATTTTTTCTTGACATTTCTGAACATCACTTTTGGGAAAGTTCTGGTTGGCTTGGAGAAGCATATCCTCAACAGGACAGTTTTTTATTGTATTATATATTTCATTGTTTTGTCTTCTCATTTCTCACCAAGACACTGACAGGGTGTAATGGGTACTTTAGGAGATCTTTGCTTTGGAATTGTTTTTTAAAAGGTACAGTGAATCCGAAAACTAAAATGTGAATAAATGGAGAGACAGTGTAAATGTGTTACTTTGAAAAGCCCTACCAAAATATCCTTTAGTATCTTGGCCTGTATGAAAATGACACATCTTTAAAAGCTATACAAGAACTTGTCAGAAATTCTCCTCTCACATCCTTTCCCTCCGTTTAACTGTTAAGGGTTTTTTTATTTAATCTGTATTAAGCTGCTGCAAACTCCCATCATTAATGAAGGCACTTTTGTCTTTAAACTGTACGACAAGCTACAAATGTTCTTATTCTGAAATGATCAAGGATTTAATGGTACTATTAGTATAGGACTTGATTAACTTGAGTTCATTTATTACTCAGTGATGAGAAAGGACACCTTGATGCCTTCTTACAGCACCGTGTAATTGCGAAAATTGTCCAGCAGATGAACCCTTACAAATTAATTTCTGTGAAAATGACAAAGGGAGGAGAGATGTTTCTGCATCACTGTCATGTGAAAGGAACCCCCCAGCCAGTCTGCCCATGGATCTGAACAATACAGTGTTTTTGATGTCAGACTATGTTACATAATCATATGTCTGCATATATCTGTATTTTTAGGCTACAAGTGACCTGGAAAACTATGATAAGACTCGCCATGAGGAGTTTAAGAAATATGAGATGATGAAAGAACAYGAAAGGAGAGAGTATTTAAAAACACTGGATGAAGAAAAGAGGAAGCGAGAAGAATCCAAATTTGAGGAGATGAAGAAAAAACATGGAGATCACCCTAAAGTTCACCATCCTGTAAGGCCACAGGCTGTTCTTATGTGCCTGAMTGTGAGCTTTCCTTTCCAGAGAGAAAAACTAGTACACAGAAGAGTGTATTTTGTTTGTTCTCATCATTTTCCTCCTCTCACTGACATGGGAGCAGRGAGTGGGCACAGTTCTGATACAAACCCTACTGTATAAACCCCCATTTTTTCTGTACAAGTGTGTTAATTGCTGCCAGAATTCTTACTTAACAAAGGCACTGAAACTCATGAGGAAGGAGCCAGACCAGTTTTCAGAACTGTAGGTATGCCTTCATGGTATGCCTGGCCTGCAAGGAATTACATCACAGTATAACTTGCTCTAGGAAAGGCAAAATAATTCAGCCTCCTTCAGCTATTGTTTCTGGATGAAACAATAATCAGTGTGGCCATGACTGATTATTACAGGTGCTCCTTTCCACAGAATATGCATTTCCTTGACACTCCCTTTCCCTGGACCTYTGTGTTTAATAAAAGTATTAGACCTGACCAAAAGGGAATGAAAGAAAATTCCACTGATTCCATTTACCGCATGATTAATCATCAAAGAAAGCCTTTCAGAGAAACCATAATGCAAAGGTAATGCAAGAAAACTACACCAAATTGTCTTTTGAATAGTTATTTTTTGTAACCAATCTACAGGGAAGCAAAGATCAACTGAAAGAGGTGTGGGAAGAAGCAGATGGACTAGATCCTAATGAATTTGACCCCAAAACATTTTTCAAATTGCACGGTAAGAGGTTTAGTTTTAAGCTAATGGACAAGTGAAGTGACTTTCTATTACATTCTGTYGAGGACAAGTTTGTCATATGTCAGGATGAAGTCTTACACCTCAAGCAACTTAGGTGAATCTGAAAATAATACAGAGGAGAAAATATTTGTTACTGTTTGTAAATTTTATGCAATGTTTTAAATGGAGTTTTAAATCTAAAAACATTTAGAATTTTGTTTAACTACTCCTGAAGTCATACAGGCAAAAACCAGTAGTGATTCRTTAGGAAGTATGGGTACTTAGAGGGCTGTCCATGTCTTTGCTTACACAGTATGTACTGGGAATAAACCTTCAGAGGTGTGTGTAGGGGCAAAAACTGCTTTCTCATCATCTCTGCAGATAAGTACCAGACACCCCTAATCTTTGGAATTGTCATAGAAGGGCCAAGCCTCTTCAGAAGYTGCAAGATTGCCTTGATAAAACAAAAACCCTGTAATCCTGCCTCTAGATTTCTGAGGAATGGGCAGCTAGAAACAATAAGTAGAAACAGTAGCAGAGATAAGAATGGATCTCAATTAACATTTTGCTTTAAATGTAATTGTCACCATGTAACCTTATATTCTGATATTGTTACATACTTCATCATAAAGTACTCCTAAGTAGATCCTGCCTGGCACTAAGCTACAAAGGGTTGAACAGTACCTAGAGTTTGACTAATCTCAAAGATGATGATTTAGATGAAGAAAAGTGTTCTAGCTTGAGTGTAAACTTTTATCTCTATATATAGAATATATAAGTATGTATTACAGAATCATAGAATGGTTTGGGTCTGAAAAGACCTTAAAGATTGTCTAGTTCTAGTTACCAAATCTTACCTCTTCTTTTCTAGAAACAGATTTTGAAAGATGGCATTCTGAAATTTTTAGGTAGCTTGTTTGYGCAAAATCTACCAAAACAGAAACAGTTAAAATCACCTGTTGACTTGGAGCTTAGTATGTAAAAATTTTGACGCAATTACACAAARATATTGACTAATAATTTGAAGTAGACATTCTCTTTCCATTCAGAGGTAGYGTAACAATATTCAGAGCACAATGTWGAATAAAAGCTGGATCATTAATTACCAAGTATTCTCCTCTCTGCATTTGTCATGAAAAGTAATTTTTTACACTTATCTCAAGTGCTGCATATTTATATAGATGTTCATGCACTTTTTTTAAAATTCATATTGTTAGTTTAAGTTTTTCTGCAGAATTTTGTTGCTCCTGAGTCTAATTACAAATTTAGTGGTTAAAYGGGGACAACTTGTTCTCAGCAATATTTTTTGGCAGTTACACTCAGTGCAATCCTGTGGTGACCTATTTCAGTTTCCTAATCTAAGAAGTAGAGAAATTGCTCCAGACTTGTCCAGCCAACCCAAGGTGGCAACACACTCCAGCTAATGTCTGATAAAAACCTAAACAGAAGAAACAACCTATGYAACCTACTTCTTGTTAACTGAGATGTGTACACTGATCCTTACTTAACTCTTGTGGATTTATTACATGCATGACTTTCTATATGTACTCAACTTGTATTTTTAAAACTTTTTTGTAGATGTCAATAATGATGGTTTCCTGGATGAGCAAGAATTAGAAGCTCTATTTACTAAAGAGGTAAAAAAAAAATCAGAAGCTAAACTTCTTTCATTAAATGGGATGTCTGTGTTTTTCCCAAGTGTATTTGGGGGCTTTGAACTACAAAATAGAGTACTCATGCTGAGTTTCATGYAGCCTTAATATTTCTGCTGAAGTGYAAAACTTACCAACTGGCAAAATAAAGTTAAAGTGTAGGAGTCAGACATCAGAGATCTAGTGCTCTTGCATTGTTCAGGAGATTTTATAACTAATTTGCAGGAGAGGTATTGCCTGGATGAATTGCAATGCAGGGATCTGCTCTCCTGCTCTGCCTAGATGCAGTCTGGTAGAGGTTTTGAGGCTCTAAAGCTGGGCACCTGTGCTCACTGTTTATCAACGAGTGCTATGAGGAAGAGGGTGACACTGGTGTGACTTGGCTCAGGGACAGCACTGTGGAAGTGGCTACACAAATTTTATGTATTTTGTATCTGGTTAGTTTGAAGCTGATGTGCATCTGATAAAGTAGTCAGGCTCTTGGTTTCTTTAAGCCTTGGTTGTCTCTGAAAATGCGACTGTGTACAATAATTTGCCATAATCCCCTTCACCACAGTGAAGATACAGTGCAGTTTTTTGACAGATGTCTTACTGTTTTACARTTTTGTAGCTTAAAAACTAATAGCCTGGAGCCTTAAAATTACCTATGGCTAAGCAAGTGAAGCTCAATGCCTGAGAAAGCCAAAAAGAAGCAAATAAGTATGAACTCTCTAGAAAGGCATTGTGCAAGAAGAGAAGTGAACCATTAAATTTGGCACTGAATTTGTCTTGTGATATCCTGAATGCTTATGGGGTCAGCTGCATGCCCTGGTGAAAAAGCCACACTCTCCCATTCCAGAAACCTCTGGAACCTCTGCCTGCTTTGAATCAAATATAAGATCAGACTGTGCACACTGAGGTCAACTTTACTGTAACATCCACAGCACTGAATTGTAACAGACCACATGAATTAACTGAAAACTTCTTTCTTAGGAAAGAAAGGCTCACTTGTTTGCTTAAATACTATGCTGAAAGAGGAAAATTGCACACACACAGTAACGTCTCACACTACTTTTCCACATACCCTCTGCCATTTGAACGAGTAGCCTTTTCTTCAAACTAACACGTACTAATTTTAAATTTCAGTTAGAAAAAGTTTATGATCCCAAGAATGAAGAGGATGACATGGTTGAAATGGAAGAAGAAAGGCTGCGAATGAGAGAACATGTAATGAATGAGGTGGGGCTGATGTTCATTATAGCTAATTGCCTTCTGTGTTCAAAAAATACAGTTCTCCTAGCATGRAGTGTTGTCCAAGTGCAGTAGAAAGGGATGGTCTGTCACAATGAATGCTGCTTGTGCCGGGATTCATATGAAGTTACAGTTCTCCAGTCCTCTCCCTGTATTCTGATGCAATGCCTGCTGACTAGTTTTTATCTTAGAGATTCCAGAGAAGGAATTGTGCTATAGCCTCTGTTGTTTGCAGTTACTGAGATTCAACAGAAATTTCCTTGTGTGTTAGCCAAGGAAGACTCTAAATGTGCTTTGACACTTGGCAAATGGGTAAGATTTAGGTGTGAGAAGAGAGARTAGAGCAATCTAGCTCATCTCTGTCCCTTTAAAAGGGGACTCAGAGCTCAAGGTGTCACCTGTGACAGTGAATACCTTCACTGGGTCTGACAGGTTTTCAGCTCAGGAGATACAGGAATGGAAAGGAGATGTTTTGAACCACTGTGTTTTCTACTCATAAGATATCTGTATTCAACTGTATTCCTTAAACCTGAGGAACAGAGCAAGGCTGGTCATCTATTAGTCATAAAGGGAAACATTTCCTCCCTTCCCCTTGAAAAATTCTGACACAATTCAGTTGGGTGAGATTTTTGTTTCTTAAAACCTCCTCCTCCAACAGTGGAGATAATTTTGTAACTGTGACTCAGAGTAGTTACCAGAAAGCTACAAAACATTTTTTTCAAAAAAAAATCATACATTCCACTATTAGTTTTGGGACTGTGAACACAAGTTTTTCCAATAAAGCCAATAAATTTTGAAGTGAAATGTCAGGATTTTCTTTTTTAGTTCTATTTTTGTTAAAACTACATAAGCTTGTGAGAGAAGTGTTCAGAAATTGTTTGGGGCACACCCTTGAAAACAGGACATTTAAAAAATTTTAAATGGTTATATTTGAAGATATTTGATTGAAGTTAAACATTAACTCTACCAAAACCTGTTCTTAATTTTTTGCTTCAAATAGGTTGACATCAACAAAGACCGGCTAGTGACTTTGGATGAGTTCCTGCGAGCTACAGAGAAAAAGGAATTTTTGGAGCCAGATAGCTGGGAGGTAATGAAAATGTGTTCCAAGTACAACATACAGTACCATTACCAGCACTTGGACCAGGAAAACAAACGGCATGTCTGTGACCTTTGGGTTTTTTTCAGCTCTGCTTTGGTATGTGTGTCGTTAAGCCCCTCAGCTAAACGTAACATTCAGCTGTGGCAGCCTAATGTAATGCAGATGTGAGCTCCTCCGGCCTCACACCAACGGAAAAGGTCTGGCGCCACCCCGGGGATTCGGGAGGAGCTTTTCACACGTGCTTTTCAAATGGAAATGGACATTCTGTTTATGAATCACTTCAAAGGGAAGTTAAGRGCTTGGCTGGAAGAAAGAGGATATTTTTCTCCTACGTCTAAAGCTGTAGTAGAGTTTTGTTGAGAAAAGAGCTGAGAAATGACTGTTTTCATTGAGAGCACACAGGGTCATGTCTGGGTATTTTGTTCTGAGGGATTTTTAGTGAACTGTGCAAGAATTTCAATAATAAGAAATACACATGCTTTCCTGGCTCAGTATTCACACTTTTATTTTCTTACAGACACTGGATCAACAGCAGCTGTTCACTGAGGATGAGCTGAAGGAATTTGAAAATCACATTTCCCAGCAGGAAGATGAACTTAGAAAGAAGGCAGAAGAACTTCAGAAACAGAAGGAGGAGCTACAGAGGCAGCACGACCAGCTTCAGGCTCAGAAACAAGAGCTTCAGCAGGTACATGTACAAGGACAGAATAGATTTGKTTTTTTTCCCTTTACTCTGTCCTTACATGTGCAATGGCTCTTTACAATTCCCAGCTCTGAAGATTTACCTTGATTKCTCATATGAGTCCCAGCTGAATTCTAAACTAATGGTACCACAGCAAAACACGGTCTGGTGTTCAGAATTAAAGCAAGTATACCCACTAAGGAAGACTTTACATAACTGCAAAATTTGGTTTAGGAGTATTCTTTTATGTCATGTCTGAGAAARCTGCCAGATTCAAGTTTTATACTGTTCTATTTTATTTTTCACCAGGTTGTAAAACAGATGGAACAAAAGAAACTACAACAAGGAAATCCTCCTGCAGGACCAGGTGGAGAACTGAAAATCCAACCCCGTATGTGTCTTTCTGTATAGATACACAATCTTTAAAATAAGATCTGCAATGTAAAAGTCATTACCTCCATATTTTCTGTTAAAATTATTAACTTAATGCAGCTTTAATGACCTCTGGAGAGAGGTTCACTAACCTGTCTTTTTAAGAGGGAAATACGTAAATCTTCTAAGTATTCCTGAAATTCCACTGCTTTGAAGTCCATAGTAAGAAACCAGAGTCCTAACACAAGGCATCAAATGGGCAGAGAAGGATTGTGTTGTAGCTGTTAGACTAAAATATTGAGATCTAGGGTATCCAGGATTTCTGAGCATCCAAAGAAGACCAGGGACCTAGAAAAGACCAGGTCTGTCCCATGAACTATGGCTGCATTCTCAGGCTGCAGAACAAATCCAAGCATTTAAATCCTCAGTGGAAAATTTACCAGCAGCTGGATGCAATAGGACAAGACAAGTTAGGCTTGGACAGTATGAATGACCAATTGCTTCAATACCCTCAGAGGGAAGAAGTGACATAATAGATCTCTGCATTTGATTAGTGGCAACAAAACAGATATRTATTGGCACTTCTTATCCAGAGCAGATTGCCCAGGTTCCCTTTGTGATTTAAAGGGGCTCTGCTGCTCCCTGTATCCTAAATTAGCTTTTCCTTCCTCTCTAAAAAGGTATTGGCTTCCCTGTTCATGTGCTGACATCATTAGAGAAGCTCTGGAACATCTTGACATTGATCTCAAATACAGGCTTCAGATCTATCTGGGCAGCYTTTTGAATACTGGGGGCTCCTAACTGCTCCTGCAGGGCCAACAGCAGGGTTTCAAAACTCAAGTGCTGTGTTCAGTGATTGCAGCTTACTTTCTTGGGCACCCTGAAATTCTGCCTACTCTGTTTTGTGAAGGGAAATGATAAAATTTCAGAATCAATTTAATTCTGTATTATATTTGCTTTGAAACTGCCTATGAGTAATTTCATTTTATGATCCTTCATTCCAAGAGCCTAAATTCCCCTAACTATCAGTATAACCATGGTGTGTAATTGCAGAATGATGCATCTTTTGAGGATATTACATCTTCTGCCAATATTGTAACAGATGCTATTCTTAACACATGTATTACTTTATGAAAAATCTTTCTACAATGTCATTAATCAGGTGCCATGAGAATTCATTATATTAGCCAGAACTGGTCACTACTCATTCACTGAATCAATAGTACCCAAGTAGACACTATTTAAAATCTATAGACCACTGGAGCTACTAAGAGTGATTTATGGAAAAAAACCTATAAATGCAACTGCACATTCGGAAATCTTCATCAAACTATGAAAATTAGTATTATTCAAATGTAGGCAAAGGGAGAACATTGTAAGTACTGATGCAGGGAGGAGTAACATACAAGCAAGTTGTTAATTATTTCTTCTTCAGCCTTTCCATACTGAGATTAAAGGTCTCATAAAAACATGATATATTTCAGAAAGAACAATATTATTTGAGAATATTTCATAGACAGCAGAAACAACTTGTAGTCTAAGAGATAACACTGACTCATTGGGTAATCTCAATCCAATTTCATTGTTAGGCATACAAAAAAATCCTGATTCTACCTATAAACCAGAAAATAGAAGGTTTTCTTTGGGTATCCCTATGCTAGAAACTTCCACTGAGAGAATTTTCACATTGGGGCAGTGTATTGAGACGTTACAAATGGTTCTCTTCTTGTTTTGCAGCTGGTGAACACAAAGTTGGAGATGCACCAAAACACCCAGCAGCAGGTGACCAGCCTTTGCCACCAGGACACGTCCAAGAACCAGCTGTCAGAACTGATGGCATTCACCCTTAACCACTTGTGCCTCAACTTTATAGCATCTTTATTATTTGGGGTGGGGAAGGGGTGGGAGGGGTGGGGGGACAGGAAATCAGAGTGAAACATGAACTCTCCACTTTCTTCTTCAGACTGTAAAATCATTGGGAATGTTAGAGATGAAGTATCAGTCAGATTTGATTTATAARTTAAATGAATTTTCTCTCCAATGCATCAGTAAGTAACACAAGGAGATCATGTAGAGGCTATAATAGAGGAGGAGATTAAGGAAACCATCTATACTGAAGATTTTTATGGCCAGGGGTCTCTGAGCTATTGAACTCTTCTCTTACAAAGAGGGAGGGGATGTCTGCCATASTGTGTTTAGGCATGAATCAGAATGTTCTCAGAGAGGAAGCAGGGAACAGGCCTGAGTGTTAAGTTAGGTCTAGTTTGATGTAGAAACTCTTTCCAGAAATGCTGAAAAGCAAAAGATAGGGAAACAAAGACCATAGATAAAGGCCTATTTCCAGCACTACCMTTTCTTCTTTGAGACCAAATAAAAATCAAACTTATTAATCACAGAAAATTTGCACTTTCTAAAATTTAAACACAGCAAAGAATTATGTGGAACAGTGAGTATTTTTCATGTTTACAGAAACCTAAGAATTTCACTGAAAGCCTTCAAAAGGAATACTGTACTTGTTGTGTATTGATCTGAACCGTCCTCCTTGTTGAGATTAATTCTGTGTAGCAGTTGAAAGCTCAACTGGCCCTTGGGACAGTACTTTTGTCCCTGTTTCTTTCATCAGATGCCAGCTGATCTCAAAATTTTGCATGTTATTAAGTAAGCTTTTTATGTTGATGGAAATATTGTGCAAAACAGAACAAGACTCATTGTCTTTTCTGTGCAGATTATCCTACCTCCTACAATAAAACCAGATTTTTCAAATTGCACCATGTGCTCCAGAGAGCTCTTCTCAGACATGAATCTGGGATTTGTTAAGGGTCTCACTGTTGACTCCTAGGAGTCTTTCAGCAGTTGGTCTAAAGCTATGAAGTGTCCTAAATCAGGGGTGCTACTTGATTGTATTATTTTGGTAATGAACCAGGATAGGTCCCTAGTATTGCAAGCCAAGGTTTTACAACAGTAAGTTGATTTTCATGCCAGTTWTACTATAATGCTCAAAAGTTGTGCCAGTGTCCCTGCTTCTCATTCATTTCAAACTGAAACTATCCTAAAGTATAAACCCTGTGTGGATTTCCTTGTTTGCTTAGGTTTTTGTGGTTGTTTTTGTTTGTTTGTTTTTTAAACATGGATTGTTCTGAGTGTATAATGCAGGTTTTRAACGGATACACACACCTCTGCTGGCATCCTTTACATTTCCTTCCTGTTCTGTGGCTAACTGCTGATGGTGGCATTAAAAGAGATATTTTGGGGCTTGAGCAAAGAAACAGAAGCACGYTTCTGTTAGAGAAAGATGTTCCTTTCAGAATAAGACTTGAATATTTTAGGCAAACCCAAAAAAAACCCCAGAAGACAGTTGCTAACATTTTGTATTGACATTTAGGAAATTTCTCACTCTAAAGTACATTGATTGATGGAAGTCAGGCACATTCCTTCCATGCTCAAGGCTTCTTTCATCAGACCTGGGCATATTCATGTTCTCCACACAATGTAGCAGAACTCAGTGCCAGAAYAGATTAGGTTTTCTTATCTATTTTATCTCATAAGTTGTCATGTTGCATTTCYGTCATTTATACCACTCAATTTGACTTACTTTACTTTTTTTTCCCCCCATTCTTTATGCAAGTAGATGATACTTTTAGTTTGCAAAACCARTGTCTCCACTCTTTGTCATTTCTATGCAATTCTAACAACAGTTTGATTTTGTCTTTGTCTGGAGACTCAAATACCTTTCAACAGCCTCATCTGTTTGCAAAGAGGCCCAGACATAGCTACAGCTACAGCTACATAAATTTTCTCTGTGCACAGCCCTGGCTTTGGGGTTGTGGCCTGATAATGGGTAACAGGGTGAGGAGGGAAGCAAAGAGGGATTTATTAAAATGTTGTGGTAAAGGTGAGGGGAAATTTTATTGTGTTTTCCCCATCCCATATGAAAGTTTATAGAGGACAAGKGATAGAGCCACAGATGTTTGTAGAGATTCAAGGACTGAAACCTTCCGTGTGAAAGTGTTTCTGCCATACAAATCATTCCTTCAGGCTCCTTCTGCCTCCTAACAAATGCCATTGTATGTCAAAACGCCTTTGCAATGTAATGCTCAAACTTCAGCTTTGGAGCAGCTTCTTACATTTGTTTGTAAGGTCCTGACTCTGCTGTTGGCGATTGGCCCCCTTATCCCATTTACTTGGAAAATAATTGTAAAAAATTGTAAAGAATTGTAAAGATTTGTTGCAACTTGGGAAGTAGAAAGATATAATCACAGATAAATAAGGGACTGGAATATCATGGGCACAAGTGCTTATGCCTGTATTCTGCTTTTCACTTAGGAGGTGATTACAACAAAAACTGTCTAACTTTATACAGACACCAGTTCTACCACGATGCAGAGATTCAGTTTTGTACTTGGCTGGGATTTTGGTAGGAGGATGAAGGGGTAAAATTTGGTTAATGTTGTACAAATTTAATCTCTGGTGCAATATATGTAAAAAACAAGCCCCACTCTGTACTTTGTATAGAATAGTTTTTAACTGGATTAAACTGAAACTCAGCACAGTGACATGTTTAGTGTTTTATTTTCAGTGGGGTGGTCAAGAGCTGGGTTTGTATTCATAGAATCATAGGCCTGGGTTGGACGGGACCTTAAAGATCTCATTCCAAGCCCCCTGCCATGGGCAGGGACACCTTTCCCAATGCTGCTCAGAGCCTCATCCAACCTGGCCTTGAACATTTCTAGCAGCRGGGCATCCCCAGCTTCTCTGGGGAACYTGTTCCAATGCCTCACCATCCTCACAGTAAATAGTTTCTTCCCAATATCTAATATCTAACCTAATATCTAATTAATSCTGCCCTTTAGTTTGAATCCACCCCCCCTGTCCTGTCACTACATGTCCTTGCAAAAAGTSTCTCTCCATCTTACTCATAGGCTCMCAGGTGACCCTGAAGCCTTTTCCTTAGGAGTCCTTCCTGTTTGCCCTCCTCTTCTTGCTTTCTGGAAAGATGTGAATTTAAAATAAGATGTAAGAGATCTTGTGTTCCTCCCTGGCACCAGCTGCCTCACTGCAGTAGTTATTCACTAATTAGGTACTTGAATGCTCCATTCTCTATATTCATAAAAATACAAAACAAACTAATTAAAATCCTACTGTGCCACAGCATTGCAAACTCTTAATGCCACCCCACACTTGCCTGATTTGTTCACATTCARAACAGAAATCCCAAGGGAGGTGAAGCACCCGTGGGCTTAGTAACACATTTTTCTATAGATTGCATTCTATGCTCGAGATTTTGCATTCATGGCCAGGTGTTGGCCACTTGAGGATGTGAGAACAGCTGGGGCAAGGTGTCTCTTGACATCCACAGGATGTGATGCCATATCTAGCCACGTTAGAATTTTCCATCTTGTAAATTTATCTGGATGAGGAAAAATATGATGGGTTGTGGCGTTTTATAAAGAAATGAAGCTTTGAACTAGGGCTTGTCCTTTGGTGATTTGTGCAAAACTARGTAACAGATGCAGATGCCAAGAGCTGTCCCTAAGGTTGGTCCCAGTTGTACCAAGACCGTGAAATGAGAGTTCTATCTGAAAACAGCAATACTGACTATTGGTCAGTTACTTTTCTAAAAGTGAATTGTTTATTTTTACATAGTGAGAAAAGAGGGAATGAATTTGGGTGCTATTATTTATGCATCCACAGCCAGCAAATATCAAAACCATCTATGTTTACCCTAATGTTACCTTAAAAGCTACACTTGCCAGAATCAGGTTGTAGCCAAGAGTAAGGCTTTATAATTATACTATCAAAAAACTGTGCTAAATGACACCCTACCTTGCTTGTGTGGTAAAGTACAKTATCAGTGAGGTAAAATAATTGGTTCAGAGATAACCTAGTTTGTAAACGTGGTGTGTTTTTTGGTGACAAAGGCAGGGATAGAGCAGCACTAGAGCATTGACCTCTCCATTCTTGGCCCCTTTTCCATCAATTCAAGCTGCTGTTAGTCTGAGTGGCTGCACAGCGATTGCTGCTCCGTCTCCGTGCAAACAATTTGTGTTTACTCAAACGTGTATTTCCTTAAACACATAACAGCTCCCAGCTGGGATCTCCCGAGAAGCTGATCACTGAGCCATTTCTGTGYTGGAGAAGGTGTCAGTGCCTACAGTGCACAGCTTCCCCTCCTGTATCTCATTTCACACCCTCTCGCTATCTTATCACTGCTGTTAATAATACATGGAGAAGGCTTCCATTTTTGTGCTGCCTGTCACTGRGGACAGTGGAAAATGTGGGAAGAGGCACAGCAGC
>NW_026623338.1:1380292-1416840 GCF_030028575.1 Malurus melanocephalus | reverse complement strand
CCATTTCCAGCAAGGCACTGCCCGCTCCAGCAGCCGTGAGCGGAGTTCCTGAGCCCACCTGAGCCCACAGTGCTGTGCTGACCTTGGCAGCGCTTTCAGAAGCACGGAGAAGGTTCTGAAGTGATCSAGCATCTGCTGCAACACACGAGGATTTGTCACCCACCGAGCGGGCACAGTTGCGCAACATTTCCTCGCTAGAGGGAGTGTCGAGACAAGGATTGCTGAACCCACCCCRGAGATAAATAAGCAGCAGAATGGTGGCATAATAGAATAGGATGTTGAAAACTGAGTGATCCCTCAAAGGCCAAACAACAGCAGCTGCCGCGGTTCAAAAGGGCTTTTTTTTTTCTTCTACAAAATGCATTTCTTACATTATGCTGCTTCCTTTTGAAAGAGACCCTGAAAGTGCAAATGCGCCCTAAGCTAACGATGTTCTTCCTGAGCASACACCTCTGTACCAGGCTTCATCTCCGAGTGCATGACACCACAACTGGGTAACAGCACGAGGATCAGCTGGGATTTAAAACCCCGAGATACTGACCGTGAAAAGCTGCAGCTTACATTTCTAGCATGAAACCACAGTCCTAGAGCAGGAGCCTATGTGTTAGCAAAACAAAAAAGGCAACAGCTGTACTATTCTGGAGGAAACAGGCACCAGCTCCTGGTCACTCAAGAAACAGCTTCTTTGAGGCAAGTTCTTGTTTTTTCCCCTCAGGAGCTCTAAAGGTAAAAATTGCATACATTAAAGCCATTTGAGCGATGTTACTTCACTTGGTCTCTCCCAGGGAAGTGTGATCACCAATGAACAGCCAAGAAATCTCATAAAAATCATCCTGTTAAATATGAGAACTCAGATAAAGGAATAAGGAGCTGTCATCTAGGCACACCTTAAATTTATGAGCAGTTTCCCAGTATCCCTAATTTAATTGTCTGTGTTCAGTGTTATGCTACTCAYTGCATACAAAGCCACAGCTCAATTTCAGCTACATTACTTTTATAATTCTTAGCCTAAATACCTTCTTTCTATAAATTTTATTTTTAGCAAGAGAGAGGGRGAAGTGCTGTAAGTATTATTAAAATTTATAAATTTAGTGCTGTAAGTATTATTTGTATTTACTGAGTAGTATAAAATGTGAAAGAACTAAAAAACGTCAGACTGTGCAATCTAAATTGAAATTATCTGTATTTTAACTTTCTGCTTTGTTTTCAAACAAGAAAAAAAACCAAACCCAGCCAGTTATCCATCCTGATGAGTAGATTTAGTTTGATCTACAGATAATGATAGCACCACCACAATAGTCTTTATTAATTTCTCTATTAATTATTTACAGACCCCAAGTTGCACTTTAGTTGGCTCTGTCTTTGGATTATCAACTATTGGTCTTCCTCTTAGGCTGAGCTTTCCTGTGCATTAAGCACTATCAACCACATCAGTGGTTTCCACTAAATTTCAAWTCTGATTGCATTACTACACTGAAAGAAATTCTGATTGAATTTCTACACTGAAAGCTGTTCCTGCAGATGATTTTATTCTGAGGATGATGGGAAGGATAACTGAGTGCAGGCAGCACTGGAATGCTCCTGACCACGACTGTGATTTTAACCCCAGCTCCAAAAGCAGCACTCGCATGCCTTTGCTCCTGCTTGCTCCAAAGCAAAAGTTTTCCTTGTGTTCCCTGGCAGCTGCAGCTGGGCTGGAGATTGCTGAGGCAGCTGTGCCCAATGTGGCACTGCAGACCTGGGCCCTGCCAGCTGATCCATGTTTCACCACAGCTCAGCTTTCAGTCTAGACGTGTCCCAAATGCTTCAGATGTCCCTTGGGCTCCTCGGGACAAAGCCAGGGTGGCACTGAGTGTGCACAGAGCATTTTTCAAAATTTAAAAACAAAACAGAACTGCACCCCTCCCCACCCCCAAACAAATAAAACCCCCTCAAAAACATATTGCAACACAGTAGTTATGAAACAGGGAAAAAAACAGTGCTGGGATTACATGCAGTGCATTCACATCCTGCCACAAATGACTGGTTGAACAGATGCAGCGTGACCCAAAAAATGGCTCATTCACATCATCCTGCTGATGCCTGATGTGCAGGTGTCATCATGAGAACTTCAAAGGGGTGACTCCCAGCTGCCTGACAACATGGTTTTTGTTGTTTTTTTTTATTATTATTTATTAAACCGTGGCAAGCTTGTGCATCTCAATAACCCTTTCACAAACAAATGCACAGAGCACAAACCCTGGAGGCTGCCTGGCTGTAGCTGACTTTCAGTCACACACCCAACAACACCGGTGGACTAAAGACTCTTTAAATAATAGGCAGCTTTTTGATTAAAATAATGTAATTGCATGTTTAAAGGCAATAAAACAATAAAATACTTTAATGYACTATCACAGTCCAGTATCTAAACCTTTGTAAAGTAAAGAACAGTCACTTTTATGAGTTGGGGAAAGAAAGAAAGCTAACTCCAAGTTATTTTAGGCAGCCACTTGCACTGTGTAAATGCAGCTCACTTCTCACACAGCTCCTCAATACCCTGAAGTATCCACAAGAGGGGAAGSCACACATTTTCCTCTGACACACAAATCAATGCTGCAGGAGAAGAGAAAGCAATTCTGCTAAGGAACCTGRGGACCTGAAAGCTTTCCAGCTTCAGGCACACATGGAGGAGAATGGAACTTTGGTGCACTGTTGGTCACAGCCACTGGATCTCCTTAACTAGGAAAAAAACCACACCTTGGGTGTTCCTTTACAGGAATTTAATATCTGCACAGGGTGCAACCACGAATCCCAGCCTTCCCCAGCCCTTTTTTTTCCTGTGCTCTGGGCTTCCAGCATGGGTTCCTCTGGGGGTCAYGGTGCTCAGTGTCTGGGAGAGGGGGACACCCTCAATCAGCAGAGCTCTCTTATCTTGATAAAAAAGCATAGAAATCAGTTGATTTGCAATTTTAGCCCAGTGCTGGATGCAGTGCAATGCCTTATGAGCATGCCAGCTGCTGTGAAGGCTCCTCAACTTTGAGAGCCCATTCCTTCCTGAAGGAACTGAACTCTTTGGGCAAAAAGATAATGAATAGGGCTCTGAAGGATCCTCTTCAGATCCTGAAGTTAAAGACAAAGTTTCTCTTGCTGCTGGAGACAAAACTGAACTGCAAAGAAAACCAAATTCCATTTTCACAAGCRCACAGACAAATCGTCTCAGTTTACAAGGTGACTCCCTTATCCTGTGTCCTTTGGGCAGTGTGTCCATGCTTTCCTCTTTGGGCCACTTGGAAACATCTGGGGATGTTTAAACTCCTTTAAACTGCCTTTAAACCCCTGTTAGCTCTGCCACGAGCCAAATTTGCTCCAAGTCTGTCCTGGAGGGACCTGTGTCCTGGATGTCCAGCTTTGGACACTGACACGCCAGAAATAGAGAGTTTTGAGAGGGCTGGGCCTGAGGAGCAACAAAATTTCACTGCTTCTGATAAGATTTCACAGGATTTGTCACTAACTACCTTAAGTATTTAGAAAAAAACCAAACAGAATCCCACACAGACTTGATTATCCCACTAGGAGACATCTACAGAGCACTGAACTTGCAAACCAACGCTTAAAAAATAAAGAAAAACGTAGATGTAGATCTAACTCAAGCCTGAGAATTAGATTAAGCTTAAAAAATAAATCTGTATTCTTGTCTATCCTACTGAAAATCAGAAAGCCCAATCCTCTGAGCAGAAGTCTATATATCTTTGAAGGTTTTAAGAAATTCTTACAAGAAAATTTAAAAAAACCCCAAAAAACAAAGGAAAGAATAGCTCTTGGAGTTTTTGCTTTCCTGATGAAGCATATTTTAATAGCTTTGTGACCCGTGAAGAGAAGATAAATAGATTATGCCTCCTGCAGCAGAGAAACCACCTGTACTTTGTAATTCCTAAGTTTTTAAATTGTGCTGGTGTGGCTGTTTCAGGGACATGAGAAGGACTAGCAAGGAGAAGCTGGGAAATTTATAAGCCRGAAAAATAAAATACATAATTACATGGTACATTTGTTACAGAAGTATTATAGTTGGATGAGTGCTAAATTAATATAAATAAATGCATTTTCATATCCAGAAGACGAGAGGTTGTGTCTGAGCTGTCAAAAGAACACTATTTTTCATATTTCTTASTGAGATTGAATTCCTCTTGCTTCCTGCAGACATAACCAAATATACGAATACCAAGAGATAAATCATCAAGTGTTTCTGACCTGCTTTTTACATCTTTATCTACTTATTGTAGCAGTAGGAAATACTCCACATCTCCCTGTGTCTGTGTGCAGAGAATAAGTGGTTTCTGACCTAAAGAGATTCAAATCCAGTGGTTATTGGAGGAGGATAAAATCAAGGAAAATGTCAAAAAAGAGCTACTGGGCCACTCAGGCAAAGGCTTCTTCCCATACCCTGTGCTTCAGACAACACTACAGCTTTCATATTTGTAAAAAAAAAAATAAAATAAAATTATGTTTTCAAAGTAATGTACAAAGCCTGGAGAAACCTATTTTAAAAAGAAAGGCCATTTCTCAAGTTCTCAGGTACGTGTAATACATCTCTGTTTTCTCTCACTGMAAGGGCAGTACAGAGCACTGTTTGATGCAATTTGTAGGGGACAATAATTTAGTTTCAGTTGTACAGAGTCATTTGGGCCAGGAAGGTGAAACTCATGAGTCACTGCAAGCACAGTTCAGCACAGGAGACCCTGGCTGTGACTTTCCATCAAATTAATCCATGCAGYGCTGCACAAGATGGATTCACTTGGCATGTTATTTTTGCTATTGAGATTCTCTATAAAAGCTCCAACAAACTGGTATAAACAAAGGCTGAATTTTACTTCATTGGGTTTTTTGCTTGGCTTGAATTGTTTTATTTCAAATGAGTGAAAAATGTTATATTCCCCACTATGAAATGCTGAAAKTAAAGTGGTCRGGGAAAAAAATAAAAGCCACAAACTGAGGTTCTATTATCGCTGATCCAGCCATTCCACCACCAATTTGCTTTCCATAAGATCACATCTGACAGGAACAATTTCTCTTTCCCTCTCCCCTCTCAACCACAAGATGTAATTTCATATTTACCCTGCTGTAAAATCCCAGAGGCTAACAAACAGTATAGATTTTACATTTCATACTTGAGGAGTGTTAGCATCAAACCTTTGCCTGGGGTAACTTCTAAACTCGGCTGTCCTCAAACTATTAATCTTCTTCCTTTTCTGTAGCAAAGTCACAAAAGGTTTCAGCTGGTGGATCATGGTGACTGGGATGAAAACARCCTGCTCAAGTCAAGTGCTTAATTTCTGTCATGCTGATAGCATGTCTCCATGAGATGATGAATTTCTACACAAACCCCAACAGGACTGTGTGTCTTGGACTTTCCAAAATCAAATTTTGTACCTCACAACATCAAACGTATGTTAGAACAAGCCTTTCAACTCAAGCTTGCAGGCAAACTGTATTATTTTATAGTTGTTTGTAACCTCTTAGAAGCTGCTTTACATTTAGGTACTACTTTGCAAATACTCAAGCTTCTTTTAGTGTGGCTGGATAAAGGAAAAATTATTGGGAGCACTGGAGTCTTGCCTAAAGGAGATAATATCTTTAAGGAAGTATTTCTGTATGTCAGAATAATGTGGAAATGTTCAATTTTACACCCCACTTTTGCAATGAATGAGTATAGCTACAAAGGAAACTTTAAAAACAAACTAACAAAACTTTCCAACTCTAACTCATTAAGGGCTAAGTTGAACCTCTCAACAACTGCTGACCAGTCCTTCTCTCATTTTAAAAAACTCTCTGAGAAAAATGAATGAAATGGGAGTGCCAGCACACCATTTTAGCCCGGCATTCTCTGAACCACACCCAGACTTTCTTAAGTCAGTCAGACAATATCTGTTGAATTGAGCACACTTTGGAGCAGTTTCCCTGAGARCCAATGTAAAAAGCAGTGGTGACTGGATACTGAGTAATGAAAACATATTACTAAAATATTTGGTGGACTGGTGTAAATTGGGAAACAGTTTTTAATGCAAAATTGTGGATTTTTCTATGGATACACTAATTCCCTTGGTGATAGGTCAGTACAGGATTTAAGAAGCTGACAGGGCTGCTAATAAACTGTGCCTACTAAACAGCAAATCAAAGGCACAAAAAAATCTTTATAGTTTTAGAACAGAAGAAAACCATAAAGGCCATTCTGAAAATACTGATAATATCACTCCTGAGCATGGTCCTCATCTCAGCAGGCAAACATCCCTGAAACAGATGAGAAGGGAGACAATTCAGCAGCTGCTTGGCCCTATATTGCCTACACAACTCCAGGTTTGGGATCAGCATGAAGAATGGGAAGAAAGAGACAGAATCTGCATTATCCATCACCACCAAAGAAGCTGTCTCCAGGTTAACAGTTTCTACATAAAGCTGTTTTTAATACGAAAGTCAGCTGAAGGATCATTGGCAGTCCAGAGAGGTTCAGAGATAAAGAAGGGTTTTGAACACAAGTTTCCCACTGGGCCTGCACAAGGCCAGGTCCAAAYAATGGGAACAAATAGCAGGGAGTCTGATATTTATAGCTGTCTCCTCAGGTAGTTATTTAATGGTACAGGACAACAGTGAAATGGGGAAACCACAGTTTTAATAGTAAAACACAAAGGGCTCAGCCAATGAGACACCTTTATGGAGTGGCTTTGCTGCCAAAACATTTATTCTCCCATCTTTGAAAAAATAAAATAAACAGTTCTGGTYCACCTAGCCAAGAAGCAGCTGCCACTTTGAAGAAAAATGTGCATTACTGCACATCCAAAGGCTACTGTGATGTGATATTTCAGTGCTGGGTGTGTGGAAGGAAAAGAAACTGGGTGAGTTTAGTTACCTGGTTAAAGGGACTGTTCTCAATTGAGAAAGAAGTAGAAAACAAGGACTGGATGAGGATAGATCTGATTTAATCTCCTATATAACTTGAAAAAAGACAATAGWGTGAAGAATGGAGGTTCAGATGTGAGGTTTCTACTGAAACCTTTTGAGCAAAGTAAGCAGGAAAAATATTCAAYTGAATTAATAACAATTTTGGTGTAATTAGAAAAAGAAAACATGAAAGAACAACCTTTCAAAGCCAATAATCAAATATCACTATCCAAAGCACTGAGTAATTAAAGCAGGTGGCTTCTAAGTGTAGAGACTACAGTTATGAATATCCAGGCAACATTTGAGAGAAGAAAATCTGAGAAAACAGCAGCTATTTCCTAYAAAGTCATTTCTAAAGACAGATAATGATTTTGCAAAATTATTTGKTGACTGCCTGTAATTTAGATAAACTCCCACCAAGCATGAGCTCTCTCCATGGTGGGTGCAGTCAGATATTGGCTCTTGCAAAGGGAGCCACCGTGGKGTGAGTGAGGAGCACACCCAGAGTGCCCTTCACCCTCTGGAACAGCGCTGGGCACGGCTGCACAGGGCACTGCTGCACCCTCGGGCTCCAGAATTGCCATCACCTCACACCAGGAGCTGCTCCCGGGCACTCAGCTCCACCAGGATCATGTATCTGTGCAAAAACATCAAACTCAAACATCAAACAAGAACTCTGATCTTCCTGCTTGTCTGACTGCTTCATTTCTCCAGCGGTCCCATGAAATGTGCATCACCTTGCAAATGTTTCTTCCTCAAGTTTTAAAGCTTTTAAATACCTGCCTGGGCAGCCTATTCCAATGCCTGAGCATCCTTGCAGTAAAGAAATTTTTCCTAATATCCAATCTAAACATCCCCTGGCATAACTTGTGGCCATTTGTTCTTGTCCTGTCTCTTGCTACTAGGAAAAAAGATCTTTAGACACCTCACTACAACCTCCTTTCAGACACGYGGCAAGACCATGACACAAACATTCAAGAAATTCAAATTCCTTAGCAGACAATATAAACGAGGGTCACATTGTCTTGAGCTTGAGAAAAGGAAGTAAAACAAGATTTTTACTCACAAAGCAGAGAAAGAAGTTGCCAGGAGATGGTGAAGCAGAGAAACAGCATCATTATTGCAGCAAAGGCTCCAACAGAGACCACTTGAGTCAGCTGCCCACCCCATTAACCTCCTAGTGGCCAGCCCTAAGAGGGAAATCCTGCTGCTAATGAGCTCCCTGACAAGCTTCCTTCGATTTGAAGGCCCAGGATTTAAAATGGGAGATGGAGTTCATTGATACCCAAGGTTCCTGATGCTCACTGTCAGTTTCTGTGCTCCAACTCCACTTGGGAATAACATTATAGTGAATCTAACAACAATAATAGGATTTATATCCCGTGCCTCCCCTCTCTTGGGCAGAGAGCACGGGCAAAGCTTCCAAGCAAGAATTGGCCACTTAAAACAGCGAATGAACAAGGAACAGCTGGAGGAGGAGAAGGGTGGCAGCCCTGCTCCCAGCACCTCAGCTCCTGCCAGGGAGGGGAAGAGGGGACAAGTTTCTCTGCAGAGCCACTGTCATGAGGCCTCCAGCCCTGTCCAGTCCAGCTGGGATTRCCATTTAATGCTGTTCAGCTCTGCACTGAGCAGGCTGGCTGGGAAACCTCACAGSGTGGTGACATCTGCATGGAAACGAGTCAGGCACAAAGGCTGGCAGAGGCGAGTGGCAAAGAAGGGCTGCAGGTTTGGATTTTTGAAAAATTCAGTTTAAACTGAGTCATTGCCCTGTGATAACTCATTAAAGTCACGCTATAAATTAAAACAGGAGCGTCAGGCAGAAAAACATGCAGCACATTCTGCAGGCACCCAGCAGCGCTCAGAGCAGCATCTGCAGCCTCTCAAGAATGTCTTCTGCTCTTTTAATAGTTCTCCTTGGTGGGGTGTGGAGGTTTGTATCACGTATCTTTGTGCCGTTGCTGGCTCAGAAATAGTGCAGTGACTCAGTGGTGACAGCAGTGACAGTGCCCAGCCCCACAGCCCCCTCCCCACCTCCAGCTGCCCCCCTGCCCCAGGAAGGGCTGCAGGGGGAGGAAATCCCTCTCTCTCCCTGCTGCAGCTCCTGCTGCTGGCACACGGCGTGTTTGATCCAAAAATACACTGAATTTTCCTGTGCAGGATGCTCAGAGCGGGGCTGTTGGGCTGCAGAGCTCCACCTTGGAACGGGATGGCCCTGCATCAATGGAGWGCCCTGGAAATGCCCTGGAACAGCACTTATCCTGCCCATTTCTAGTGGAAACCCCAGCGTGACAGGGAGCACTGGGAAAGGTGCAACCAGGGAGCCTAAAATGCAATGATTTTGAACCTTTAACCTTAATCTGAAGAGATAAAATGTTTACTCTTCCACACAGATCTGCAAAATATAATAATCTGTGATGGTTTATCAATGTCCACTTCMTAGGAATAGACATTTCCATGCTTTGGAAAAGCAATCACTGTGAAAGTTGCAAATTTGGCAATTTCACAGAGGTTTTTGGGTTTCTAGTATCTCTTTTTCTTTGGTCTTTTACTCCCCCAAAACACTCTTAGTGCTTTGTCTCCAATCAAAACACTCTGTGCTAACACACCTACGATCATCACTTCCAGGGGTGACTGAGGTACAAAGAGGAAAAAGAGGGAAAACACCAAGAAACAAATTCAGTTTTCAAAGAACTGTTAATCACTTGTTATTTTAACATCATTAGCTATTAATCCATAACTAACCACAAGGGTCAGACCCCAACAAGTCCTCCCAGCACTGCTGTGACTCGTGCCTCGCTCAGCAATATTTACCCACGGATTGAGCAAYGCTGACCATGACCAGCTCGCAGTCTGGCTTTACAGGGCAGCCTCAATTTTGACATTGACCCCATTGCTAAGCTGTGCTTGCATGTAGACCTTGGCCTTGCTAAACACTCTCATCCCAGCCTCTCATATCTGCTTTTTCAGTCTCAGCATCATCACACCTTTGCTGGTGCTTCAAAATAAAATAGTTTATTACTTCTTGACATTGTCTTCACACTGTCTGGATTTTAAATGTCTTTATTTTATATCTCCRACTCTCTTCTATAGTGTCGCCTGTTTAGTTAATTTCTGGTTTGTGGTTATTATACAGAGACATGTCCTACTGAAATACACTGTATAATACACTGTAACACTGTATTTATTGTGTGCCTTGAGGGGTAAAGAAGCAAAGTTGTTATAATCTAATTTTGTRCACATATGTCCCTTGATTTCACTGGGAAATGCAACTGATGTGCTCAGTGGCTCGCCAGCAGTCACTGCAGGTATTTTAGAACCATGGCAAGTGTCCCTTTCTCATTAACCAGCTCTGTGATCCTTCTCATCCCAGCAGCCCCACGAACTCCGATCTGAAAGCACCAAACTGTGTGAACGTGCGAGTACAAACCGGAAAGGGTCTCCCAGAGCACATAAAAGGCAATTCCATGGGCTCTGCCACACCCAAAACTCATCTGGGCCGCATCACAAAAGCCACAATTCCTATTTTTGGTGTCCCTGTCCGTGTCTGAGCCAGGGCAAGCCGTGAGCACGTGCTGCAGCCTCCAGCTCCCCTCGCTCCGCTCTGTGCCGAGGACTCGTGGGAGCCGCAGCTCTCCCGGCTGCTCCAAACTCTGATACCTCCTACCAAAAAGGAGCCGTGGGCTGAGCAAGAAAGTTCAGAATCCCACTCACTTTGGAGTTCAGCTGTGGGAAACACAGCGTTTGCTCACTGCTGAGAACGAGGACTTTTCTGTGTCAAATGGTGACACCAACACCTTCTTGAGACTTCCTAAGGAGAATGGGGGCTGTCAGCTGAAGGATGACTTTAGGGATAACTGCAGACCCCTGTATTTCCAAATACTTCATAAATGACAACAGGAACTCCAAAAAAAGGTAATATCCTCAATGCGAAATAAATACACTCATCCCTYCTTGCTCTGCCCTCAAAATGCCTCTGAGTATTTTGAATGGTGAAAAACAGAAGGGTTTTAAATCCCAACAATCCCCAGATTGAAAATCACCAGCACTTTGATTCAAATAATTCACTGTGGTGATTTTAACAGCACAAATCCTGCCTTCCTCATAATATTATGATGCCCCTTTTTTGCAGGACTTCAGGAAAATTAGGCAGATTCTTGAAAAAGAATCTCTGCTCTTGACAGCATCCCAGTGAACAGAAGCTGTTTCTTCCCATTTTTCCCCTCCCATCTCACAGGGAACAAAGAGAATTTTCCATCTCTCAGCTCCACAGATTCCCCCAAGGCAAAAAGAAGCTTGCATCAGCTCCTGAAAATAGTTGCATGGTATCGCCTATGCAACTGCTTCACATTTAGGTCAAATCTTGAAAAGAGCTTTAAAATGCAACCAGAGCTGGTTGAGATTTTATGAGAGAACCCTAAGGTGTATCTGAAATTTAAATAAGGCACTAAGGGGACTATGGAGAGGCCAAAGATTTCAGGTCACTGGGAAGACAACTAATATTTAGTGTGTGACTCTTGCCAGAACAGAGCAGTGATTTTGTGACAARAGATAAAGAACAATGAACTTTCAAAGGAACAAAGGTTTCCCACCCAGGAAATGCAGGAGCTCTGCTGTGCCCTCTGACAGACAATGAGAGATGGAAAGGGGCAGTAAATGGGAAAGACAGAAAATAAAATGACAAATAAACACAGTCTTACAGAAGAAATTTAATCATCTAAGGCATTTAATAATGGCCTGTTTCAAAAAGTAGGGGGGTTAGGATTACAAATATACAATGTGCCTTTCCAAATTTTCTTTGCTGACTACTTGCTAATGCTGGTTTTACTGTCTTCTTGTTGTGAAACCCGTATCACATTATCAGAGCTGTTCACAGAATAATATTGGTGTGTTGGGGATTTGGAAACCGAGCAGGCATTTACTCCTATAACTGACAGTCTGACAATGCTTCATAAAACTGAAATACATAAACAGCAAAGATACAACAAATAGTTTTGTATTTTAATCCAATCTTTGATTTCATCCTAACATTAATTATAAATGCCTGAAAATATTCTGCAGTCCCTAGGGAAGTTTTCTTACTGTTTTGGATGAGTTTGTCAAATAGTTACACTGACAAGGCATCAGAAATTTGCCATATTATTGCCAACACAAACCATTTTAGATGTTTATTGAGAACTACAGAACACACAAGGTTGACACTAGATCCTCCTTGAATAATTATGTTTAAAGTAACTCGGTGCCTCTCTGCACAGCCTGGGTAACCAGGTGCTGGATCAGTTTTGTGATACTTATTTATATTTGGATGATGTTCTTTTTTACCTGGGGGCAGTTTGCCATGAAGCAAACACTGTGCTATCCCCTGATAACGCTGTGTAGAAATAAACTCGCTGCTGTTAGCAGCACCTTCAGAGAGGGGATCTGCAGGAGTGGGCGAAGGGGAGCTGCTCCTGTTGTCACTGTGGCACTGAGAGAGGGATCATGGCTCCTTCGTGTCTGCTGGTGAATGACAGATCTCGGATTCCGCTGAAAACCGAGGCAGCAAAGGGTGGGCAGATGAAACTGGAAAGGGAATCGTTCCCTCAGCGTTTTGTGACACAGCATCCCAGAAGTGACCGTGCTGTCTTACACACCCCTCCTTCCCCTAAACACAAAAATCTCGGCTTCTTTTACAAAAGGGAAAAGAGTAAAAGGCTTTCCCTACTGCATGCAGATATAATTTCAGCGTTCAGCACTGTCCTTTCATTCAAAACATGTAATTCTATTTTTATTCCCTGATTATCTGGCAGAATTCACCATGACCCAAGGGAGAGGTTAATTTTTGTACTGAGTATCCTATTGCCATGTGGCTCRGGGAGGGGGAACATCGCTTCCCTTCATTTAGAAATTAAAATGCAGATTTTTTTCCTGTTTATAATTAATTTCAAATGCATATTATATGCTACTCCTTTTAAAGGCAAAGCATTACTTACTTTCAGAAATGTACAATCCAAAAAKGTACTCCTGAATGTTTTATTTTGGAAGTGGAAAGGTTTTTAAAATARGCAAAAGTAAATATTCAAATACATTTCATATTGCATGTGGTAGGAGAGGCTCCATACAACAAAATACGGATGATGCAAATCCAGCAGTTAATTTCTTGGAGACATACAGTATAATATATAGACACTCCCAAATCTGGTCTTGTGTCATTGCCTGACCCCTTTGTTATCATTAAAATCCAGCTTACTGTATTAATTATTAATATTTTATTTTGCTATATTGATTGTTCAAGTTAGGAGAAAAACCACCAGTTAAAAACTACTGACTTGCAAACACTGCAAGACCCTAAAACCTGCAATCTCTGAGGATAAACACATATTTATTTTTTGAGAAAACGTGTCATTACCTGCAGTTGAATCAATGCAGAATGATCGTGCAATTAAACAGTCTGAATTGAAATTTAAAGCTGCAGACCATGATTTTCCCTGCTCCCAGTTCTGCTTGAAATCTCTCACACCTTTAAAAAAATATAATTAGCTTTAGATTTCCCCACAATAAATAACACCAGAACATACCTTGTGCTACCAACCTGAATTTTWAAAAAATGTAAGAGGCCACCTCAGTGTTTTGAGTTCATGAGATCTTTCAGACACAGAGCCCTAACTGAGTTTCCCGGACAGAAGGCATCAGGAAGGCTCATCGCTTATGGTAAACTTGGGCTTTAGCTTGACAGACCTCTTCCTTATGGTGCCTTTAGGGGACAGCGGCATGGTGTCCATGATGCTCTTGTCCTCCTCCAGCTGCCGGGCGGTGCACGAGGGCGTGGGCACTTTGACCGTGTTGCCGAATTTCGAGTAGTCCACCGAGTAGCGYCCGTCCTCCTCCGCCACGATGGGCACGAAGCGCTGGCCCCAGAGGATTTCATCCGCCAGGTAGGAGGTTCTGGCCTGGGTGGTGATGCCGGTGGTCTCCACCACCCCTTCCAAGATGACGATGATCTCCAGGTCCTCGTGGTGGTGCAGGTTCATGGGGGAGATGTCGTACAGGGGGCTGTTCTTGTCTATCACGTGGTAGATGATGAGCGGCGACACCAGGAAGATGCTGTTGCCCCCCACGGGGTTCTCCATCTGGATGTCGATCTGGTTGAGGGGCACCACCTCGCCCTCCAGGCTGGCGGTCTTCTTCACCACCTGCATGCGGATGGTGGCACTGATGATCATGCTCTTGCGCAGGTCGCCCACTCGCAGCATGAAGCACAGGCGGCCCTCTCGCAGCGCGATCACCGCGTGTTTGCTGAAGATGAGGGTCTCGGCCCGCCGGTGCGCCTGCGACGTCTTCATGAAGATGCAGCCCAGCATGATGGCGTTGATGACCAGCCCCACGATGTTCTGCACGATCAGCACCAGGATGGCGGCCGGGCACTCCTCCGTCACCATGCGCCCCCCGAAGCCGATGGTCACCTGCACCTCGATGGAGAAGAGGAAGGCGGAGGTGAACGAGTGGATGCTGGTCACGCAGGGCACGAAGGCGGCCGCSGAGCCCGCCGTCCCCTCCGCGGGGTCCCGCTGCAGCCGGGTGCTGTGGTCCAGGTCCCCGTGGGCGAAGGCGATGAGCCACCAGACCATGCCGAAGAGCAGCCAGCTGCACAGGAAGGACATGGTGAAGATGAGCAGCGTGTGCGGCCACTTGAGATCCACCAGGGTGGTGAAGACGTCCTGCAGGAAGCGCCCCTGYTCGCGGATGTTCTTGTGGGCCACGTTGCAGGCGCCGTTCTTGCCCACGAAGCGCGCCCGCCTCTCCCTGGCGCGGTAGCGGGCGTGATCCGGCACATCCTCGGCCAGCCGGGTCAGCACGTACTCCTCGGGGATGATCCCCTTCCTCGAGAGCATGGCTCCCGGGCCGCGGGGGCGGGCGGAGGCGGCGTGGACAGCGAGTGCGGTGCGCGGAGCCGCCCGTGGCCGTGTGCGCCGGGAGCGGGGGGGCGGCTGCGCCCGGCGGCGATCGGGAACGGGAACGGGAACGGGAACGGGAACGGCGCCGCGCAGCCCCCGCTGCCGCAGCCCGCCCGGGAGCGCTCCCCGCCGGAGCTGGGGGCGTTTCTTTACCTTTTCACCCTCCTTTTTTATTTATTTATTTTTTTTCTTCCTCCGGAGGAAGGGTTTCGGGCCGCGGTTTGTATGTAAACATTCGATGCAGGATGGATTTGCTGCCTTCCATTTGCAGGGGTTCCCTTTGTGGGATGCCGCGGCTTCGGGTCGGGTGATTATTCGCTGAAATGGGGCGGGGGAAGGTACTGGGCAATTWAAAAAAMRAWTTKKTWWWAWWAWWAWWAKGATAATTAYAGTAATAATAACAACAAYAACAAAACAAAGACAATAATAGTAATATAACAATATAATAATAGTATACTGGAATTCACCTGTCGTTTGGCAAATAGGAGGGAAGCATTCCTTGATAAATCAGGCCAGCAATGGTAGGAAATTTGCTTGAAGAATCTAAATCAAATGCTATAATGGTTGAATAGAAACCTGGAAGTAAAGGGGCTTAATTCCACTTAAAATTTTGCTAGAGTTAAGTAGAATAAACACAGGTGGTGGGTTTTTTTTGTTTGTTTGGGTTTTTTCCTTTGGGTTTTTTGCCTTTTTTTTTTTTTTTTTTTTTTTTTTTTTCTGCACAGAGTAGACCACGAAATTATGTGGGCTTTGTCAGCTCAGGAAAAGTTGCAGTAAAAGTTGCAAAAAAAAAAAAAGATCCAGCTGCAAAGGGTTAACCCCCAGTGACATGAACTTCCAGACAGGCATCAAAATCCTCAGAAAAGGCAACAAAGGGAGGCAGGAAGAGAGAACTTGTGGAGGACACGGTGATGTCTCTGTGGTATAAATACATACATGGGCATGCCTATGAGGAAGTATCCTCCTGACAAGATGCATTAYTTAAAAACATTCTGATGTGGCTTCYCCACTGTGTAAACWGCAATACTCTCATTGATGTGTTTGCTTCCTCCGTTTCAATATTTTGTTTCAGTTTAGACAACAACATTGTGGAGTTGCTTAAGCATCCCAGGATATTCTGGGTAAGMGTTTTTTCTTTAGAGCCAGTGGATTTGTGAATATTTATTTTCTGATTGCATATGTCCATGGACTTACCCTTCAGTTTTGGCTCTGARTGCTTTGGTACACACTGTAAACAGCTCTTGGCATTGATTCCCTGGGCAAGGCAATTGTCCAGAGGATGTCTGGGTATCAGCCAGCAGSGGCTGAAATTCACTTTCGCTACCTACAGCTGCTTAAAGCGGCCCACCTAGGGGTTTTGGAACAGGAGTTTGAAGAAATCTCTCTGAGCAGTTGTTACAGGTCTTGCAATTAAATGTTCACTATTTAGACTATTTCTACTCTTTATTATGGATAGTGGCATGTCCAGGCACACATCAATTCCTTTTGGAGGGGTCACTTTCCCAATACTCATGCTCTTTCTTATTCTGGTCCACCTTCCTTGCTGCTTTGATAAAGCTAGAAAAGCAACAAGGTGCCSTGGCCACTAAGCTTAGCCAAAGGTGTTTCCCCTTTCTCTGCACCCCTTTATCTGCTAGCCTCTCTTTATGTACTTGGTGTGAATGTCACCTGCACCTACACTTTTAATTCGTTATCTACATGATTTATATGACAATGGAATTTCTTTTAAAAGTGTGGGGTTTAAAAAAACCCAAACATTTTCTTTCTAAACATTAAAAAAGGAGAAAACCTAACCCCCAAAAAGGATGAAGTAAATCAAAGTTTTCCTCGTCAAAGGTGTAGTTCTGATGGAGAGCTCTCTGATCAGAGCTGATTGCAGCTCTTGTCTCCAGCATTTTGCAGTGAGCTCAGGCTGTGCCACACCATGCAGCTCACAGGCAGCGTTTTACACCCTTGCAGACATGGACCCAGGGATTCAAGAGGCAGCCCTGACTTTTGTGCCGTTTTTCCTTTTTTTTTCTAACCGTGCTCTTATTCTGTACCTTTTCCTCCAGAGGGCGGTAACTCCATAAATGTAGAATGGATAAAAACCTGTAAAAGTTTTTAGAAGGGGAAAGAGGGTTTCAGAGGAAGAATTGCTGCATTGCCTGGTGCTAGGAGGACCAGGGGAGGGGTGCTTTATGAACACACCACGCTGCTTTTAGGAATCCTGAACTCTCTAGARCAGTGCTTCTGTGTTTCCACTCCTGTTCTGTAATGCAACTGTCATTTGCCACTTACTTTTTCTTCACCTCTGAGCACTTAGGGGCTGAGATGGGGTAGGAAAGCAAGTGGCTTCTGCTGAAGAATTTCTAGAGCAGAATAAAAAGAGGCCCTGTCTTTAGGGATCAAGTGACAGATACTTAAAAGAAAAAAGTGACAGATCTTCTGAGTGAGCCAACATATTTGTGTTAAGAGCTGCTGAACAAATCGGGCTCACAGGAATGAACAATCCCACTCTGTAGTATTGAATCATGAGGGGTAAGTTCTTCCACCCACAAAATAGGTTTTACACTTCAAAACTCTCCCCCCGCCCCAAATTATCCTAATTTTAATGGGTAKCAAATAAGATCTTAAGTTAACTGTCAAATTAAAATTTAGTTGTTGCCATGTCATTACTGTGCCTTTAGAAGCTGAGTAAGGCTTCAGAGGCTGCACAGTGTTGGTCTAACAGAAATTAAGCCTCACAAATCACCTTTCAGTATGGATAGGTGTCGAGGGAAAAAGAGGTCAGAGCTGGTTAGGCAAAGCCACAGAGGAAGACATGAACAGGGCTGGGAGAGGGCTGATGAAGCAGGCAGGCTGTGGTTCCTGGCCCCACTAGGACAAGGGAATAAACGCTATAAAGGTTTTCATATAATGGGAATATTTGTACAACACAAACCAAAACCCCTCTGGTTGCACATCATGGGCAGCCTTTCCCCCAACACCTTTGGGACTGAACCGAGACCCATCYCACAGGAGAACTGAAAGTCTGGCCTTGGCTTGCTCAGTCTTGCAGCCATYTGAGTACAGCCCTTGGCTTAGTAATGCCTCACTGCCACACAAACACACGATCCTGCTTCAGCAGTGACTCCTGGGCTGCCCATCTCGTGGCAACAAGGTTTATTGACTTGGGCAATGTCAACCAGCCACACACCACAGAATCACGTTCTTGGGTACAGCTCCTGGTCACTGGTGAAACTCTTAAYCCTTTGGAGTTAGGGGCAGGAACTGCCTGGGACTTGGCCCCATATAAACAAGACCATATAAAATGTCTGACAAGAGTGGCAGCTAAGAGCCTTCCTGTTCACACATTGATTCAGCAGTGTGGTACCATTAAAAAGATGAGGAAATGTTGGATATGAACAAACTCACCCCACTCTCCTGCAATGTTGCTTTGTGAAATACAAACCCCATTAAAAATGGAAACATATGACACTTGTGCTTTGAGATCTAATTTCTTAATATTGCAAGATGGAGTACAGTCTCCTTAGCAATATGCTGTGTCCTTTCCTCCCCTGCATTCSCTTCTGGGTAAGGTTTTCAGAAGCTGGTGGAATAGGACTGAGTCCRAACTGCAGTGTCAAATCCCAGGCACTTAATTGAAAGCACATGAAACCTCACTTCCCTGCCTGTCTGCCCTTGCCATTAGAATGCAGCAGCTTCCACAGATGGCTGCAAAGCCTCTGCAGCACGGGGCTGAAGTGTCCTGCAGAGTGTTCCTAAGCCATTAGGAATTAGTGTTCCTAACCATTAGGATCATTACYGGGTGAGATCCTGCCTCAGACCAGGAATGGAAGCTTGGAGACAGCACACACGGCAGCTGCAGCAGAAATGCACTGTGAGCCCTTCTGCTCTCACTTCTCCTCTCTTTGCCCTAACGCAAGCCTGGCATCCCAGGCTGGAAACACACCATTAGTTCTGCAGCCATTTTTTTCTTGGACACGGTCCAGCAAACGCTTCCCTGGAGGAGGACAAAGCTCCCCAGTGCCCATTTTCTCTCTTAAAGGGCAGTAGGCAGCAGCAGAGCTCATGCCTTTCATCTGCATAGCCATATCCTACCTCCTGACTTTCACCACAGTTCATTCCTCTGCTGCCACTTACCTGCCCTTCATTACAGCCCAAAAACCAGCAGGCAGATGCTGCAAATACTCTGCTCTGGAACTGGGAACACCAACAGCAACAACTGTCCTTCACTGTGCCTGGCTCTCTGCTGCAGTGCCAGAAGTAATGCCTTAAAATATCACATATCCCACAAGAACACCGAGGTGTCTTTTTCTGAAAAACAGTCTTCAAAAACAGGTTCTAAACTAATTGAGCTAAAGTGAGAAAAAAAAAAAAACCAAACCAAAATAAAAAGAGTTCTAAGTGCTAGGAATCCTTTAAACAGGGGAAGTAATTAAAAAAAAATGGAAAGGCAAATTTGCTGTAAGAATAATAATGGGGGACAATTCCATTGTGTTACTGACMTTCTAACCCACTAACAATGACTGTCCCAGGCAGGGATAAGTAACTGTCTAACAAAATGAGGATAATTTCAGTGGTTAAAAATTGTCTTAAGTATACAGAATTGATTGCTAAGGGTYCCAGTGAATCTAGAAACAGCATGACAGTGGGTGAAATATGTAAAACTGGGAGATGATGAGTCAAGCTCTCGTGGCCCTGAGCTACAGTGAAAGGTTTAATAGTGTTTATTTACCAGACTTGGAGGGATAATTTCCAGATGAATTGGTACATCTGCACTGGTCTGGAAACAGTGTACATTAAACACTGATACTTTATCACAACCTGCCTCCTCTCAGCTTCTTCACAGTTTGGGATGGAGTGTGCCTCCATCCTGTTGGAATCACTGTAACGGTGTTCAAAAGGCATAAAGAKGGAATCAGACCATGATCCATTTCTAGATGGTATGAAAGGAGAGTCTAAGGAACAACTCAGGCACTATCAATAAACCACAGTATAAAAAATGTTTTATATATTTTGTATTTTGATATTAAAGCTTTACAGAGGCATTTGAGAGAGATACAAGCTTTTGAGAAAGACCTTTGGTATATAATTTTTCCTTCTTCATTTAGTCAGTTACAAGTATTATCTACAGTAGGGCTATGACACATAAAAAATAACATGTTAATAAATGACAGGAGGGCTTTGAGAGTTACATAAAAACTCCATGCTGGTTATGTTTGTTTGATGTGCATCCTGCTGTATTTCACCCATTTAGGATTTTTGAACTATTTTCCGTGATTCTTTGGCAGCAAATAAAAAGAAAAGTAGTTGTATACAAAAAAAGGAAAGTACACAGATAATTAATTAATTCTTCAGATGAAAAAAATGGCTCATTTTATTAAAAAAGGCAAAGCTCAATTTATTATGAAATAATATTTATTTACAGGTATGTTACAGTTTTAGAAAATAATAAAATTGTATTCTAAAATGCTTTATTTATTTTTATTACTTATCTGCTTGTACAAAAGAAGCAAACACACTGTCTTCTTGTTCTAGCAGAACCTCAGGCTTGTCATATTCCAAAATAACCCCTCTCTTCATTACAATAACCAAATCTGAATTGAGGATTGTATGAACACGGTGCTGAAAAACAAATAAAATGCCAGGTTAGTGGATCTATTCAGCAGATTCCAGGATAAGACAGACTTYCACAAATCAATTTTCCTATGAAGTTCAAGTTTGATTAAGGCCACTTATGCAACTTTTCATCCTAATTTACTGGGCAAATACTGCAGATATTTTGGGTTCAGTTTTTTGAAAGCCTCTTCATATTGACAGAATTCCACTTTTTGACATTAAGTGTAACTGCATGGGATGTTTTGGTTCTTCATTACTCCTGCAGGGATATTTATTCTCAGAACATTATGGTTGCTGTTACACAGTTGCTCTGCACCCATAAGGTTCCTAAGCAAATCTTGGGCATGCTCAGTACCCAAAAAACCTCCTTTATTTCCTTCTGTGGCTTCCTACCCAGGTGTTCCATAAAACAATCACTGATGGCATCCACAAATCACACATCTTCTGCAGTTTCTGTGACACTTTTCCAGTCCACAGGCAGGGGGAGGGGACTGAAACATCGCATTCCAGTTGAATTTAATATTATAATAATATACTGATCTCTTTCAGTATAACACAATCAGTGCTGCCATCCTGGTAACTGTGGATAACAGGAGAAAATACAGAGCCACTTCTATCACTCCTACAACTCCTTCCTAACCAGAGATGAGGAATATATGGCTTTCTCTGGGGAAAAAAAACCACCCAACAACAACAAAAACCAAAAAACCAAAAAACAAAAAACCCCACAAAACAAAAACACACACCAAAAACAACCCCAAAGAAAAAAACCCCAAAAATTACTACTCATCCCTCCAAAACTCCATGTTATGTTCCTGTTACAGAACATTTTGAATACAAACCCACCTACTGTAAACCGCATTTGCAATTGGAAGTAAAAACTTTCAAAGTAAGTTTATTCCAAGATGTTGTTTAACTATGCAGTTTAAAACTCACTAAGACAATAAAAGACTAAAAGCTTTTTCAGCTGTACCCAAACAAACTGAAAAAGATACATAAATGCAGAATGCCGTGTAACTCTGAATTTTCATGCAAAGAAATCAGGACATGTCTTGCTAATGATTCCTTTGCTCTTTTATAATGACACACTGGATGGATACCACAAGATAAATCAGGTTTTCTATTACACATTTGCTAGGTGAAAATAAATGATGTTCAGAGATTCCTGAGCCTAGATCTCTTGCCTTGTGTTCAATTTTTAAATATTAAGAGGCACACTGACTTCATTTCACCTTGCTGAAATATGTGTATTTACCTGTCCTTCATTAAATGACTATTTTAGCTTGATGAAACTTATATTTCACAGTAGTCAAAGTAGATGGCATTTTAATTTAGCCTGAAATAACAGAAGATAGACAGCATACTTGTACCTTTACAAGCAATCTGACTTAGCATCATGCAACACATTGAGGAAGCTACTGTTACGAATTAAAGAAATTTAAAAATGGAAAAGAAACCTTACATTTGAACAGCACTTAAAAAAAAAACGTGAATGGCCTAATTAACACATTTATTAACACTGACAAGAAGTGACTAATGGGGCATTTCTGATCCTTGATTGCATCAGAAGGGCAGCAGGGACTGTACTTACTGCTATCGTAACCACAGTGCGGTCAGCGAACGCAGTCATGACCACCTTCTGGAGAATGTTCTCCTAGGGAAGGAAAACATTTGGTGCTTTTCAAACAGCACAAGTTGCACAGTAGACACTGACACTAAGAAGGCTTAAGGAACCATAGACTATTCCATGCTTTTACTTATCCTCCATTGCAGAAATACAAAATTAGCTACATGCCAAACAGAGCCAGAGCCTGGTCTCTCCTGCCATTCCCACTGCTTGCTCCTTCCCACTGCCATTCCCACTGCCTCTGGGGCTCAGCAGACATCAGAGCTGTCCTCTGCCCCCAAACTTCTGCTGTCCTGACCTCAGTTTTAYTATGAGGAATCCAAGGTGAATTAGGGGTGCTGCCTATGGTGCCCCTTCACCCCCTGCAAATCCAGGAATGTTCCAGCATAATGGGGACATCTGACACCAAGGGGTGGCAGGGACAAGCAGGGGACTGTGCTGTACCTGGCATATTTAACAGTGGAGATGATATTTAAGATGGCCTTAACACACATAGCTCTCACTCAACAAGTACTCATCCTTTGCTATTTAGGAGAYGCATTGTTGCATTCCAAACTGCCTGGAAGTGTCACAAGCACAGATATTTTCATTTGCTATTATCTGCTCTTTAGATAAGTATTTCAAAGGACGAACTCTGTCCTCAATGCATCAAAATTCAAAATGTGTTTAACCTGGGCAGCGTGCACTACAGTTCCCTACCTTACTGAAGCTGAACTCACTAACATTTTACTGAACACAAAATTGTAGCTGTTGGACCAAATCCCTCCAATTATGTTCTTTACTTACAGCGGAAAGAAGACTGAAATATTTCCTGTAACAATATAACAGATGAAAAAAAAATTTCTAAGAATGTACTATTCTATTTGGCTCCCAGTCACTGCATCATTACTGAGTGCTTTAACATCTGCCTAGAAATTCCAGGCCATTAATGCAATAATCCAGTACCTTTTTCCATGTCTTTGTTTATTTCCTTTACTCTACTTTTATGCCTTCTAACTTCCTGATTTGTCCTGTCGACCATGCTGGGGAAACTTGTGACTGGCCAATTCACCCTTCACTGCCCATCCCAGCTGACCTTCCCAAGCTTTGTACACTTTAGAATCAACAGCTGCCAATTAAAATACCATGCTTCATTTTCATAATGCAATCCATTCTGGAATAGCTATTAAACTCTTCGTAAAATGGTTTAAAAGCTCTTTAGATTTGTTAGCAATGRCTCACAACTACCTGGGCTTGTAAATATGTGTGCACTAAAGATGGTGTAGGCATATTATGGAATAGACAGAATTGCTTTCCACCTTTCTCTTCACRTATCAGTTGCCACCCCCTCAAGGAAAAGAAATCAGAAGCACTTCAAACTCACTGTTGCCATGTCAATAGATGCTGTGGCTTCATCCATGATGAAGATGCTTGTCTTCCTCACAAAAGCCCTCGCCAGGCAGAAGAGCTGCCTTTGGCCCTGGCTGAAGTTTTCACCCCCTTCTGTGACTATTGCATCTGGAARTGATACAGGAAAAGAAATATTTATGGGGGGAAGTGGGTATGAGAAGGTCAGATCAGAACAGAGCATATGCTTGGAAAACAATGTCTCACTTTCAGCATAAAGTAGTATTTCCTGGGCTCACAGCTGTTGGTGAAACATTTTTGTGTCCAACACTCCTCTTTTCCAGTGTCCAAAATAAGCAGCACTTTTGTACTCTCTGTATCTGTTAGACATCAAAGTAGCTAAGGATGTTCAAGAGTGAGTTTCTCTGAAACACACGCAGTCTAAGACACTGCACCCCAGTCAAAGCATCACCCATGATTTCTTTACCCTAAGGCTGTGCAACTTACCTTTTAAGGGGGGTTATTGGTGGTTTTTGTTTGGTTTTTTTAGGAGTTTGGTGTGGGTTTTTTTTGTTTTGTTTTTTTCCCTGCATGGCCAAATTATTCACACCTTGAAGCTTTAGAAACCTTCCTCCCTGGACATGGCTACTGGAAAAACCAAAAGAATGTGTTCTGGATAACACCTGACTTTTTGACACTTTATTTCAATTTACAAGACCTGTAAACCTCAGTGTTTTGTAACAAAGACATACTGAAATAAAGTAATTTTAGCATTGATTTGAAAAGAAGGACGTTTCTGCCCCACAGGTGCAGTTGGTAAAGGAGTTCTGCAGATAYAGGACCTTTGCCTGCAGGCAAGGGAACACTTCTTGTCACCTTCCATAAGCTTAAAAAGGTCTTTATTCATCAAATACCTTTTTAATAAGTGTGAAGCAAGAATATTGTGAATGCTAGAAACAATAKTCTCAAAAAGAAGTGTCATTACCTAGGCCCCCAGGTAGTGCCTTCACCACGTGCTTGAGCTGTGCTATTTCCAGTGCTTCCCAGAGCATGCTGTCAGTGCACTTCTTCTCAGGGTCCAAGTTAAACCTACATCGGCGGTAATTGGAGAACATCAGTCAACAGAMACTGCTGCAATGGATTGCTTCTTTTAGTGTGCTTAAAAACAAACCTGCAGATAATCAGAATCACATACCGAAGAGCTGGGCCTGATCTTATCTATCATTGGTGTAAATCACTCAGTCAATGTTTATGCCAATAACATTGGCATATGTGATTAAGAAGAAAATCTGACTCAGTTGAGCAGAAAGGGAAATATTTCTTGTTTTGCGGATGTTTTTATGGTTTTAGAATTTATTTTGTTTTGGGTAAACTAAAGAAATTCTCATGTTTTACTAAAAAAAAGCTGAGACTATACTCCATTTAAGTCAACATTCAATTTTAACAAAGGCCAGAATTATACCCTCTTTCATTTTAAATACAATGTCTCTTTGTTCTTCTTCACTATAGAATGTAAACAGAATAATCTAWACCACATCATGAAATTCAAGTCTTCACTGCAACTGAGAAAATCTTGGATTTATGAAGAGAYGAACATTATTTTAGTTTGCTGTGGCCCAGAAGTGACAGCAACAAATGTGAGTCTCRTATCATATTACATGAGCATCTAGAATGACAATAAAAAGATTCAGTGGTGCATAACACTATTTTTATGTTTTACTCCTGCTGTAGGAGTTGTGAAAGATCGATGCTGGCCTAAATACATTTTTAATAGGTTAATTATTAAAAGAAAGGAATACACTCAAATCATCCTCTGATGTGAATGAATCATCTCTCTTCAGGCATGTGCTGCAAACCACAGAAGCCTATATGATTTTCTGTGAACTCCAATGACTTATGTAGAAATGAAAACTGCAGGTGATGTAACTGTGCACTGAGGATTGTACTGTCCCTTCCCAAGGTAAATRCCATGGATATAGGGAAGGGCATTTCCTGCAAACTGTAACTTTTTGCCACTCTTTCTACTGCAACATCTTCTCAGATGTAGGAAAAAAGGGGGATTCAAGAAATGCTGGGTGGTTATGGTTATGAGATCAGTGAGCTAAACTGATGACTGGATCCTGGAGGAATAAATAGTGGCTTTCCCTACTTCCCAGGCATGGTATGGCTTCTGCCAACAGTCCTGTCCAGACTCAGGCATTGGGAAAGGGCAGTCTGGCAGGGGCGAGCTAAAAGCACAGACAGAAGGCAGGGATCCTCMCTATTCCAGCTGAGGAGACTGGAATCAAACAGCTTGGTACAAAAGCCATTATATACTACAATTATAACATGACATTTATACTGTATGACATATAAGCAATTACATGTTTTTTATTTATTGCTGTGCTTAATACTTACCGGATTGTTCCACTGAATAAAATCGGGTCTTGCAGAATGATGGACAGCCTGGATCTCAGCGTCTGTAAGGGGAGCTTAGCGATGTCTATACCATCAATGATAATCCTCCCTATTCAAAACAAAGTGGACAGAGTGTTTATTGTGCCACACAGCTGCTGCCAAAGACATGGCTCACTTCCAGGCTGAAATGCAGTTCAGCAAGAACAGGCCTTGTATCACATACCCCCTTCTTCACTACAGAAACATGCTGTGACTTAAAAGCAAGCACACCTTTCATGAGACTAGGCTCAGCTGGAAAGCACACGGAGTGTAGCTGAGTATCTTGTGAATGATTAGACACACTATTTATCTGCTTGACCAATGTGTACATCTATCAAACAACAAGGTCAGACATTACTTAAATTAGGGATTAATTACCAGGGGCAACAAGCATTTCAGAAAGTCAAATTACTGTTGAGCACTATGAAATTTTATCTCCGAGTACAACTRTCTGGCTCTGCATAGGGGCTCTGGGGTGATGTGCTGGGAAACAGRCTGACATCTCTTTGAGAGACACTCCATGAGGCACATGGACAYGGCACTCAGAGCAGGAAATATGGCAGGAAATTCCAGGGCAGCAGGCCAAGCTGCAATCCCCAATTGCTGAGTCTTCTGGACCTGGTGGATCCCATCTGTGCCTTGAGCACAAACCTTCCTTACAAACTTGAAAACTTTGCCCTTTTATGCTTTGCTCCTACTGCAGTGATTTAACAGCACAAAAGGCTGTCGCCTGTYAGTCTTGGACTTTTGCTCCTATCAAGTAGAATTTTTATTGAGCTGGTTTATGAATGGCACAGCTGTTAGGGGACAGATTATATCAGATTTAAACAGGGCCAGAGAGTGTGTCCTGCACATTCAGAGCTGCTGCTGTTAAGGAAAAGATTATCAAAGAATCCTTAGGAGCTAAGCTTGACTGACACACAAAAGTGTTATCTTACCCTCAAAAGTGTCAACCATTCTGAAAAATGCAAGAGAGAAGGAGGATTTTCCACTGCCTGTTCGGCCGCAGATCCCAATCTGTGACACAGAGAGCAGATGAACATCAGGCAATGGAAACACTGGAAATGGGTAACACCTGTACTTGACACTTCAGATGAGCTGCTCTGATTCACATGTTCAYCCTCTCCTCCTCAGAAATCAGTCAAACTCAACAGCCCATTAGAGAATCACTGYGTTTGCTTTTTGTCTTTTAAGGGTCTGAGCATTTCAGGATAAATCAAGGCCACTCCTATAACAGGAACATAGCAGAGTGGCAATGATGGGAATAAAGGCAAGAGAGCCATGTGATAAGATGAAAAGAAGGTCTAGCACAGTAAGGGCTCACTGCCACTTCTTTTGGCACTGACAGGAGGGAACAGGGATACTGGGGGTTGGTGTCTGCCTAATACACCAAGCTAAGAATCCCCCAAACTCTTTTCCAGTGCACAATGTTCTTTAAGAGAAAAAAAAAAAAATATCTGTAATTCAGTCACCAAAACATTCTGTGATATGTTTTATTCACTCTGATTTATGTGGTGTGCTAGTCTAAAGAGCTTCTGAGAGCCAGTACAATTCTTTACCTTTTGTCCTGGTGAGATGTGGGCATTGACATGCTTTAGCACTGGCTTTAAGTTGCTGTCATATCGGACACAGAGGTTCTGGATTTGGATCTCTCCTCTGTCTGGCCAGTTCTGGGGAATCTGTGAGGAAGCTGTACCAGGAGCAGAGAGAGGAAAAAACCCCAAAATCAACCCTCTTATAATAAATCAATTGGTTCATTAGGTGATTTACTACATTTTTCATGGCAATACACTGCAAAAYCATTAAAATTTCAGTAAGCTCTTTCTGCATGCTGCACAAAACTGCACTTACAAAGGAGCCCTTCGTAATTTTCAGCTTCTGTTTTGAGAAGGCCATTGATTCTTTTCACTGCCCCCAGCTGGATCTCCATGTCAGCCAGGTTACGAACCATCCAATTCAAATAGTTAGACACCTGATGTAAAGCAAATACATGACTGAATCCCAGATTTTTAGTAACTTGCATCATTTGACCAGCATGCAGTTTATATTCCTAAACAGGAATGCCTCAGTAAGTGGAAGTTGTGAACAAACTGGATGGTACAACACCAACAGAAGAGCAACAATGACAAAAGGTTAAATTTCCTAACTGCAGTACAGATATTTTTTATTATGGGGATCTGACCTACACTAACTGAAAAGAGGGTGGGAGAACAATAAAGACAGGTGAAAAGACATAATTTTAGTAACTTAAGTCTGGACAATCTAGAATGATGTACCAGGGCATAATTACAACTGATGCACTGAAAATGTATTCTTCACAATGCAAGACAATATAAAAAATTATGATGCAACTTGTACATGTTTTGGTGACATATTTGAACTAACACCTCAATGAGATTTGATCTCAAAGCTGAAGGAAGCATACACTCAAATATGTCAGCCATCAAATGTGAACTGAAGTAAACACATGGTTTCAGTGACATTACAGTACCCACTATAGATGTACAGACACCTTCAATCTTCCTGTTCATCTTTGTGTCCTGAAGAATTACAAAAAAATGTTTGGGAAAGACAAAAAGGRTCCTGAGATTCTTACCATAAGAGCATAGGTTAGTCCCAAGCCTACAAGTCCTGATGTGAGTTTATTATACAGGCAACTGGTAATAGAAGTGACAGCTGCTATGAGTACCACACATGCTCCAATGTACTCCTGAAGGAATATGAATAAGCTCCATCATTATAAGTCTACAAAGGATGAAAACGTTCTCATAACTTTGCATACCAAATAACAAACCCATGGCACTGTTGGAAATACAGGCAGAAAACCCAATAAAATTCCATAAAGACCCTGCCTAGGAACCCATTCTTTTTGTTTTTAGTGGGGCTGCGCTGGGGAAGTCAACACAGGCATCTTGAGCATGTAATGGAGGTGGCTGAATGCAGCTGATGTTACACCTGGGATAGGAGCTATCCCATCTCTGTGGCTGATGATCAACTGCCCACAGGCTCTGCTSCTGCTGCTGGGCTCCTACCACCCATATTTGCTCCAATAAGCCTTCCTTGCACAACACGTACCTGTTAGTTGGACTGTGTTCACCCATCATGGCTTTTGCATCTTTAATTTAAATCATTGGTGATTCCATCTCCCACAGACAATTCTTTGAGTAAAATTGTGTAACAGACTAGAAAACAAACTCTGTGGGAGGGAAACTGTCTTTTGTCTGTGTCTGAGCTGTTTAGTGATAATGGCATTGATCAGAATTGGGGACTTCAGGTGGTCTAGGCCTGAACACATAAAAGGGTAATAACATTTTATTGAAATCATACCCAATACCTGAACTAAGGTAGTAAAACTCAGTTAAAAAGGAGTCTCCAAAATGGAGCTATGGAGTGTAACATGAAAGATGATTAACATACATTTAGAACGTTTAAAAGACACCCATGTAACCAGAACAAAGGTTCTATATCTATCTAAAAATCTGATGTAACATTCCACAACATAAAATTCYTTGATTTGCTTCTTAGGGAATTATTTTCAATAAACCATTTCTCATGCCAGGCCACTTTACTAAGCAGAAAACAGGCTACTGAATATCTCTGGTCTACTTYAGATGACCCAAAACCAGACACAAATTTATCTACATCCTTCTGTTCATCAGGGGACCTTCCAAGACATTGAAACATTCCAAGGGACCCACAAGGCTGAGGCCTCCTGACACTGACATGGTCCCACAACAGCATCCTGGCTGGCAGCACMGCTCMACRAGCTCTGATCACTCTTCACACAGASGWGCCAATGTGACCCACAARAACTATTCCTGTCTCAGGAAAACAGCTGCAGGCTATGGGGAAAATTCATACTCCATTCAGTGTCCAGGAGGGGCTGGGTATATGCTCATTTCAGCCAGAGAGACACAGAGGGCTTTGAGGCTGRAAAACTGTTGGATGCCTCATCAGATGACTTGGAACAAAGTCAGAAATTCCTGATATATGCACAAGGACAATAATTATCTACTTGCCATGCGAACTTCCAGCCAGCGATTGGCAGCTGTGAGGAAAAGGGAGGCAATGTTGTTGGAATCTGTGTATTCAAGAAGTTTTTGTCGGAATTTGGCTTCATACCTAGAAATGATAAACAAAAAAGAAAGAACGAAAGAAAGGAAGAAAGCAGGAAAGCAAGAGGGAAGGAAAAAAAAGGAGTCAGGCTCTGGGGTCTCAGAAAAATAAAATTTTTCTTATATCAGCACCCTCCTTGTGCTTCCAAATTTGTTCACTGCAGAGTATCATAATCCTTCTTCTGAGAACAGTAAAATAATGACTTTACATGAAAAATTWAAGATTTTGAAGAAAAGAAATAATTTGGCTGTCCACAACTTAGCCATGCGCTAAGATGTAAGAGACATCTCTGCTGTGTGCAATCCAAGCAAAGAAAGGCTTGGGTTTGAAGGGACCTTAAAGATCACCTCATTCCAACCCCCTGCCATGGGCAGTGAYATCTGTCACCAGAACAGGCTGCTCAGAGCCCCATCCAACCTGGCCTTGGACACTTCCAGGGATGGGACATCCACRGCYTCTCTGGGCAACCTGTGCCAGMGCCTCACTACCCCCACAGCAAAGGGTTTTTTCCTAATATCTAACCTAAATCTATTCTCTTTCAGTCTGAAGCCGTTCCCCTTGTCCTATCACCACTACCCTTGTAAATAATCTCTCTCATCTTTCTCAAGGGCTCTCTTCAGRGACTGGAAGGCCACAATTAGGTCACCCTGAAACCTTCTCTTTTCCAGGCTGAACAAACCCAACTCTCTCAGCCTTTCCTCTCTAATTGGYGCCTCCTCTGGACTCACTCCAACATGTCCGTGCCCTTTCTGTAGGACCTCAGAGCTGATGCAGCACTGCAGGTGGGGTTCTCACCAGAACAGAAGGGCAGAATCCCCTCCCTGCCCTGCTGGTCACACTGCCTGGGATACAGCCCAGGATCTGGGCTGGCTGTGAGCATGCTGGTGTGTTTGCACAGCACAATGGTTCTTTCTGAAAGCAGGCATTAGTGTCACCATGTCAGCACCAGGGAGCCCTTCCTTTCCTCAGGCTCACTGTCCCCTGCAGCCCTCCATACAGATGTGACTGTGCTGCTTCTGGAACCAATYCAGTCTCACGTAACTTTCATATCTCTATACCATGAGGAATTGCATGATGCAGATACCCCTCAGAGAATGTGAGGTATGCATCATGAGTCACTCATGCATATGCACGTGGAACAGGGATGCAAAGTTATCATGGTTGCTGGGGTGGTGCAAAAATACCAGAATTTCTCTTCAGAAAGTGCCCCCAGATTACCAGGCCTCTCAGAATACAGACCAGTCTGCACAGAAGCCTTCACATCTACATTTTGTTGGTTGTTTAACACTAATGCTATCTGAAGTATCAAAATAAACTATAAATCAGGTCAGGGCATCTGCTGAAGGTGCATCTGTAGGTACAGCAGCAGCAGCTSTCTTTCTGATCTCCCTCAGATTTTTTGCACATTTCTTTCCATATGCATTTTGAGTAAATGCAGGACGGAGAGTAACCAAGGGAAAGGACGCTTCAGGAACAACTGGCACCTCCTAACAGAAYGGATTCCTGAATCAGTGTTATTTTTAGGGATGCTCACACTAGCAAGTCAAAACTCCACTCCTGCTAATATGTTAGGCAGCTAAAAAGCTACAGAGTCCTAAAAATAACTGGGTTAGCAGCTGATGCAGAAGGCTGGCAGATGGAACACAGAACTTACTGAGCACACACGGCTGGCTGGGTCAGAGACACATCACTGACTGCAGGATTTAAGAAAAAGGAGGCACCTAACAATTCTCTGACAGAGGAATTCATTCCAAAGTGACAGGAAGAATCAAGAGAGAATGCTCTGACAGACTGAAAATATTAGCTAGATGGCACTGAATATTACTTTCTGCATCAACACGTGAAAATATAGAGCCATAATGCTTCAAAGATCCTCTTGAGCAAGTAGAAGAATATATGGATGAGAAAAACAGAAATGAAAAAGGAAATTGATTTTCCAGAAAACTGAATGTAGACATAACTTTAAACTATAGAACACTGCTGGAACTTGATGAATTAAATATTCAATAGCAGTAATTAATAATGGAAAACATTATGGTGTTCTAGCACTCTTGGGTAAGCTACCTTCAGTCCAAAAGAAACAACCTCTTAAATCGGTTGTTCTTTCATTAAGCTATTTATAACCTATTTAAAACAGTTTAGGTTAACTTTGTGCATTACTTTTGTGATAAAATCACAATTATAGGCTAGGAGGAATAATTAAACACTACTGTTTCAAGTATAGAAGGGTAACAGTAGTAAAGAACTGACAAAATGTGTAGACATCATTTAGATGAGAWTTTAGTGGAAAAGCTGACTGTGTTTGAGTCAACTGGGAAAAGATAAGAATAGCCCTAGTGCAGGGAAAGCAGCTGGTAAGCTCAGCAGTGGTTTTATTGGTACCTCTGAGGTATCAGCATGACTGCCAGTTTTCTAACACAGATACACAGCCCAGGCATGTTATCAGGTATTCCTGGGATGCTGTCCTGGGAGCTTATGTGGATGGAAAAACAAACCAAAATAGGCAAGGAAACACTTTGTCTCCAGCTTGTGTATTCCCAAAATCAGCGTGAACACCCACATTTACAGCTAGTGATCTCAAAAATGACAGAGGGTGCTACTGTACCCTCTGAAGTCACCAGCATGCACAATTTATTTCACCAGGACATCAAAACAGATTAGTCTGTACCGAGCTGGAGCAGATCAGTTCTGCCATGGAAACTGTCCAAGCCCATCGTCTGCCACACCACACATTGTTGTAATTGCAGGCTAATTCAGCTTCTTAAATCACATTTGCCCTCAAGTTCTTTTCTCAGGCTGCATGCAAGTGTCTGGACAGCAACCACAGGGCAGATGATCCACATGACCTTGTGTTTTCACAGTGACTCCTTTACATACAAAAAGCTTAAAATTCTTCAATGGTTGGAGTTCCCCTTTACCCATGTTTTGGGGACTCTGGATTTTCCAGGTGGAACAGTATAAGAAATAACAATACCTCACYTTTGAATGTCTATGTTGCTTAAAAAACCACTATACCTGAAGGCYCGGATGGTGGTAAGACCTTCAACAGTCTCTGAAAAATGGGAGAGTAAMGGTAGCTGAGTGCTGTCATCCAGCTGCTGCAGGTCCCTGGAGAGGGTTATGAAAAGAATTTCATTTTCAATTATAAAAAAGAGCCTGTTTTGTTRTGCAGTTATTCTCCTGAACCAAGCCCAGGGAGTAAAAATGAATAACATCACAATAGTCATATACATAAGGTTCAGACAGATTGCAAAACAGTGCTGCAGGGAATAATTCCCCAGGAGGACTCTTCTTTTAACATTTAACTAGCTGGAGTTCTGAATGGGTTGGTTTCCTTTACTGCCTTCCCTCCTTTCTCCTATACTCCTATTTTTTGTGCTCAATCTTTTATTGATTTAAACACCATTCTGTCTCTGCAGTGAAAATAAATTTAATGGAATGCTGCAAATAAGAGATCAAGTTAAGAAGAAGACAAAATGCACCCCCAGATAACAGCACAACTTCTCACTGAGCCAATGGTATCTCATACACTCAGTAAGTGAGAGTCTGCACTYGTCATTAGGTTGCACTTCTCAATGTCATATTTAGTCATCATATCAKTAAAAGCACATGTAGGGTGAAATCTATTTAGTCTCAATTTCTTGCAGCACTAAGTAAATTGGCTGCAGACTCCCTGGCAATTTGTGGATACATGAGGAGATATGCAGATTCTTGCATTACTGCAAACATTTCACAAGGGGGAAGCTCTATCACCTCAGAAGGAGAAAGGTCTCAGATACAGCTGAAATGTTTCATCTTGTTAAAAACTAGAAGGCACCCAGAATAGGAAAGGAGGCTCGTGCACGCTGGATCCTTAATGGTCAGCAGTACCACCATGGTTATACTGCATCCTGCAGCCTCTCCATGTCCTTACATATTTTCACCTCCCCCATGCCAGGCAGATTTCAGTTTCCCTGTCCTGTCACCACATTTTCTCAGACATGCCCTTGGGGAAGACTGAATCCAGTTGGTTTTACTGTCTCCTGTGAACTGCAAAAACCTTTGATCACCTACAGCCCTACTCATGCCTCCCAGCRCTGCTTGGGGAGCTGCTGACAAAGGTTCTTGTGTAAAATGACACATTTCCACTACAGTGGATTTGCCCCACTTTCAGACAGTGCCACAGCCTTGACAGGACCAAACTCAAACATGAAGCTGCCCTGCACTGCAGGAGMTATTTCCATTGCCAGAATGAGGCCGGGCTGTGCTCTTACCGGGATGCCACTCGGAAGTACTTCTGGATGAAGTAGCACATGATTGCCAGGGGAACCAGGGCAATGAGGAACATGGGCGTGACGTACGAGATCACAGCCAGGGCAGACACACACAGCAAGGTGGAACGGCTCAGGCACTCCAGGGTGGCTGGAATGTGCTGTACAGAGGAGAAAAAGCACACAGAATCTTCCACTATGTGCTAAGTTTAAAACATTACTTCATTTTCCTTTCTCCCAGTTACACAAGGAATAAAATTTTTGAGGATTTGAAGCACTAATTATACAGGTTTGGTCTTGAATTTACTGCTGGGTTTTGGGGACATCTGAGGGGATTTCTGTGGGGCTGCTTCATGTCCACTTTGTGCAGTATGATCCTCATTGCTCCATCCTCCTCTCAAGTCASAGGATTACATATGGGATACAACAGATGATTTCAGCATCTGCATAAATTCTATGAACTGGCAGTGCAGTCTGGGGTAAATAACAGTAATTTGAATTTCAGTCATTTCTATTCTGGGCAATAGCATTTGCCTTTTTCTCATTTCCCTTGTTCAAATGAATGTCTGTTTACCCACTTACAAAACAAGTAGATACTTTTTAATTTGGGGATTACACTCTTGATCTAATTTTGCTTCCCTTTTCTATACATCTTAGCAAAATAAATGTTTGTTCAATATGCATTTAAGATGAGGAATTCATTTGGAACTGAGAAAATCATTATGCAAATTGATATAGTTAAAATTACAGTTCATCTGTAAGCTTCATCTAGATAAGTCTGTAATAAATGAAACTCTACTTTTTCAGATTAAGATAGGATAACTTGAGAGCTTGAAAATATTCAATCAGCACCTGGTCAATTGTATTGCAGTCAGCTGAAAATCTGTTCAATATGCTTCCCAGAGGTGTTGTTTCAAAAAACCTAAAATGGAACAAGGAATGGCAAAGTTTACTGATATTAGAATTGATTCACTTTATTGTTTTGTCTTACCTAAGCCAAGTACTATATCACAGAAACAAGCAAACAAATTGCCAGCCACAGTACAATTTGTCATCTTCCTCAGTAACTGTGGCTTTCCAATTAAATGGGAATTTCTTCCATGGACAACCACAAGCATGAACCTACAACCACTTAGAACCCTAGAGCTGCAGGCATGTCCTCAGCTCCCTCTACTGCCTAAGCCATGGAAATCACATGATTACACTTGAGAAAAYCAGATTTTAATTTAAGGACACTCCATGAAAAAATTTAAAAAATTTAAATTACCAAGCCTTGCATCTTTCTGGGAACAGAAAATTGTGACAAGAACAACAACTGATGAAATAATATATTAAAAGACATTTGGATATGCAAAGTGCAAACTACATTACTGCTTTGCAACTTTTAGCTCTTCCATAACTCACATGAAGTTCAATTTTATCCTGGGGAAAAAAAAATCTAAAAAAACATCTGATGTTTTCCATGTATGTGATTTCTCCACGGTTTCTGTGTCAGATACAGCTAGCTTAAAAATAAGGTTTTTTCATGAAGTTATATCAAATTACATTTTTTCTTTCATGCATAGGAAAAAAAAACTTATGGAGGACAAAGAAGGCCTTTGCTAGAAAAAAGTACATCCCAGTGTACTCTAATGAAGTCTGTAATGACACTTGTCTAAGCTCATTACCTTTCCTAGACTTGCACAATCACTGCCTGACAGTAAATATTTCCAGTGATTAAGATGATGAAGCATGCTGTGAATTATCTGTACAACATATTGATCAATAATTGTGTTTTCTCCCTAATTAAAAACAGCAAAGAGAAATTAAACATGCAAGGAAGTAAATCTCTGAAGTCACAGATGGGCAGGAGAGGCATTTGACTCATATCTAGGAACTCAAGCTGCCCGGGTATTGTTTTCAAAAACCACTCAGAAATTTCACACCTGGTGATTTTTCAATATCTTTATCGATATCTTAAAAAACATACAATGCACAGTCACTTCTTAATAAAAACTACACTTAGGACACTGTCTTAAAGTTAAGAAGACAAAATAGTAGTATAATCAGAGAAATACCTCATTGGAGCCAAAATAATTTTATTTAGTAAAGAAGAATGCAGTTTTTTGGTGACTTTCAAGCCAGTCCACTCCACTGCTATTGATGTGACAAGACACAACACGATGCCAAGGCAGCAAAGAATGCTGAAAACTTTTGAATATGGAGAATGGTCTAAATCCTAAGGAACAAAGAGTAACACAATTATTCACTTTAAATTATGCTTAGAAATGATTGTAAACACACAAGCACAAGACTGAAAAAAATGTAAGAGCATATTCTTTTTGCTCCCTAAATTAAACTGTCCAC